>NC_057386.1:100485261-100792224 GCF_019320065.1 Cervus canadensis
GCCCAGATGATGGAATTAGCGATTGTGAACCTGTAATTCTATTTCACACATTCAAGAAGGTAGAGGAAACATGTTCAAGAGAACCTCCTCAAAAATGTAAAAACCCACAAAAAACACCAATATAAACTTCTAGAGAGGAAAAGAACAATATGAGAGATGAAAATAGACTTGTTCTCAAATATATGTAGTTGGAGTTCCCAGAGGAGAGGAGAGAGATGAATGGGGAGCAGAAATAAGAACAGATCACCTTCCAAATTTAATAAAAACTATAAAAACTTGAGTCTAAGAAGTTCCAAATACTAAGTAGAAGAAACATGAAAAAAAAACTATCTCAGAGAACATCATAACTAAATAGCCTAAAATTGTGATTAAAAGAAAAACTTAAAAGCCTTCAGTGAAAACAGAAAAATAGGTAAAGAAGAGCAAAGAGTGGCAGCACTTTCCATTGGAAACAATGTAAGTCAGAATCAGTAGCACAGAGTCATTAAATTTCTGGAAACAAAAAAACAGTCAAACTAGAACTTTATATCTAGTAAAAATATCTTTAGAAAATGAGTGCCCCAAACTCACTTTTCTGGATGTATAATAGGTGAACAAATTTGTCACAAGTAGATATAAACTACAGTAAATTAAATCATTAAAAGAAGTCTTTCAGGAAAAAGCACTTGGCAAACAGAACTAAAAAATATTGCTGAAGAAGCAAAAAGCATTGCTGAATAAAATTAAAGGTCTACACTAATGGAGAGACATCTAGGAAACAAAACTAGACTTACAGACTAGTTAAGAACAGACTTGTTGCCAAGGGGAAGGAGGGATGAAGGAGGGTTGAATTGGGAGTTTGGGATTAACAGATGCAAACTATTACACACTGGATGGATAAACAACAAGGTCCTACTCTTATAGCACAGAGAACTATGCTCAATATTCTGTGATAAACTTTAATTGGAAAGAATATGCATATATATAACGATATATGTATGTATGTATACACAACTGAGTCACTTTGTGGCACAGAAGAAATTAACACAACATTTTAAATTGACAGTACTTTAATAGAATTTTTTTAAATAAATAAAAAGAGAGAAGAAAAAAACTAATGGAGAGATATACTGTGTACATGAAACAAAAGAATCAATATTGTTAAGATGTTAATTTTCCCCACACTTTTTAAGTACATCAGGATCCCAGTTGAAATTATAACAGATTTTTAATTAAAATTTGATAATCCAATTCTAAAATTTATACAAATATGCAAGTCTAGAATATATGAAACAACCTTTAAATAAAGAACAAACTATTGAACATACTCTGTGATTTCAAGGCTTATAAGCAAACAAGGATCAAGACAGTGATGTTGGTGTAAGAAGAAATAAGTAGATCAGTGGAACAGAAGAGAGACAAGACATAGACCTAAATGAGTTCATTTGTATCATTTTTTTAGATTCCACATATAAGCAATACCATATGATATTTGTCTTTCTTTGCCTGAATTCACTTAGTATGATAATATCCAGGTCCATCCATGATGCTGCAAATGGCATTATTTCACTCTTTTATGGCTGAATAATGTTCCATTGTATTGATACATATATGAAGCATATCTTCTTTATCCATTCACCTGTTGATGGACACAGATTGCTTCCTTGTCTTGCCTGTTGTAAACAGCGCTGCTGCAAACATTGAGGTGCACATATCTTTTTGAATTGTGGTTACCAAAGGGGAAGGGGGAGAGATAAATTAGGAGTTTGGGATCAAAATATACATACTACTATATATAAAATAGATAATCAACAAGGACCTACTGTATCTTACAGGGAACTATGCTCAATATCTTGCAATAACCTATAATGGAAAAGATATAAAAAAGGATATGTACATTATTCATATATATGATATATATGACTCATACATATATATAAATCACTTTGCTATATACCTGAAACTAATACATTATAAATTAACAATATTTCAATAAAATTTTCAAAAAAGAACTAAATGTAAGACTTTACAACTATAACATTTCTAGAATAATACATGGGGAAAAAACTTTGGGTCTGGGGTTTACAATGATTTCTTTAAAAACACACAAAAGACACAAATATTCTCAAAGTCATTGCTGCTGCTGCTAAGTCACTTCAGTCGTTAGTAAATACAAATTAAAATCACATTGATTAGATCACTGCATGTAAAATACAATATCTAAAAGTAAAAAGGCTTACTATACCAAGTGCTAGTGAGTATGTGGGGTAATTGGAACTGTCATAAATTGCTGGTGGTAACACAAAATGATATGATTATTTCTGTATATAATTTAGGCATTTTGTAAAAAGTAAAATATCACTCAACTCCTAGAAATGAGCACATGTTCTCACAAAGATTTTTATGTCTTTGTTTGGAATAGCCCCCCAAAAGAACCAACTCACATGTTTCTCAAGTAGTGAATAGAAAAGCAAACTGTAGCTCACCCACAGAATGGAATCCTACTGTACATACAAAGATATGAACTATCATTACGTATTTTGTGATCTGCATAAAAGTATCAACATATAAACTGGTTTATACTTACAAGGGTAGGTGAAATAGTTATATCACTGAAGGATTGAAAATAAATTTTTTAAATGACTTGTTTTAAATAATAAAGTTATTATAAAGCAAACTTGAGATTTAAACCCGATACCAACAAGACTGTATCCACATTATCTTATTCATTTTGCTGTCTCTTAATTCTGCCCACATTTCTATTGCTCCTGTTAAAGCAAATACATTTTTGCCACGCAACCAGACAGACCAAGTCTCTTTATTATATGAGTTTCTTAATGACAAAAGGGGTCATTAGAGTGACTGGTTTCTCCACTTTGGTAAGCTTGAACAATTTGTAAATTCTGAGAATTGTTTTCAAAATATATGTGTAGATGAGAGGCAGGCATAGATGCAGACCGATATGCAAAGGACTAAAGTAACTGAAATAAGCTTGAAAAAAGTGAGGAAAAATTAATGATGGATAGATGTCATTTGACATGTGTTCAAACTCATAGAATGTACAACAGCGAAAGTGACCCTAATGTAAACTATGGACTTTGGGTAATAGTGATGTGTCTGTGTAGATGCATCAATTATAACAAATGTACTATCTGGTGGGATGTTGACAATGTGGGGGGCTGTGCCCATGTCGGGGAGGAGTAGATGGGAAATCTCTGTACTTCACAAAATTTTGCTATGAATCTAAAGTGTCTCTAAAAATTAAAGTCTTAAGAAATGCACACATACACATCAATACAAATATATCTTCAATAGCACAGTTTAGTGGTCTTAGCAGAAAAGCTGAATTTTCATAGTTATGTTTATAGGTCTTACAATAACCAATTTGGAATCCTCTGAGAAATTAAAGAATTAAATTTTATTAAATAAACTCTTTGTATCATAATCATTATTTTAATTCATAAAACCCATGCTTTTTAATAAGGGATTTGGGAGAGCTCATACAAATGGACATATAATTAAAGAGATAACTAAAATACAGATATGATGACTCAGAAAAATACGATGTTGAAATCTATGCTAAAATACGAGAGGCATTCATCTGGCTTATTGCCTGCACAGCCCGGACTCGGGAGAGGGGCAGCAGACCCCACAAAACTGGGCCCTTCAGGCCAGCTCTCTGAGCCAGGCCTCAGAGGAGACCTCTTAGCAGGGGCAAAACTAGTCTTGGAATAAATCCCATGCCAAGGACCAAAAAGGAAGTTGTACAAGGAGGAACAAAGTAGATGATGATCTTGAAATACCATTCCTTCATGATGCCAAAAAGGACAGGAACCAAAAATTAGGAAGCAGGAGGTGAATCCAGAATAAAGGGGGAAATTAATCTAAACACAATTCTGTACCAGAAGTCACTCTGGGATGAATCTCACAGGTGCCAGGTTCTTGCAGATGCAAACGTCAGCAGACTAAATTATCAGCAGGCTCCTCAAGAGTAGGTGAAGATTTTCCAATGGTAACCAAGACTGACCTGGACATAACAAATCAATTAACTCAGTCCTAACTTGAGGGAAAATGGAAACACATTGTATGATTTAATTTTTGTTGCTTATCTCCCTTTCAAGTTACAAAAAACAGATTTGCCAGGCTCTAAATAGCATTTACAAGGAGGAACCTTGTGTAAGGGACATGAATAACAAGCAATGCTTTTCTAAAAAGGAGAAGCAAACTTGTATATCTGTGACCCATAGACCCTTTTCAGTTCAGTTCAGTCGCTCAGTCATGTCCTACTCTTTGTGACCCCATGAACCACAGTATGCCAGGCCTCCCTGTCCATCACCAACTCCCGGAGTTTACCCAAACTCATTCCATTGAGTCAATGACATCATCCAACCATCTCATCCTCTGTCGTCCCCTTCTCCTCCTGCCCTCAATCTTTCCCAGCATCAGAGTCTTATCAAATAGTCAGCTCTTCACATCAGGTGGCCAAAGCATTGGAGTTTCAGCTTCAACATCAGTCTTTCCAGTGAATACCCAGGACTGTTCTCCTTTAGAATGGACTGGTTGGATCTCCTTGCAGTCCAAGGGAATATCAAGAGTCTTCTCCAACACCACAGTTCAAAAGCATCAATTCTTTGGTGCTCAGCTTTCTTTATAGTCCAACTCTCACACCCATACATGACTACTGGAAAAACCATAACCTTGACTAGACTGACAATTGTTGACAAAGTAATGTCTCTGCTTTTTAATATGCTGTCTATGTTGGTCATAACTTTTCTTCCAAGGAGTAAGCATTTTTTAATTTCATGGCTGCAGTAACCATCTGCAGTGATTTTGGAGCCCCAAAAAATAAAGTCTGACACTGTTTCCACTGTTTCCCCTTCTATTTGCCATGAAATGATGGGACCAGATGCCATGATCTTGTTTCCTGAATGTTGAGCTTTAAGCCAACTTCTTCACTCTCTTCTTTCACTTTCATCAAGAGGCTCTTTAGTTCTTCTTCACTTTCTGCCATAAGGGTGGTTTTATCTGCATATCTGAGGTTATTGATATTTCTCCTGGCAATCTTGATTCCAGCTTGTGCTTCTTCCAGCCCAGCGTTTCTCATGATGTACTCTGCATAGAAGTTAAAGAAGCAGGGTGACAATAAACAGCCTTGACATATTCCTTTTCCTATTTGGAACCAGTCTCTTGCTCTGTGTTCAGTTCTAACTGTTGCTTCCTGACCTGCATATAGGTTTCTCAAGAGGCAGGTCAGGTGGTCTGGTATTCCCATCTCTTGAAGAATTTTCCACAGTTTATTGTGATCCACACAGGCAAAGGCTTTGGCATAGTCAGTAATGCAGAAATAGATGTTTTTCTGGAACCCTGTTGCTTTTTCAATGATCCAGCAGATGTTGGAAATTTGATATCTGGTTTGTCTGCCTTTTCTAAAACCAGCTTGAACATCTGGAAGTTCATGGTTCATATATTGCTGAAGCTTGGCTTGGAGAATTTTGAGCATTACTTTACTAGTGTGTGAGATGAGTGCAATTGTGCAGTAGTTTGAGCATTCTTTGCCATTGCCTTTCTTTGGGATTGGAATGAAAACTGACCTTTTCCAGCCCTGTGGCCACTGCCAAGTTTTCCAAATTTGCTGACATATTGAGTGCAGCCTTTCACAGCATCATCTTTTAGGATTTGAAATAGCTCAACTGGAATTCCATCACTTCTACTAGCTTTATTTGAGGTGATGCTTCTTAAGGCCCACTTGACTTCACATTCCAGGATGTCTGACTCTAGGTGAGTGATTATACCATCGTGATTATCTGGGTCATGAAGATCTTCTTTATACAGTTCTTCTGTGTATTCTTAATATCTTCTTAATATTGTCTGCTTCTGTTAGGTCCATACAATTTCTGTCCTTTATTGAGCCCATCTTGGCATGAAATGTTCCCTTGGTATCTCTGACTTTCTTGAAGAGATTTCTAGTCTTTCCCATTCTCTTGTTTTCCTCTATTTCTTTGCATTAATGCAATTCTTTGGAACTCTGCATTCAAATGGGTACATCTTTCCTTTTCTCCTTTGCCTTTCACTTCTCTTCTTTTCACAGCTATTTGTAAGGCCTCCTCAGACAGCCATTTTGTTTTTTTGCATTTCTTTTTCTTGGGGATGGTCTTGATCCCTGTCTCCTGTACAGTGTCACAAACCTCTGTCCATAGTTCATCAGGCACTCTGTCTATCAGATCTAGTCCCTTAAATCTTTCTCACTTCCACTGTATAATCATAAGGGATTTGATTTAGGTCATACCTGAATGATCTAGTGGTTTTCCCCACTTTCTTCAATTTAAGTCTGAATTTGGCAAATAAGGAGTTCATGATCTGAGCCACAGTCAGCTCCTGGTCTTGTTTTTGCTGACTGTATAGAGCTTCTCCATCTTTGGTGCAAAGAATATAATCAGTCTGATTTCGGTGTTGACCATCTGGTGATGTCCATGTGTAGAGCCTACTCTTGTGTTGTTGGAGGAGGGTGTTTGCTGTGACCAGTGCATTCTCTTGGCAAAACTCTATTAGCCTTTGCCCTGCTTCATTCTGTATTCTTAGGCCAAATGTGCTTGTTACTCCAGGTGTTTCTTGACTTCCTACTTTTGCATTCCAGTCTCTTGTAATGAAAAGGACATCTTTTTTGGGTGTTAGTTCTAAAGGATCTTGTAGGTCTTCATAGAACCATTCAGCTTCAGCTTCTTCAGTGTTACTGGTCGGGGCTTAGACTTGGATTACCGTGATATTGAATGGTTTGCCTTGGAAGTGAACAGAGATCATTCTGTCATTTTTAAGACTGTATCCAAGTACTGCATTTCATACTCTTTTGTTGACTATGATGGCTACTCTACTTCTTCTAAGGGATTCTTGCCCACAGTAGTAGATACAATGGTCATCTGAGTTAAATTCACCCATTCCAGTCCATTTTAGTTCGCTGATTCCTAAAATGTCGACGTTCACTCTTGCCATCTCCTGTTTGACCACATCCGATTTGCCTTGGTTCATGGACCTAACATTCCAGGTTCCTATGCAATATTGCTCTTTACAGCATCAGACCTTGCTTCTATCACCAGTCACATCCACAACTGAGTATTGTTTTTGCTTTGGCTCCATCCCTTCATTCTTTCTGGAGTTATTTCTCAACTGATCTCCAGTAACATATTGGGCCCTTCTGACCTGAGGAATTCATCTTTCAGTGTCCTATCTTTTTGCCATCTCATACTGTTCATGGGGTTCTCAGGGCAAGAATACTGAAGTGGTTTGCCATTCCTTTCTCCAGTGGACCACATCTGTCAGAATTCTCCAAATTGTCCCTTTTCTTTCTTGCTTAATCCTACATATTTACCCAGACTAAAATATTGAAAGTGCTGGTGTTCAAAAACTTTAAGATACTATGGTTCAAAAATCATCAATTCTTTAAGGCTCATATCCAAATGCATCTATTCTGGGTATCAATGACATAACACAGAATAACTTTCTAACCTGTAATCAAATTAAATAAATTAACTGTAAATATTGTGAAGAAGCATAAATCTTAGTCCTGAATGCAGATTTTTGAGACATTCATATTTTATAATATTTCTATTAGTTAATATAATTTCTCCTTTGAGAAACTGAATTTCAGAAAATTATGACTTTCTTTGCTCTAATTTCTCTGGTTCTCAATCACTGTAGGAAGTGCCAGGCATTGGTTTAAACATATGATAAGGTATTCCAACCCTGCTTGGGCAAATCCAGCCACCAGATCATTATTAGAGTGCATATAAGCCTAAATATTTCTCCTAAAATTTAAAAAGCATCAACAATGATACTGTACCCTGGATGCTTCCAAATTCCTCCTGTCTTTTAGATAGCATCCACAAAAAGGAAGGTGGCTGGAGCCCCACTTCCACATTTAAGTGGGAAGTCCTGCATTTTTCCCTTTAGGGAATATATTCAAGAATTAATCATTTAGTATTGTTTTGCATGGCTATTGTATTTCTGCAGCTCACCTCCCACTCCAATTTCCTGCCTTCATAGGTTTTTCAGTTACTATTGAAAAATGCTCACCACACAGTACAGACTAAATACTTATTTGTTAAATAACAAATTTACATTTAACTGTTAAGCTCTTAGTAGATCACAGTGGAACATAAAGTGTAAGTATCTCTGTGATTCAATTTATGCCTCAGTGGAAATGGCATTAGATGTCTCTCCTTCAGTGGTTGCAGGGGACTCTGCATGTGCTGTGTGCTTAGTCGCTCAGTCGTGTCTGACTCTGTGTGACCCCATGGACTATAGCCTGCCAGGCTTCTCTGCCCACAAGATTTTCCAGGCAAGAATGGATTACCCTTTGCCACAAGATATTTTCCACTATAGGTCACAGTTGGAATAGATATCCTTGGTTCACATTTTGTGAACTACATAAATTCACAAAAGCATTCATTTTGATAAAACAAACCTTACAATAGGGACTCAGAAAATCGTGAATCTTAAACCTGAACTTGGTTTCTATAGTTGAGACTACTATTGGAAATACCATTGTAAGAGGGGAAATGATACTATTCTTTTACATGGACTTTTGTTATGAGAAAAAAATTAAGTCTCTGGTTCACAAGCAATTATTTGCTTCTATATTGTGAGCCAATTCACTGGAAAAGACCCTGATACTGGGAAACATAGAAGGTAGGAGGAGAAGAGGATGACAGAGGATGAGACGGTTGGATGGCATCACCGACTCAATGGACATGAGTTTGAGCACACTCCAGGAGATGGTGAAGGAGAGAGAAGCCTGGCATGCTGCAGTCCACTGGGCTGCAAACAGTCAGACATGACTGAGTGACTGAATAACAACAGCGACAATATTGTGAGGGGGAAAAATATCCATAAATAAGGTACAGGAATCTCTATGCAGCAAATGTCATTGAACTTTTCCCTTCATTTTATTGATTAGATGTAAGGTTAGTTTTAAATTCTGTTTTTTGTTTATGTGTTTTATTTTATTGGAGCATAACTGATTTACAATGTTGTATTAGTTTGAAGTGTGCACCACACTGTTCACATCAGCGCAATTTACAATAGCCTAGAATGTGGAAGAAACCTAAATGTAAGGCTAGTTTTAAATGTTCCATATCTTTTTCCATGGAACCTGAGTATTCTTCCATGGAAATCTTCCATTCAGTACAAGTGAGTTGCTCTTCCATACGGCCTGGATGCCTGTTATCTGGGTTGCAATGCCAAACAACAGATTCTTAATACTTACCGGTCTAAGCCTGAATTTTTAGAAAGACATTTTGGCTCTTTTCATTGCAAATTAAAAAGCTCCTCAGTGGGAGAAAATCATTCCATCTTGGTTCAATCTTAATGTTGCACAGGAGGCTCCAGCAGAAGCAGCCCTCTCCCTCCCCAACCCCTCACTGCAGAAATGCAGATCCATCACCTTATATTCAAAAGTAGCCTCCCCTCCTCTCTGGAAGAATAACAGAAGGGACAATGCTCAGTAGAATGATGTTCCTACCCCAAACTGAGTCAGTTCTAGAAGAAAGAAAAAGATCTCTATCTAGGACTTACTGGAAACAGGTATTTCATCATAGCAGCAAATATGCAATCAATTTTCTTTTATTCGGTTTGCTAGAAGACTACAATGGAAAAGAATCTTTATTGATTTTATTCAAGTACGGGCAACCTGTAGATCCTCAAAATGGACCTGTTGTAATATGGAAAGAGAAATCCTAGATACCTTTTCCCTGGAAAATGCAAAAGTAAGCCAAGAGTGGAGAAGAGATTCAGAGTAGAGCTCTAAGGTATTGAAAACAGCATCAAACATGTAACAAGCAAATATTCTGAGAATACAATCAGAATATCATATACAGCCTTGGCAAGAAAAAGCCAAGAAAATTCTGACAATTTAACCTTGTTAAAAGGGAAACCAATTCTAATGAGAACTGCGTTTTGCCCTAAAGTCTTTGTGCTATTTTATGAGTCAAAATAAGAATCAATATTTCCTCTGAAGTCTCAGGAGATTTGGTTAGATGAGATGCACTAAATCCAACTCAAGCAATTCAATTAAGAAGTGGATATGTGGTATACCACTTAGAAGAACTCGTACAGTGATCATTAACATATAGTCCGCCAAGTTGTATCACATATTAAAATGAAAAAAATTCTAAAATGTCAATGCAGCAAAACTAATCAATAAATTGAACTACACTAGTTATTATGACTGAGACAGTTTTATGAGTGGGACACAGATTAGATTGCTCTGAAAGTGAAACTGTTCATCTCTCAGTCATGTCTGACTCTTTGCAACCCCATGGACTGTAGCTTGCCAGGTTCCTCTGTCCATGGAATCCTCCAGGCAAGAATACTGGAGTGGGTTGCCATTTCCTTCTCCAAGGGATCTTCCTGACCCAAGGATCAAACCCAGTCTCCTACATTGCAGGCAGATTATTCACCATCTGAGCCACCAGGGAAGCCCTGACTGGCTAAGGATGCTTTCCTTTTCATCTTTATTTGTACACAGGCCAGAGTTTTGTTTCTGACCATAGACTAAGGGGCATAAACTCAAATTCTAGGGGATATTAGTTAACTAACAGACTATATTGAATTTGAGAAGATATAACACATCTGAAGACACTAATTAAAAACAGACAAAAAACAAGCCAAAAATATTGTGCAATCAAACTGAACACCTACTTACCCTTCAAACAGTGGGCAACTCCATGCCTACAGCTGTGTCTGGCTCAGAAAGGCATGAGGTGGATATTTGGTGTGGACAGTCAGCTTCCAGCTGGGGAACCACCCAACATGTTGGAGCTTCCTTGAACAGCTGTATCTCTAAAGACATGAATGGCATTTTGGTCCAAAGAGAATGAATAAAATACTTCAAAGTGATTTTAACATTTAATGACATGCTGAAGTCTATTCCGTTATTGAAAAAGATAGTTTGAATAGGTGCCAACAGTCATTATCCAAATCTTCTTTGTTTGTATTGATTCCCTTCAGGCTCGTGTTTTATACCCTTGTCAATGCCTAAGTAGTTCCACTAATCTAAGGATAGGTGCCAATTAACCACTTAAAATTTTAAAAAATACTGATGACAGCATGCTGATCACAGATATATTGGAAGGGTTGACTACAGAAGTTTATTACACAGGCCATGATTCTAACATAAGCCTCTCAAGAGGCCCTTCTGAAAGAACTCTGTCCAGGTGGACAGTGAACTTGTGTGGAAGCTGGGCTGGAAATGCCTCTATTGGCCTCTTGAGATCTACTCTCTACCATCTGCACTTTGCACTGTGTCCTGGGAGTCTGGCCTGTGAGAAATGAGCCAAAAGTCTCCCTTGCTCTCTGGTTTCTGGTTGGATTCATCCAATGAAGGAATACTGAAAAGAGATCAGAGGATGGAGAAGCATGAAGTCCTGAAATTTGTTTCTTTGGATCCTCTTATAAGGGTTACCATGAGTGGGTCACAATTCTCAACCAAAGACACAACTCCTTTAAGGGGACCTTCCTTCAACCAAGGACACAGCTCCCCTCAGGGGACTTTCCTTCTCTACACAACTCTCTCATTCTCTGGACTCCAGTTGTGGCCCCTCAGAAAATAAGAATAACCATGGTTCCACTGTTATCATCCTGGAGTAGTCATCATCCTTATTGCTTTTCTCAAGAGCTGCCCACCTCTTTTAAAATAGTCCTTATTAAATGCTTGTTGCTCAATTAATGAGCCTGAGGTTGCCATCTATTTCTTGCTGGGAGTCTGACAAATACATGTGCAGAGTGAGGGTATTTGGTCCGTGAGCAAGGAGCGATAAGGCCTGATGCTGTGGATAAGCCATTTTCTGCATTGCCCTGAGGAATCTGAGATGCAGCACACAAAAATATGTGCAGTTGAGGGTACACAGTACCAAAAAGAAAAACTGTCTTAAAAGTGTCCTAATAACTCTTTGAAATTTTAGCTAAATTTTAATGGATAGCATTCTAAAATCACACAGTGAAGTACAGCTTAAATTGATTACTAAGATAGTCTTAATGAAACTTAAAAACATTAACTTAAAATTAAATCTTTAGTCAAAGATTTAAACTAAATCTTAGTTTAAAATTCTTTTTCATGCATATTATCCAATTTAATAATAGAGAAAGAATTACCAAAGAAGATAGTGAGAATGTGGGTAAATATGGAAAAGAACAAGTCACTCCTAAAGGAAATCAGTCCTGAATATTCATTGGAAGGACTGATGCTGAAGCTGAAACTCCAATACTTTGGCCATCCGATCGATGCAAAGAACTGACTCATTGGAAAAGACCCTGATGCTTGGAAAGATTGAAGACAGAAGGAGAATGGGACAACAGAGGATGAGATGGTTGGACAGCATCACCGACTCAGTGGACATGAATTTAGGCAAGCTCCGGGAACTGGTGATGTACAGGGAAGCCTGACGTGCTATAGTCCATGGGGTTGCAAAGAGTTGGATGACTCTTTGCTCAGTTGCATGACTGAGCAACTGAACTAAACTGGTGGAAAAGAAGAGGAGCCTGGGGGGAAAAAGGTTAAAATTGAATTAGTTGTGAAGTTATAATTGCTATAGCTCTCTTAATGAAGATGATTTGGCACAACTTCTACCAAAAACAAAGCCTTAACAAAATGCCTTTTTGAAGAGTTTATATAGGAATCAATTTAACTCTGTCTCAGTTTTCAGTTACTAAAGGGGTAAACAGAAATAATAAAACTGTATATTTTCCACAAAACATGAAGACCATGTGTATTAGGGGACTCACAAAGTGAAGGTTCTCATGTGGCAACATTAAATGACGTAATCCCCACAAGTGGGTGCTTTGGTGGGGTGAAGGCTAACAACAACCATGGCACTGGGCTGACTTGAAGTCAGCTTCTTGTATCTTAGGGGGATTTACTTCTGAAGCAATATTTCTCTGGTTGAGTTCTTCTAATCTGTTAGTTTTGCAATCTTCTTCCAGTTGAGCAACTTCATCTGATCACAGACATAGTAATAGCTAAGCAGAGTCTTTGATCACTTCTCCAATGAACAGAGCATTTTCTTGACAACAGCTTCTCGGGTATCAGAGAAAAGAGATGTTTGCCTGTCACCAACTTTATGTTTCATTCAGCTTGAATTCAGAAGACAATGTCTCACATAAACACACAATACTTAGAAAGCTGAAGTGAGCTCAAGAAGATGAATATGTCCTACCAGGGTAACCAGCTGAACTATTTCCCTGCTCAAAATGTGGTTTTCATTATGAATGAGTTGGCTTCCAGGGAGAATTTTCACAAGAATATGAACTCTGATGACTTAATATTACCAGTAAGCACCATCTAAATAAAGTGACCTATGTAAACGAAGGCTATGAAGCTGGGATCTACTGGTGAACACATGTCACAGAGGGAGCTCTATGTATGGTTTATGCATGTCTGCCTGGGATTACTCAGCCTGAATGTGGTAAGTCACACTTACATGCCTGCCATGAAAAGATAAGGAGAAAACATTTTATATATCTGCAGCAAAAGTATATTCCCACGAAATGGTGGTGAGTTCTTTCCCAGAGGTTTCTGAGTGCTGGATAGCTATGTTTCTGGGAAGAGGCTAGTATAAGCTTCTTCAATCTATAGAATTAAAAATATTCACAACCTGAAAGTTGAGAGTTATGTTTTATTTGGTGAGAATGTTTAGGACTTCAAATCCAGAAGGCAAAAACTCAAGTAACCCTGACAGAACTACTCTGAGGAGGTGAGAGGGGAGCGAGGATATGTGGTTTTGCAACAAAGTCTGAACATCAAAAGATTATTGTAAATGAAGAAGAAAACCAGATATCTCAAGTTAAGGAATTTAGTACTTTTCTGTGTGTGGGAAGATGCAAGAGTCTGGGCCCACTGAAATTATTTCTCTGATATGTACCTCAGCTCTCTGGGGCCAGAATCCTGTGTTTTCACCTTCTGAGTTTCCTCAGAGCTCACAGTGGGGAGTGGCTGCAGTCTGGTGGCTGCAGTCTGATTGCTGCTGGATGGCAATTCATTCCTTCCTAAGTTTCCTCAGGGCTCACCAACTCACTATCCATTGTGGCTGCAATTGCTGATGACTGTTACATTCCTGTTTACTGACATGGCAGGAAATACTCAATTTCTCAAATTCAAGAATATGGGCATGTTATGATACCTGGAGTTACTAGAGCCTCACTCTCTACTGTTAGCCTTCATCGTATTTTACCACTAGCTAAGGGTCTAACATCGTAAAGTCCCCCTGATGATGTAAACATTTTACTTCACTCTTCTGTTTAAAGTCTTCTCAGAGGTCCTGTGTTTCTTTCACAGCAAAAGTGAAGCCCTCACAGTGGGTCTGGACCTGCCCCATTCTTGCCTCTGGTTTAGTTCTGCATCTCTGCCTGCCCCTGCCCCCCACTCCTTGCTCAGCACTCACCTCCTGCCACACTGTCCCCTGTCTGTTTACAACCTTAGCTCTGGCCTCTCCTCCTCAAGAAGCTCTTCCAGACATCTGCACTGCATCTTCCAGTTGGCTTACATTCATTTGCATGACCTCTGCCCTGACCACTCAGTCTGATGAAGCAAACTGCCATCGTCCCCCACATCACTGTCTTCATCCTCTTTGCCCTGTCCCACACTTATTCTGCTTCCAAGGCATGTGTCACCTTCGAAAATACTATGTGATTTATTCATATATTATCATCCATCTCTCTCCCACTGGGATATAAGTAGCATGAGGCAAAGGTCTTTGATCCTTTTATTCACTAGGGCATCATTAGCACCTAGACAAGCAGCTAGCTTGTAGTGAGGGGCAGATAAATATTTGTCTAATTTCGATAACCACATATGAAAACAAAAACAACTCATTCAAAATGTGTTAAAAATATGAAACCTAGAAATATATCTCAGACATGAATTCTACTAGGAAATAGTAGCACTTAAAGAATTTGCCATAAGCTTTTAAAACATACTGTTTGCTATTCAGAGTAGTGATCAGCAAACCATGGCCTGGGCCAAGTGTGGCTAGTCATCTTTTGTTTTGTTTTGTTTTGTTTTGTTTTAAATCAGAGTGTTATTGGAACCCAGCCCCCGCTATTCACTTACCTTGTCCAAGGCAGCTTCTCATCTGCAAGAGCAGAGTTAAGTGCTTGGGACAGAAGCTTCTGGCAAGAAAAGCCTAAATTATTGCCTGGCCTTTACTTTGCTGACACTGATTTAGATCAAAGTTGCAGGCATAATTTCCAGCAGTTATCTAAATAGATATTTTCACTTACGTGTCAGGAGTGTGGAAGGAATCTAAGGCTGAGACTGAAGCATTCTTGCCTCTGCACTGCAGCTGCCTGTCCATCCGTCTCTCTGACATACCTTAAGTATCTCAGTTCTCCAGTGATCTGTGGACTTCAACTGAAATTGAAATCTAGCAGAATTCTAAAGCAAATGACCCCTTGAAGTCCCATCTGGATTATTTTATTACTCAGAATAGTCTATTTTCCATTCTATTATTGGGCATCTTTTAGATATTATAATAACCTGGATTATTTAGAGCCTGTGTCCTCAGTGACCTCTTTCTGTTTAAAAAGCAGTTGCCTAGATGTTCTCTGAAAGGTATTCAGACACTATTATACTATATTTATACTTCAATAACTTTCTTGAAGGAAGATATAATTTTCCTTAACATTTAATCCTAATGTAAAATTAGTGCACCTTATATAGCAGCAGTATTGTTAACCTAATAGCTGCATTATAACTAATGATAGAGAAAAGCAGATTAAAATGACAGATTTATCATCATGCTTCACAAAACATAGGATGCTAGTACTTTTAAAGGGACACATTTAGGTGCTATTTTAAACAACACTTAATGGAATATATTCAAAGATCTCTTAGCAGAAATTAGAGTCAACCTGAAGAAAGTCTCTGGATAATTCAAGAGCAATATTATCTTTCTTTAATTTCTAGATATTTCAGATGGTATTTTACATATGTGATGTGTGAATGTCTGATTAAGATAGGTGGTTAGATAGATAGATAGATAGATAATTAGATAAATGGATAGGTAATTACATAAATATATAATAAATGATTATAAGGATGGATAGGTAGATGATGGATGGGTGGGTGGATGGATAGATAATTAGATGGACGACAGGTAAATAATTAGATAGATGATAGAAGATTAGATGGATGGAAAGACAGATAATTAGATAGACAGGTAGGAAGGGGCTTCCCTTGTGGTTCAACTGGTAAAGAATCTGCCTGCAATCTGGGAGACCCCAGGTTGATTCCTGGGTCAGGAAGATCCACTGGAGAAGGGATAGGCTACCCACTCCAATATTCTGGCCTGGAGAATTCCATGGACTGTATAGTCCACAGGGTTGCAAGGAGTCAGACACGACTTTCACTTTCACAGGTAGGGTTTGCCTGGAGGCTGGCCTATAGAAGGTATTCAACAAATATTATCATTCTCTTCCTGTACATCCTTTTCTTTCTCACCAATGGATATCCAAATTGAAATGAGTCTTAGAAAATTCTTATTAATAGAATGCATGGAAATAGCCAAAATGAGTAAGTGACATTACAGTTTTCAGATTAGACCTGAATTATTCAGCTAAACTTTTTATTTGAAACATCCAACCAAACAACTGACTGCTTCATTTGGAACTCTATAAATGTAGACTAAAGAAAACATACTTGGGGGGGCAATTAAACCTAGAAGCATTGTTGTACTATCACCTTAAATACCATTCTTCATGTCATTAGAATATTAAAGGATGTGCATGCACATTTGATTCACAACAAGTATTTATTCAGCACCACCAGTGTCAGAAAATGGTTGCTGAAAAACATGAGTGCTGCTGGTTTATCTGCTATGGCATCAATGGTCATGCTGGTGGATGCTGCAAAATTGTGTAACTACAGGGACACCACCAGGCCATCAGTCATGGAGTCCAATGTGGTAGGATCATGAGGTGTGTAGGGGATCAAAATGGTATTTGAAGAAATTATCACTGAAAACTTCCCAAACCTAAAGAAGGAAACATATCCAGGCACAGGAAGAAGAGAGGGTCCCAAACAAGATGAATCCAAACAGACCCACACCAAGACATACTATAATAAAAATGGCAAAATTAGAGGATTCAAAAGGCAGCAAGAGAAAAGCAAAGTTAATTACCAGGGAGCCCCCAAAAGGATTTAGGAGCTCTATTTTGTACACAGTATGTCAATAGGATTGAAGGCTGTGTGCCTCTCTAGACTCAAGCTAAACCATAGAGCCTGGTTTCGGTGAAGAAATCTTGATGCACTCTGACATGACTTGAAATTACCCAGGACTCCCTTCTGCTATTATATCTGGAGGACTGATTTTTAATAGTCACTCAAGAGCTCACATCCATCTAGAAGCCTCTAAGGTGGCCTAATATTTATTCAAGATCTGGCCAAACCATGCCCCAAATGACTGGGGCCTACGGAATCAGGTAAAAATTGGCAACCTTGAAATGTGATTTCTTTCTTCCTTTAGAAAGATGATGTTATGAATGAGACTAATATCTCTCTGTCATTCTATTCAGTGATCAAGTTTCCATGACTGTATGAGCCATTTTGTTTTCTTTGAGTGTGTATTTATTGAGTGCCAAGTGTGTGCCAAGCACTGTTCAAGGAACCAGGAATTCAGGCAGGAAAACAAATCTCTGACCCCTTGTAGCCTACTTTATAGGAGGAGAAGAGAGTCAGTAATCAGATATGCAAGTAAGGATGTTGTATGTCAAAAAATATTAAGAACTATGGGATATTGTATATTAAATTAGGGTATAAATGTAGAATCTATAAAAAATGGTAAAGATGCTTTTATTTGCAAAACAGAAATAGAGACACAGACATAGAGAATAAACATACAGACACCAAGGAGGGAAGGGGGAGTGGGATGAATTGGGAGACTGGGATTGACACATATATACTATTTACACTGTGTATAGAATAAACTAATGAGAACCTGCTGTATAGTGAAGGGAACTCTACTCAGGGCTCTATGGTGACCTAAACAGGAAGGAAATCCAAAACAGAAGGGATATATGTATATGCATAGCTGATTCACTTTACTGTACAGCGGAAACTAACGTGATGTTGTAAAGCAACTATATTCCAATAAAAATTAATCTTAAAAACTGAACTATGGGAAAACCCATATCCACTAGAAAAAAAGAAACTTTTCCCCAGAGTTAAGATATCATGACATCCACATTTTTTAAAAAAGAAGAAGAACGAGTGAAAAAGAAAAAACTAAAGGAAGAAATAAAGCCCAGCAAGAGAATAGACAGTCCAGAGGAACAGGAAGGGGCTGTGTGGATGCCCTTCTCTAGGTCTGCTGTAGGAGGGCCAGTGAGGAAAGGACATTCGAGCAGAGACCTGATTTCAGGTGAGGGAGCAGGATGTGCATAAAAATCTACAAGAGCATCGCCAGAGGAAGAGACATCAAAGGCTGAAGCCCTGAGCTGGGGACCTGGCTGATGAGTTGAAGGATCACTGGGGGAGTCCCATGTGGCTACAAGGAGGTGGCCAGGAAAGCAGCAGTGGAGGATGCCCTGTGATAAAGGACCTACATGCTATTATAGTGTATGCGTGTTCTCAGTCATGTCTGACCCCATGGACTGCAGCCCACCGGGCTCCTCTGTCCATGGGATTCTCCAGGCAAGAATACTGGAGTGGATAACTGTTTCCTACTCCAGGGGATCTTCCCAACCCAGGGATCGAACCTACATCTCCTGTGGTTCCTACACTGGCAGGTGGATTGTTTACCACTTGAGCCATGTGTTATTAACCAAATATAAGTTCCTGAGCACCTTAATCAGTCTGGCTGCTATTACAAAATACCACAGACTGGGTGGCTTCAGCAGCAGACATTTCTCACTGTTGGCTGGTCAATATACCCCATGCAGTTGGACTCTGGGAGGCCCTTCTGGTTTATAAACAGCCACTTACTCACCCAGCAGAGAGCAGAGAGAGGCCACACGTCAGTGTCTCTTTGTATGAGCATACTGATCCCATATGAGGGCTCTGCCCTCACAACCTAAGCATTCCTCAAAGCCCTCATCTCCTAAAACCATCACTTTGGACCTAGGATTTCTACATATGATCTTGGCAGAGACACACATTCAGTCCATAACACCAGGGATTTCTATGTTTTATTGAATGCATGGGCCCTGGTGAGAAATCTATCCATGATGTTTTGGAAGAATCTGAAGCATGTCCTATATCACAGACTGAAAGGTAAAGATTTGGAAGCCAGAAAAGGCAGAAGATGGGATCCAACCCCAGCCCCTGGGAAGGGCTATGTGAAGTTACACTTGAGGAGTTTCCATCTACTGAGGTTTGGTTGAGGATTTCTTACGAATTTACTGTTGTCCACAGGCTTCCCTGGTGGCTCAGATGGTAAAGGGCCTGCCTGCAATGCAAGAGACCTGGGTTTGATTCCTGGGTGGGGAAGATCCCCTAGAGAAGGAAATGGCTACCCACTCCAGTATTTCTTGCCTGGAAAATCCCATGGACAGAGGAGCCTGTTGGGCTACAGTCAGTGGGGTTACAAAGAGTCAGACACAACTGAGCAACTAACACTTTCACTTCACTTCACTATTGTCCACACTTCTCACCACTAAAATCCTTACTGCACAGTCCTGCCTGGTCTCTGAAATATGTTAAGGGTGACTTTACAATTTATCATCCCAAATGGGGCCCACTGAAGTGTGAAAAGGGAGGCCTTAAAATTACTCCAGGATAACATAGAATAGGCCAGGGCTGTTCCAGGAAGGCTGACACAGATGGTCATCCCACTCTACATGCAGTAACTCAGCCCCACACTCACCAGCCCTAGGCACTGGAGTCCCCTGAAGCTGGGAACTCAGGGCTGAGAGTCCAGATTTGTGAGATGCACCCCTTGGTTGTGCTCATCTACCAGGGTTCTGGACACAGATCTGCAAAACCAAAGCTCCTGGGGACCCTGTCTCTGTCTCAGCCTTAGGGACCCTCATCATTACCCACTGAACCTGAGAGCCACTCTCTACAAAGCATGGGATTCTTTCAACCTCACTTGCAAAACATCCTCCAGAATTAGTCTTTCAGAAAACAAAAGCCTGAAAGAAAACATATTTTAGGTGCCCCATATCACAATTTACCACCATGGTTGTTGTTGTTTACTCACTAAGTCACGTCCAACTCTTTGTGATTCCATGGACTGCAGCACACCAGGCCTCCCTGTCCTTCACCATCTCCCAGAGTTCAGTTAAGTTCATGTCCCTTGAATCAGTAATGCCATCCAACCATCTCATCCTCTGCCATCCTCTTATCCTTCTGCCTTCGATCTTTCCCAGTATCAGGGTCTTTTCCAAAGAGTCAGCTGTTCTCAATTCACATCAAGTGGCCAAAGTGTTGGAGCTTCAGCTCGGTGGTGGGGAGGGGCAAATAGTTTCTTCCCTGCATTGTTTCAGGACACTTAGACAGCTCTCAGAAGTCACCAAGAGATCAAAGGGCCAGCTTCACTCCTGGCAAAACTGGTGGAGAGAGTGTTTTCAGATGTGGCCAAGTTGGCTTACAAATACTTTTACCTCCTGGGAATCAGTTACCCACTTAATTACTGACGGAGCTGGGCAACTCTGGGTCCCTTCAGTAGGGGCAGAGCGTACTCAAAAAGGTCACAGTGTGAACCAAGGGAGGAGCGACAGGCTGTTTCCACAAGACAGAGCCTGGGAGGGCCCGCAGACACATGACTTCTCTCCCAGTGAGCTCCAGGCCACATGGTAGGGAGGGGACCAGAGATTTTCTACAGCCCAGGTCCCTGAATATGATCATGTGACAAGGGACAAATATCTTCCCAGCATGCACTCTTGTTCTCTATGATTTGATTTGTCTATGGCAGCAAAGCCAAAGTAACGTTAGTATTTTCATGAATAGTTCTGCGCAAACTGTAGGCTTTATTCTTCCAGCAACTTTCAAAAAGAATCTGAGAGACATGCCTGGTGGTCCAGTGGTTGAGAATTCATCTTACAGTGCAGGGGACATGGGTTCGATCTCTGGCTGGATGTCTGAGATCCCATATGCCACAACTAAGACCTGACACAGTCAAAAATAAATATATATATATATATATTTTTTTTTAATTTAATTTTCTTTCCTAATGTGCAGCTCATAGCAGGTTTTCAATAATATTTGTTATGCTTGCCTGCATCAACAGATGAATCGTGACCTTCATTTTATGTCCCTACACAGAGACCCTTAAGTGACTCACTTTAATTCCTAGGTTAAAATGGAATTTTCTTAGCCTAGAAGCCAACTCTTTCACATGTGCTCTAACAAATCTTTCCACATCATGTTCTACACTTGGCAACAGCCTCCTCCCTTTCCAACCGAAGGGTCTGATGAGAATTCGTTATGCCACATTCCGGTTCATTTCTGATTGTTTGGATTGTGTTGCTTTTCTTCCTACCCCAGCTCAGCCCACCCTGCAATATTCAGTTCAAATTTCACCTTTTTCCCCGTAAATTATACTGACTTGTGCAACCTAATTGTTATTTTTCAAATACTGCCTTGTATAGCTGTGGAATTCTTCCATTGTCCACGTCTTTTCCCTTAAATGAATACGCCTGTGGAGGCTGAGAAACACACCCACACTTTTCCTACTCGCTCTCACGCCTAGAAGAGCTATGATCTGGGCAGTTCATAGCACCTCATCCGTCTCTCTGACTGTGATAAGTAAACAGGAGCCTCCTGTGCTGGGTCATTTCCTGCCTGTGCTCTGCTCTCTAATGGCCACTGGATGCCCTTCACAGCAATTCACGCCTCTGAATCCAGCTGCATTGAATCTGACATCCTCTAGTTAAACGCCTGCCTCCATGCCTCCTTTTGCCAAGAAGAGACGGATGGCTAATTTTTCCAAGGCAATTCTGAGACATTATCCTTATTCAAAATTACCATGTACTTCAATTATCATTACTATTAGCACATTAATTAAAATTAGCACATGATTTTAATCTCAATTCAGCTTTGAACATCACATTATATTTTCACATTGGTTTAGTTTCAAAATATGGTTATGTGACACCGTGTAAGTGAGAGCATAATTTTTTACACTTTTGGAGGGCAACTTGCAATGGTATCACATGCTGAAAAATGCATAAAATATATACAAATATACACAAAAATCTATATACAAAATATATAAAATCTTGGTTAATAAGTTCCATTTCTACATACTAAAGACAGTCAGAAGTACATGCAAAATTTATTTAAGGGTATTATCTTGACACTGTTTATAAGAATTAAAAGTTGAAACTAGTTCATAGAAACTAGTTCTATGTCAAGAAATAACGATTGATAAAATTAAATTCTGATGTACATATTACATGTATTTTGTATAAACATATGTGGTTACCGAAATAAAGAAAAAATAATTTTATCTATGTATGGATAAGTTTTGCTAAAAATGGCTGGAAAAAACCATGGATGGCATACCACAATTAAAAACACGTAAATAAGCAAAATGTAGGAAGTTTGTCTAAAACATTTACCCAATAAATGCTGTATTTATCTCTGTGAGAGGGGCTGATTGTTTTTCTTTTATTCCATTATATTATCCTATATTTATTTTGGTCAGCTTGAATTGTTTTGGAAATAAATTTAAAACATAAATATTACAGTATGTTATTATCAAGAGAATTTGAAAAAGATCTATACAGTCAATAAATTTAATGATGGTTGGTTCTGAAGGCTCAGTTGATTCTGGGGCTGTGGGGGAAACACAAGATGAGGCTGACAGACTTTAGTGGCAAATGGGCTTTAAGTTGAAAGGAAGACAAAGGTACCAGCATTTGAAAAATGATCTCTACTTGTGTCCACGGGGAAAAGTCCTTCCTTTCCTAGAAGCTGATAGACTCTCTGTGCAGTAATCTCCACAACAGGCTGCACAATTTTATTTTCCTCCTCCAAATGCTACACATCCAAATTTGTCACGAAAATTCCCTTCTGTGCTCTAGAGGTCACAGAGTTAATGATGGAGGCATGGTTTACAGGCAGTTTTCTTCCTTTTTCAAAAAATGATAAACTGTCATATTTTGCTTATTATAAACAAGTTTGAACTAACCATGAAAAAATAAATATTTTAATAAGGAAAATTAAGGCAATCAGAGGAGGAGACTGAATAAGTGTTTACAGAGGCTGCAAACTGTATAACAACAATAGTTATTTTCATCATAGGATCTTTTATCCTGGCTTCATGAAATCCTTTTAAACAAGAATTAATTAAGATTTGCAGTGGATGTAATAAACAGCTTAGTCTTATGATGTTCTGTAGTGCCTGGATCATTCATTTGTTCCTGTCCTACAGATTTTTACACATATTTATTGAGCTGCTTATTGTTCCCAATGCTGTGCTGAGGTTTCACAGTTCAGTTCAGTTCAGTTGCTCAGTTGTGTCCAACTATTTGCAACCCCATGGACTGCAGCATGCCAGGCTTCCTTGTCCATCACCAACTGCCAGAGCCTACTTAAGCTCATACCCATCACATTGTTGATGCCATCCAACCATCCCATCTTCTGTTGTCCAATTCTCTTCCTGCCTTCAATCTTTCCCAGCATCTTTTCCAATGAGTCTGTTCTTCACACCAGGTGGCCAAAGTATTCGAGTTTCAGCTTCAGCATCAGTTCTTCCAATGAATATTCAGGACTGATTTCCTTTAGGATGAACTGGTTGGATCTCCTTGCAGTCCAAGGGACTCTCAAGAGTCTTCTCCAACACCACAGTTCAAAAGCATCAATTTTTCAGCGCTCAGCTTTCTTTATAGTCCAACTCTCACATCCATACATGACTACTGGAAAAACCATAGCTTTGATAAGACGGACCTTTGTTGGCAAAGTAATGTCTCTGCTTTTTAATATGCTATCTAGGTTGGTCATAGCTTTTCTTCCAAGAAGAAAGTGTCTTTTAATTTCATGGCTACAGTCACCATCTGCACTGATTTTGGAGCCCAAGAAAATAAAGTCTGTCACTGTTTCCCCATCTATTTCCCATGAAGTGATGGGACCAGATGCCATGATCTTAGTTTTCTGAATGTTGAGCTTTAAGCCAACTTTTTCACTCTCCTCTTTCACTTTCATCAACAGGCTCTTTAGTTCTTCACTTTCTGCCATAAGGGTGGTGTCATCTGCGTATCTGAGGTTATTGATATTTCTCCCAACAATCTTGATTCCAGCTTGTGCTTCTTCCAGTCTGGCATTTTGCATGATGTACTCTGCATATAAGTTAAATAAGCACAGTGACAATATTTGACGTACTCCTTTCCCTTTTTGGAACCAGTCTGTTGTTCCATGTCCAGTTCTAACTGTTGCTTCCTGACCCGCATACAGATTTCTCAACAGGCAGGTCAGGTGGTCTGGTATTCCCATCTCTTTAAGAATTTTCCACATTTTGTTGTGATCCACACAGTCAAAGGCTTTGGTGTAGTCAATAAAGCAAAAGTGGATGTTTTTCTGAAACTCTCTTGCTTTTTTAATGATCCACAGTGACCAATTAACTTCCCAGATGGCGCTAGTGGTAAAGAACCCACCTGCCAATGCAAGAGACATAAGAGACGCGGATTTGATCCCTGGGTCGGGAAGATCCCCTTTAGGAGAAAATGGCAACCCACTCCAGTGTACTTGTCTGGAGAATCCCATGGACAGAGGTTACAGTCCTGGTGGGTTACAGTCCATTAAGTCACACAGAGTCAGACATGAGTGAGCACTCACACTCACGCAAGTTAAGGAATTATGGATTTCAATTTGCATTAAAATGTTTTTCACTCTAAGCTAACCCCCTTGGTTCCTAGCACACTACAGGGTTTTACACAGATGGCTTTGGAAGTACTAGAATGGGGAAGAGTTTCCCCAGGTTGGCACTGCCCACCACGGCCTCTGCAGCCAGGGCTTTGGAGACCTGAGCTGGCACTCCCAGAGGGGACTCTTTGGGACTCGGAGTGCTGTGTCTCCCTGTTTGTTCCACACTCTGCCCAGTACACAAATCCCTTCATGCACAGCCCAGTCCTGCCTCATGCTGTAATAGCTATAATCCATTCTGACTTCTTCTCCAACTCAGAGCCACTTCTTGGCAGGCTCCTTTGGGGTCTCTTCTTAAATGTCCCTTCTTTAAGGGAGCCTCTCTGATTTCACTCCTTAAGGCAGGTCTCCCCTTGTATTTTCTGTCTAACTACCTCCATTCCACTGTTTGCTTCCCTCCCAGCCACAACCACAGCCTGCATGTTTGTTTATTCCTAGCTACTCATGTCTAGTCATCACATCCTTTAGACTGTAGTCTACAGGAGGACAGCAACCACGTTCCCCTTCACTGTTAAATCCCTGCTACCCAGCACTCTGCAACTATTTTTTGAGTGGAAAAAAAAAAATCAATTGCTTGTTTAACTGTGGATAACCCCCTCCCACCCCTCCTCCCTTTATGCCACTTTGCTTTTAGGAAAGATCTGCATTACTTCCTGTTTTCACATGGAAAAAAATTCACTTTTATGGAACAAAAGGCAGGAAGTGAAAATAGCATTTGTCTTGCAGGTAGCTGAGCAGTTAGAGGCAGTGCACAACCAAGCAGTGAGAGTGGCCAAGCCATGGTGCTTCCCCCAAACCACACTCAGCACCTCCATCCCGCCTCCAGAACACTGAAATGTGGCTGTGAGCATCTGTGCTTTATCCTAATTTTGTGCCTCCATTGGCAAGAGGTGTCCTAAGGTAACCACCTCTTCACTCTACACCATTTCAGCTTGCAAAGGTTTCATGGACATAATCTACTTTAGGATAGCAAGGGGAACCTGAATTCAGCTTTAATGCAAATTCCAAAAAGGTTAATTATCTTCTCCAAGGTCAATATTTGAATTTGGGTTTGTCTGACATTAAATCCCAGGCTGTGTCCACACCAAATAAGCCCTGGCTGATGTCATGAGATTTAATTTCTTATCTGCAGACTTCAGTCCCAAATGACATGGTGTCCTGCACCCCTGGAAGAGAAAAAAAATGGGAGAATGGTTGCTAGGCAACCACGGCACCAGGATGTCCTGATTGCAGCGTGATCGACTGGAATCTGGCAAGTTTCCCAGGATTAGAGTAGCAGGAATAATTATTTTTCTGTCCTCTAATTTCCTATCAGGTTTGCCTTGAGTTCCAGCCTCACATGCTAAAATCATAAACATTATTTCCAATTTCACATCATCTAAACCGTAATTATGTCCTTTGGGATAATTTAAAACTCTATGCTACTGATTTAATCTACTGATGAATTTACCCTCAATTATTATAGCACCCTCAGAGAGTTTCTACATGAACCATGACTTTTAAAAGCGAAGTGTTCCTGGTTTTAAGACAGTTTTATTTCACCTGTGTAAAGTCGCATACCTAGACAATTAAATTATCTAAATATAGGTAGTAATTCTGATCTGGTTTAGTAGTGGTTTTACCATTATAACTGGGAAGGGACTTTATTCGGGGAGCCAGCTGACTGAGAAGATGACAGGTTACCATCTCAAAATGCCCATCTTGTCTGGGTCTGGATGCCAGTTTCTTTTGTAGAGTGAAGAGAAAGAAGCAATGAGGAATTAAAGTCAAAAGGCAGAATAGAGAGGGAGAGGAAGTGGGAAAGTGAAGTGAAACCATTTTCAGTCTTACGAAACATCTCCAACTGAATGGCCAGACTTTGGAAGGAGTTTGTTAATCTATTCACAGATGTGTATGTGTTAGTTGCTCAGTTGTGTCTAACTCTGCGACTCCATGGATTGTAGCCCACCAGGCTCCTCTGTCCATGAAATTCTCCAGTAAGAATACTGGAGTGGATTGCCATGCCCTCCTCCATGAGATCTTCCCAACCCAGGGATCAACCCGGGTCCCGTATCACAGGCAGATTCTTTACTATCTGAGCCACCAGGGAAGCCCAATTCACAGGTGGGCAAGGTCAAATTATCTCTCTCTGAGCTGAACAAAGGCACTTTAATTTACAGTCAGGCAATGGGACAGGGTCCTCTAAGGCAAGCTATTAAGTATGATTATAATAACAAAAGCAATGAAGATCCAGGTCAAAGAAACAGTTTCTAGCATGGAGTCAGAACTGGTTTTCTCTCTGCAACATAACAATTAAACCAACCTGATATTCCCAAGGAAGGTCACAAGCTAAACTTGCAGAACCTATAGAGAGGGGTTTCAGGACCTATGGTATGACCCTAAAGGCACTCACCGAAAGTACACAAGGTTTGAAACTGAAGTGGCTACGAAAAGCAAAGATACATCCTGTAGCCACAAGAAAGGGATGAGAGCAGTTTGTTCACTACCCGAAGAGTAAGGGGCTTCAACCGACCACCCAAAGAACTCACTATGGGCTCCATGCATTTGAAGGACAGAGGAAGCTAATGACTTGGAGCTGAGAAACCTCAGTTGTCAGAAGCTGCCACAAGTGTCCTTTTATAGCACAGTCTTATGTTTTGGAAAGGAGTAGCACTGGCATGATGACCGTTCTAAGCTGTGTGTCTGCTGTGGGCCGACAGGCTGTGCTGGAGAAGGATGGGAGGGGATGTCTGGTAGCTTGGGTTAAAGGGTCCCCTGAAGGGATGGGAAAACCCCCTAAGAAGGATGCCAGGGATGTTCAGAACATATGGCCGGTGCCTGAGAAAGGAGTCCTAGATGGCCAGCTGGCAACTGGAGTTCTCAGCCATGGGAGGCACAGGATGTCTATAAGGGCTGCAAGAGAAAGGTCCAGTGTCTGGCTGAGTCCAGGGAAGGAAGGCACCCACAGCCCCTTCCCACGGCAGGTGTCCGGCTGGAGTAGTGCCAAGCTGAGAGACCTTTAACTGTGTGTCAACGCTCCAGTTGAGGTCGTCACACGTCACCCTGTTTTAATTACAGAATCAACTTTGGGGAGCAACAAGGCTGCAGGTCTTTTCCCGACGAGACTATCGAGGAGAGGGTGGAGGCCATCTTGGAGTGCGTGAGAGAAGAGTGAGCCTGGAGGGGCGTCAGCACATAGAGAGGAAGTGACGCGACGGCTTCCTTTGTTTCCTGTGATTCCCGCTTCTTGACACCACTGGTTTCCTGCGTTTTCCTACTGGGAGGGCTCCACACCGTTTGACTAGGATTTTTGACATCATTTCAAACACTTGATATTTGAATTTCCTGCCCCATGGCAATAAAACGTGGAGGGGAGGGGAGGGATGTTGGGACGAAACGGTGACAAAGTGACACACAGCAGATACATTTTGGCTCTCTAACATTCATGGATTGATGCTGAAGCTGAAGCTCCAATACTTTGGCCACTTGATGTGAAGAACTGACTCATTAGAAAAGACCTTCTTGCTGGGAAAGGTTGAAGGCAGGAGGAGAAGACGACAGGGAATGAGATGGTTGGATGGCATCACTGACTTGATGGACATGAGTTTGAGAAACCCCGGGAGTTGGTGTTGGACAGGGAAGCCTGGTGTGCTGCAGTCCATGGGGTCACAGTCAGAAATGACTGAGTGACTGAACTGAACTGAACAGTCTTGAGTTTGCATCAGATGCAGGGAAGTCTCTACCTAGAGCTAATCAAGTGGAACTAACACAATGTCATCTGTGAACCAGGCTCCCTGGATCCCATCGACGCTGCCCATGATCCCAGGGCCACACATCTCCCTGGGGGGCAGGGGGTGGGAAAAGGTGGTTCCAGATACTAAGATCCAGCCAGCTCTGAGCTTGAAGCAGGCTTACCTCTGCACCCAACCGGCTGCTCAGATGTGATTGTTCTGTGCACTTGTCCTGACTTGTGAAAGGTTGAGAAGCAGTCTTCTAGGCAATCCTTTGAATTAAATATGAATAATCCCATTTTATAAACTCTGACTTCGGAGGCAGGGCACTTAAAAACTGGACATGGCCTTCTTTTCACTGCATAGGTATTGAATATTGAACTGCTATATAAATGACAAGATCCATGAAGGAAGGAAGATTATTAAAGTTAAAACAATGACATATAGATTGTTTAAAGATATTGGGTCACAAATTACAATGCATTTAAGCTAATCTGTGTAAGAAAAAACTCTTTAAATGAACATGGAGAAGGGCAATCACCAAGTGGTGACTGCAGCAATGTTTACACAGTGATGAAACCCACAGAGTGGAGCATTGGAGGTATCCTGCAGATCTCCACCTCCACTGTGCCGCCTGGGGCAATTCTCTACTGTTGTATCCATTCCTTTATATAAATGTGGGTATTTATAGTATCCTGGGAGTGTTGAATGAGATTGTGTAGGTAAATGCTTAGCACAACATCCACACATAATAAGCATCTAAAGGTAATTACTGTTATCATTATGTCAAAATTTTTTCTAATGCTATAAGCAATAATTACAAATAGCTTGCATTTCAAAACATTATCAAGATAGATTGCTATAAGGATGAAGATGATAACACATTAAAACAAAAATATACATATATGAATAATATTTCTGTCCTTCTACACAGTGACAGTGCAGGAAAAAAAGAAGACACCAATTAAATAAGCTCTGTGATTCTGAGTAACTGACAGTCTCTCTCTTCTATACTTTCTTCATAAGTTAAATGGAATAATAATTACTGTACCAGGAATGTTGTGGGAAAAAATGGGAATGAGTCTGTAAAGGTTCATGTATTTTATAAACTGTAAAAGAATATGCAAACTAGTTCACTCTACAGAGGAAACATACTTGTACTGTAGAAAAGATCTTATAATTCTCACCCTATAAATGGTTAGTGGCTTATTTACTATGTATGCAGCATCGCTAAGGAGATGCCATCTCTATGTGGAGATGGAAACAGTAGTGGTACCTGCTTATCAGAGTTCACAGGATCAGGCTGATGGTATGCTGGTGACTCGTTAACAGTGGACACTGGTAGGCAGGACTGGTTTAAGTGTTTGCCAATTTCTGTTGTGTAAATATTTCCCTACCTTGGCTGATCTTAAGCCACCACCATGCTGGAACTGAAGAGTAAGTTTGTAGTGTATGAGCTTCGGTGACCACCTTGAATCAGCGTAGTCCATCTCCAGTACAATACTAGGTCAGGGGCACAATACTTGGAAGGAAAAATGACTTTTCTTATCTTGCCCAGAAAAAACTCTAGCAAGATTTGCCTTGTAGAAAGAAATGGTCAGAACCAAAACCACATTTGTTGTCTTTCTACCCTGAAACTAGAGAATCTCTCAGAACAATAATTTGAAGTTTTATCCCTCCATAGTTTCAAAATATTATCCAGGAAAATCCCAGTTGTATAATATCCTCCCTCCCTCCTCCAGGGAATATCCTCCTTGATATTCTGGCAATAATGAACTTTGCTTTCCTTGTCTTTACTTTAGTTGGCAATTTCTTTTCTACTTTTTGTTTTTTTAACAAGGATACAGCTGTTGCAGTTGCCATCACATTGACTTATTTTTCTGAAGAATGTAATTATTTTGCTGGGAATAACTTTATTTGGCTTTTGAGTATAAAGGGAGTCAGGAAATCTAATTTGGTTGAAGTTATCTTTTCTGAATATAAGATTGTTATTCTTGTGCAGTGTGTGTCTTGAACATCCAGTGAGTTTGGTCACTGTGACATCGTGATGCACGTGCTCATAGAACATCCCAATCACACCTGTGAGTCTTGGCAGCAAAAAGGAGACACAAACCTCTGAACAGTCATTCCAAACTAGGAGGTAAAAATCAAAATATGTCAATACCATACAACACTAAAGACACGATCCATGAAAGAAATAGTCCATAAGCCAGACTTCATTAAAATTAAAAACTCTGCTCTGTGAATGACAACATCAAGAGAATCAGAAATGTGAGAAAATGTTTGCAAAAGACACATTGGATAAATAAGTGTTTATTTACAAACACTTTATTTATTGAAAACAATGCAATTTCTAAATGGGCCAAAAATTTTAGAAGACACCTCACCAAAAAAGGTATACGAATGGCAAAAATGCATATGGAAAGATGTTCCACATCATATGTCATCAGGGGAATACAAATTAAAATAACAGGACCCCACGACACATCTATTAGAATGGCCACAATCTGGAACACTGACAGCACAAAATGCTGATGAGATGTGGGGCAGCAGAACTCTCATTCACTGCTGGTGGGATGTAAAACTGGAGCAGCCGCTTTGGAAGACAGTTTGGCAGTTTTTTACAAAACTAGATATTCTTTAACATATGACCTTAACAATTAAACTTCTTGGTATACACCCAAGACAGTTGAAAACTGATGTCCACACTTAAACCTGCACACAGATGTTCATAGTGTAACCATTTCAACTGTTTATAGAATAAGCATTTATTTATAACTGCCCAAACTTAGAGCAACCAAAATGTCCTTCAGTTGTTTTGTTTAGTTGCTAAGTAGTGTTTGACTCTATTGAGAATCCATGGACTGTAGCCCGCCAGGCTCCTCTGTCCATGGGATTTCCCAGGCAAGAACAATGGAATGGGTTGCCATTTCCTTCTAAAGGGGATCTTTCCAACCAACAGATCAAACTCGCAGCTCCCATCACATATCCTACATCGTAGGCAGATTCTTTCCACTGAGCCACCAGGTCCTTCAGTAGGTGAATAAATTTGCATATCTAGACAGAGCCATGGGGGGAAAGGGAGGAATTCTAAACACATATTATAAAGCAAGGAAGACTATCTGTAAAGGCTACATAATTATTAATCGTTCTAATTATATAACATTCTGGAAAAGGTAGAATTATGGAGACAGTAAAAAGATTAGTGGTTAAAGGGGTAATGGAAGGATGAGATAAATAGGACAGAGCCCAGAGGTTGTTTAGGGCCGTGAAAATAGCCTGTATGATAATTATTATGATGGATACGTATCACTATACATTTTTCCAAACCCAAATGAAATGTTAACACATGTAAAGTGAATTAAATGACTAACACAGGTTAACACATCAATTATTCCCTGAAGTATTTAAGAACGATTTCCATGGCTCTCAAAGGAGACAAAATGCATTGCCTTTATGAAGAATAAAGTAAAAAGCATTAAAAATAGACACTGAAAAAGAGTAAGAGTTAACCTTATATTCCCTGAAGTCTGGAAGAGTTGTAAATTTCCCCTAACCAATTGCTGTTATGTTTTTTTTGTTTTAACAGTCCTGGGAGTCCCTGAGAAAAAGAGACCCAGCTTCTCACTAATCGATCAATCAATCAATCACTTAACTTTATTTTTTTTAATAAGTATTTCAAATATTCCATCATCCATGAGAATGTCAGATAAAACCTTTGGGGATTGAAAAAGTTTTTTTGCAGAATTATCTTTTTAGTGAAAGGATGAAACAGCTCACATTCTGCATTAAAGCAATTATGTAACAATACCCAGTGTGACACACACGTGCACAACACAGGAGGGAGGCATGCTCTCAGATCATTAAAAGAAAAGAAAGTGACAATAAAATCAAAGCCTCACCTCACAGCCTGAGTCACAATGAGCAACATCTGCAGCGATGACAGGATTCTGACAGATGAAAGAACTGAAGGGAGTTTTCCCTTGACAGTCACATGAAATTCTTCTTAAGACAGCCTGGCAAAGATTGCAAGGAAGACAGATTGAGTCCCAGGTTTGGAAATCCCAAGGTCAAGAGCCAGCAGAGCTCAATTAATTAAATCATTAAATGATATTTTGACTCTGGTTGATGGAAATGAAATAGATTGACAGCATCAACCACGTGGTACCCTCTAAAAGTCCGAGCAGAGGGGACACGGCAGGCAGGACCACCAGGCATCCAAGACTCCCCTGCAGAAACCTCTCCTACTGAGACAGTATATCGTTCTGAAAAAAATCAGTGTAAAAGCCTTCATTTTTTTCACATGTAGTTTCACTGCATACAACCTATAGAAAGCATTCATTTTGAGCAAACAAAAGTATACAAGCTTTCAAATTTAAAAATGTAATGTTTTCCTTCACCATAATTTTCTGGGAAAATAGAAGCATGTGTTTATGTCCTGTTACATCCCATGCAAATCTGTCGGAAACTCCTCCTGATTCTTCCTTTAGAATACATCCCAAATCCAGCCCGTTTCAAGCCATCCCCACTGTCACAGCCTCACTGGAGTCCCCAGGACCTCTCATCTGGATCATCACCTCCCAACTGGTCTCTGCTTTTACCCTGGTCCTCCCCAAGTGCCTTCTCAGCTGATCCTTTTAAAATCTAAAATGCATTTTAAAAAAATGCAGTAAGTTTCTGGGCTTAAACACTGCATTGCACAGAGAGAGAAGCTGAGGTCCTTCCAGAAGCCAGTCTGGCTCATTCCACTCCAGCTCCACCCAGCCCCCTGCAGCCCTGGGCTTTGCACTGGCCATTCCCTCTGCCTGGAATGCTCTTCCCCTAGATGACAGCCAGCCTAAATCCCTAACCAGCTTCAGTGTCAATAACACCTTCAGTGTCAGCTGTCATTGTCTCAATGAGAACTACCCATCGCCCTCAATCCTCCCTTACCCTGTTCCTTTTATTTCCCTTATAACACATCACCAACTACTATACTAAATCATTTATTTATTACAGTTATTTTTGCCTGTCTCTCTGTCATACACTTTTTGAGGGACAGTGACAACTCTCTGAGTTGGTCACTACTATATTCTGGGCACCTAGAACAATCTGACACACAGTTATTACTCCAAAAATGTTTGTTGAATGAATGAATGAATGATAGACAATGGCATGAAAAGTCAAACTACTTGCATGGCTGGGTAATATTTACTTTGAAAGGAACTGTGCTCATTTGAAGACAAGGAAATGGGGCTACATCATAATGATACATGGTATAAATAATTTGCACAGTTAGACTAGTGATTAGAAACAATGTCCACATTTCTAATTGATCACATAAATTAGGATGCTATTAAGAAATTTCATGGTAGGAAATAATTCATAAATACATGTTAAAATAATCAATCTGCTTAGAATGGTTTCTTACTTATCCATTTAAATAAAATGAGGATAAAGGAAGCTGTGGTACATATACACCATGGAATATTACTCAGCCATTAAAAAGAATTCATTTGAACCAGTCCTAATGAGATGGATGAAGCTGGAGCCCATTATACAGAGTGAAGTAAGCCAGAAAGATAAAGAACATTACAGCATACTAACACATATATATGGAATTTAGAAAGGTGATAACGATAACCCTATATGCAAAACAGAAAAAGAGACACAGAAATACAGAACAGACTTTTGAACTCTGTGGGAGAATGTGAGGGTGGGATATTTCAAAAGAACAGCATGTATACTATCTATGGTGAAACAGATCACCAGCCCAGGTGGGATGCATGAGACAAGTGCTCCGGCCTGGTGCACTGGGAAGAGCCAGAGGAATCGGGTGGAGAGGGAGGTGGGAGGGGGGATCGGGATTGGGAATACATGTAAATCCATGGCTGATTCATATCAATGTATGACAAAACCCACTGGAAAAAAAAAATAAAAATAAAAATAAATAAATAAAAATAACTAAAACAAAATAAAATAAAATAAAATGAAGATAATAAATAAACTTTGATCAGCAGTTATATTTTGTAAAGAACTGTTCTTTCCTCCACAGTGTTCTTGTGGCTGTGCTGTAGGTTTATACCCAAGTGCATGATATATACTTTCTCTAAACCCAGATAAACCAAAAGGTTAGTATTAGGATCACCATTCAACAGACAAGAAGACTGAGGCTCAGGGAATATTTGGAGCATTGCTAATATTTGGAGCATCAGTTAGTTCAAGACTCTAGTCATGAGGCATCTTTCCTGCTGATGCCAAAGACCCATGACGACTCCAGCTGTGTTAAAGGTGCTCACTGAGCCAAGGGTATCTCCATGCCTCTGGGGCCGTTCCTTCTGCCTTCCCTATGCCTCTAAGAGTGTGGCTCTGATCCAGGTTTGTTTCAGCCTCCTCTAAAGCAGTTTGGGCATACTAATTTAACACAGCTCAAGCCATTTTGCAGATATTTGGCTGTCATTTTTATATTCCGAGGTATGATTTGTTTCACTCGAATTTAGTAATTTCACACTGGAAAGCGAGAACTATGAGCCCCAAGAATATGACAAACCTAGTCAGATGAACAAAGCCAATTTCAGAGACATTTAAGTAAGATTTTTGGAAATCTATTCTAATTAACTGCAACATAATCTAGGCATTCTTTTAGTGTTCATAGGATTTTTTCAGAAATAAATAAGCAATGATAAAAATGGACAGGGAAGCCTAGCATGCTGCAGTCTATGAGGTCACAAAGAGTCAGACGTGATTGAGCGACTGAACTGAACTGGACTCAACATATAAAATGAATGCATTTATTTCTATTGTTTTTAACAATAGAAGTCATCCTTAAGAAAACATTAGGCTGCATACAGATCAAATAGTTTTCACAGAACCTGAAATGTTAATGTGACTATCACTGTATAAAACTTGCAGCACAAATCAGAAGTGTACCGCTTGCTGAATTTTTATAAACTAACACACCTGTGTAAGTGGCGTCTGGACAAAGAAGCAGAACTAACAGCTGTTGCCCTGATATTCCAGAACCTTCTGGTCACTGCAGGCCACACGCAGCTCCCCTCCCCCCACAAGGGTCTTCATTACACTCAGTGAAGTGATTCTTCAGTTTTTTATTATTTCTTCCAGCTTTATTGCAGTTAATTGGCAAATAGAAATTGCATATATTTAGGTTGTACAATGTGATTCTTTTTAGGTGTATGTTGTGATGATGCAATGTACATATACACTATGAAATGATTACATCAGCCAAGTTAATTAATGCATCTGTCACCTCACATACTTATCTTTGTGTATGTGTGTGGTGAGAATCCTTAAGATCTACTCTCTTCACCAACTTCAAGTGTACAGTTCAGTATTGTTTCCTCTAGTCACCATGCTGTTCACTGCCCAGAAATTCTTCATCTTGTAACACAAAGCATATGCCCTGGGACCCACATTTGCCCAGCCCCCACCCCCGTCCCTGACAAACACCACTGTAGTTGTCTGACTCTACAGAGTTTGACTTTTTAAATTCCACGTATCAGTGAGATCACCAGCTATTTGTCTCTCTGTGTCTGGCTTGTTTCACTTTGCATAAGGTTTTCCAGGCTCATCTATGCTCTTGCAAGTGGAGTCTCCATTTCTTCATGACATTTCTAAACATTTGGGGATGAAATTCATCCTGAAGCAGCTATGGGGCTGCCACTGTGCAAATTGAAAGACAGAAGCTGTGGAGCTGGTACATCGTGAGCTGTCCTGAAAGCAAGACAGAGCCACGCATTTCTTTCTCCACTGTCCTCTCATCCTGGCAAGTAGGAGTCAAGTTCATAGTTTATGTCTTCACACTCATCTGAATATTCTGGAGTCTGTATGTCACTAAGGAAAGGGGGAGGGAGAATCTGAAGAACTCTCCCTTAATATCCAGGTCCTACTGTACAGAACAGAAAACTGTATTCAATAGCCTGTGATAAACCATAATGGAAAAGAATATTTTTTAAAAGAATATATGTATATATATATAACTGAATCACTTTGCTGTAAGCAGAAATTAACACAGTATTGTAAATCAACTCTACTTCAATAAAATTAAAAGAAAAAAGAACTCTCCCTTTACTGCCTCATAAATAACCAATATGGACTTATTTAGACATGCAAACCTGGTATTAATTTAAAAACATCTTTAGAAGAGAATCTAAGTCAGCAAATAATATAATACTAAATAGCCAGTGAGCTCATTTTTTGATGTTAAATGCTTTATCAGTAATAATGTTGTCATTTTATTTTTATATGTAATGAACCTACCTTTTTACATATTTTCTTTGGTGACATTAGTATTGAATAATTTTAAAATGCCCAAGTGAGTTTAATATTTTGTTTAATGAAGGGCACAGTAGTGTATACAGCTGTGGTTATAGTTTTCTTAGGGGAAAATCACATTGGGAGAGCAGTTATGTTAAAACCAATCTGCTTAGTGTCATGAGGAGAAATCTTGTAAGTAGCGACGTCTGTTTGACCTGTCACATTGAAAATGCAAACATCCCCACCATGTGAGTTATAGCAAATTCTTCTTGCTACCAAAACCTCAGTTCTTCTGTTCCAGGGCTAATCAGAAAAAATTACTTATTTTGCATTATTTTATTTTTATAAATATAAAATAAAATTACATTAATGATAGAACTTTATTGAGTAGACAGAAGAAAAAAAATCACAATTCCACCATTCACAAATAACTCTTAAAATGTTACTCTACATATTTTTTCCTCATACATAAATGTACATGTATTTGTTAACAAAATAAGGTTATATGTATTGTTTTTTAATCTGGTTTTTTCATTTATTAATCCACTTTAAACATATTGTCACACCATTAAATATTTATTTACAAAATTCAGTTTATTTCCAGGGTGTATTTCAATAAACATGCCAGTGAATTATTTGTATAAGTATTTCATCTGTTTTACATACATAAATACACAAATACAATATAAAGCACACAAACATGCATGCACACAGCCAGTCCCCAACTTAAGCTGAGATAAGGTATGATGTTCTGTAGGTTAAGTGTATTAGCTGTGTTTTTTTTTACTATGTGCTTTTAAAAATGTCTCTTCATTCACACAACTTAATATTTGTGAGATTCACTCATGTGGCATGTATCAGTATTTTTTTTTTTAATTGCTGAGTAAGACTCCATTTTATGGATATATCATCATTTACTCACCCATTCTCCAGTTATGGACTTCTACGTTGTTTCCAGATTAGGGGCTAAATACATTTTTGACTTATAGAATTTTCATCTTACAATGGGTTTATTGAGATGTAACCCTAATAATTTAGGAAGATCTGTGTGTGGGTGTGCGTGTGTGTATGGGGTGCTTGAAAATTATTTGTATTATTTTCCTATCTTCTTACTGGTTTGTTTCTTTTTCTTATTATTTTCTAAGGAATCGATATATTAGGAATTTAACTGTCAGACATTCATGACTCAATTCTCAGCTTAAAATTTGCTTTTCAAGTTTGTTCATTTATAAAATACATTAGAAATGTTTTCCCAGTGTCAGCACAAGAGTCTCTGAAGATGGAAGAGGGAGTGAACCAGAGAGGGGGCAGCTGAGGTGGGGTTCAGCTTGATGCTGCCGGCTCTGAAGATGCAAGAAGGGGCTGCAAGCCAAGGAATGCTGGCAGCCTCTCTCTAGAAGCTGGAAAAGCTTTCGCCCCAAAAGCCTGCCAAAGGAATGCAGCACTGCCGACACCTTGATTTTAGCCTCGTGAAATCCACTTTAGACTTCTGGCTGACAGAACTGTGAGATAATACATTTTTATTGTTTTAACTAAGTTTGTGGTCATTTGTGGTTGGTGATAGAAAACTAATATACAGACTCATTCATTTAAAATAATGAATCTGTTGTTTTATAAAAATATGATTTTTGACATTTTTTAGGGTAGACTGAATATGCTTTTTTGAAGCTGATGTTGACACTGATGGAAGTAAGGTCACTGAGCAAGGAGAGGAATTGCGTACCAAAGAATCATTTTAGTATCTCCTGAATTATTTTCTAGTAGTTTCAAATGTATAAACTCCAGGAAGGCAAGGACTGTATCTGGTCTTTTATGTCTCATGAATTTTTTTTTTAATATATAGTGGTTAGCCCAATGCCAGAAATGTTCCTTAATTGAAAAATACTAATACAATTTCTTATTAAGACTTTTTGAGACAGGAACCTAGACTTCAACTTTTTTGTATTAATTATAACAATCCCAGTGTTGAACATAGGCCTGGAGCTTAGTAGATACTCACTGATTTATTGTATCTGCTGTTATGAAGGACAGAGTGGTTATAGCTAAGTGGTAGAATTCTGACTGCAATATCTGGTCTTTAATGAAAGTAAAACTAAAATGGCACATCGATACATTGTTGAACCAATGAAATTATTGGCTTCAAAGAAACTATTGACCAGAACTTCACGTCTTCAGAATAAATTGTTACAAAAAAAAATTTTTTTTCCTTTACAAATTTTTTCTTTAGTTAGAATATTGCCCGTAATAGAATTATATAAATCTTGCTCATATTTTTCATTACCCTATGCATCATTTAATTTTTTAAATCTTTAGTCATTATCCCTTATCTGAAATAGCAACCTTAGAAAAAAGCAGAAATATCATTTTATTCCAAAATTGTTATCTTGTTATAAACACGTCTGTTGGCTAAAATTCTTTTCCCATTAATTTACAAGAACTATTTATTATATAAGAAACTCTTGTAGGTACTTGATCTGTTTCTTTCCACTTTTATTCCATTTATTTAATCTAATGTTTTACCATTGCTGTACTATTAGTAAAATGTTTATATTGATTATATATCTGAATCTCTGATGGAGGTTGTCTTCTTGCTCGATTCATGTAATGCTTTTCCACCACATCAACAATAAGGGGACCTTATATTAGGACACTTCTGTTGATTCCCACCAACCTTTTGCCCTCTGTTGTCATGTATTTTCTTCTATGTATGTTGTAAAACAACCTCACAGTATATTGTTACTATTTTTGATTTAAACAATTACTTTTTAAAGAGATCTAAAGTATATTTTTTTTAATTTACACACATACTCACCATTTCCATAGCTCTTCATTACTTAGTACAGATCCAAATTTCTGTCTAGTGCTATTATTTCTTTTCTGCTGAAGGATTTCCTTAAAATGTCTGATAAATCCACTGGTTAAAAATTTTTCAGCATTTTTTATGGCCTAAAAAGTCTTTATTTCAACTTAAATTATTGAGAGTTTTTTTTTCCTTCTGTGCATAGAATTCCAAATTGGCAATTTTGTTTTTTCATTATCTTCCAGTACTTTACATGCAGCTCCTTTGTTTTATAGGCTGCATTATTTCTAACAGAAAGTATCCTGTCATTCTTACCTTTCTTCTTCTGTGAGTGTCTTTTCTCTAAGATTTGAAAGATTTTTCTTCACCTTTGATTTTAAGCATTGTCTTATTTTCCTTATTTTATCAGATCAAATGGAACTTTCATATCAACAGTTTTGGTGGAAGTCTTTATTATTTCTTTATTATTAATGTCTTGAGTTTAATAACTATACCAATGATAATGATATTAACAGTTATCATTATGGTGAAGGCAATGTTACCTCAAAACATTGGATGAATCAGAACAAAACATAATATAGTAAAAAAGAACAGGACTTCAAAATGAGAATGACATGGCCTTTTTTCTTAACTTTGATGGTATGTTGGAGAGCAGATGAGGTGTGATTCTTCACCCCTTGACCTTTGGTGGTATGGTGTGACTCATTTCTTGGACATGATATAACGTAATTAGCCAAGTGCCTTTGTGGTGGGCTTGATGTCAGGGGCCTCAGTCACCATCATAGGATAGGCCCCAGGAGCCCCCGATCTGATGCTGCTCAGTGTAAGTAGAGCCCCAACCACTGCAACAAGGAGCTAAGCTGCACCCAACAATCTACAGATCTTTAAAAAGAATGCTTCTTTTATACTATTGAGTTGGGGGTCCTTTGTTATGCAACATGATAATAGGAGTAGCTAATGGATACAATTACCTCCTTCAAAGACTTTGTTGTTAATTTCTCCATTCATTCATTAAACAAATATTTATTAAGCACCTATTCTATGCTATACTGATGATAGGTTCTAAGGGTACAGTAACAAAGAAGACAGGGATACCAATATGTACTGTCATGGTACCTGAATTATCTGGAGGTGTGAGATTAAACCAAAAGGAAATGGAAACAAAATAATTTTGAATGGTAAGTCTCAACAAGAAAACAAACAGCTGTGGTGAATCACAAAACGTGGTGATATGCTTTGAACAAGGTAAGTAGGAGAGACAGCTGTGAGCTTTAAGATAAGGAGATTGCTATATGATCCAGAAAACTAATGAAGACCTTTTTCTAAGCATAACAAAAGGTTATGGAAAAAATTTTAAATAGGAAAGTGACATGATACGATATTCATTTTGAGAAACCTGATCTTCCTCTAAAGTAAAGGATGGATAAAAGAAGAGCAAATGTGATCAAACAGGATCCAGTACTCCAGGCAAATTATAGGAGCCCTTCCTTGGAATTCCTTCTACCTCATCTTTTCAAGAAAAGCAGATACCCATAGAGCCTCTTGTGATTGTATTACAGCGTAGAAAAACAGATGTCAAGAAGGTCAGTGTGGCCCGACAGACATTCAACAATCCAGTGATGTGTGAACAAGGGATCAAAACCCATTTAGAGGGTGGTACTGAGACCAGCTTTAAACAGAAATTGGAAGAGGCAAGAGGAGCCACAGAGATAACTCAGGGGAGATGGTAAGATATCCTTCTTCCCCACCCCACCCCCAAATATTTACCACCATATTTGAAATAGGAGAAAGTGACTTTGAATGGGGGATGTCTGTGGCTTGGAGTTATAGGCAAATGTAGAACAGTGTAACTGGGATGCCTACTGTTACCAGCTCTACCTCCTTTAACATACCCAATGCTTTGAAGCATCTCTGTACACCCCAAGGTGCCGCAGGTGATGCATTGTAAGGAACATAAAAAGGCCTCAGTGACTGACGTTCTCCAGGCTGCTTCTCGATGAGCTCCCACTTTTCTTCCTTGTCTGAGTCCAGCCATGTAGACCTGTCTCCAGGTCCCTGAGTGCAATTAGTGGTTTGTGTTGCTCTGTTGTTCTGTTGTTCTGTCTGTTCTTTCTCTATCTCTGTTTCCATCTCTTTCTCTCCCAAGAACAATGCTGTCCTCACAGGCAAGCATGTACTTTGGGAATCCACCTGACAATTTTGGATTAGACTACCTGAGCATATTTATAGCATAGCTGCTGCAATAGGTAGATGTCCACAAGCCAGTTAAATTGTGAACTGATTGTGACTATAAATCAACCTGATTTTTTCTTCATCTTTATTTCTTGTTGACTAGAGTACAGGGTCAGATTGGGAAAGATTGAAGGCCGGAGGAGAAGGGGACAACAGAGGATGAGATGGTTGGATGGCATCACCGTCTCAATAGACATGACTTTGGGTAAACTCCAGGAGTTGGTGATGGACAGGGAGGCCTGGCGTGCTACGGTTCATGGGGTCGCAAAAAGTTGGACATGACTGAGCGGCTGAACTGACTTGAGAGTACAGAGATGACATGGAGTAATGATCGATCAGATAGGAGACTATCAGTTAGCAGTTGCTTATAATTACCTACCCCAAACACAGTGACTTAAAACAATGAGCCACTGTTAGCTGGTAATTGTATGAGTGAACTGGGCCCTCCTGCTGACCGGGACTGGGCTTGGCTGATCCCAGAGGCCATGCTCGTGTCTCCATCTGTAGTCAGCTGGCTGGTCCAGGAGGGCCTGAGCTAAATGACTCATCCCACTTCGTGTGGGCTGTCCTCCACCAGCAGGACAGCATGGACAGGCAGCAGCCTTCAGAGAGGGGAAGCCTCCTGAGTTCGTCTCTGAACTGCAGTAGTGTCGCTGCTGCCATATTCGATTGGCAAGAAAATGTTCACATGGCCAGTCACAGAGCCAGGAAATAGCTTCCACTCCTTGAAGGAAGCAGGGGCTTCATAAAGAAAATACTGAGTATCTGACAATTACTTGAACAAGACCTAAGAGTGTCCTGAGGATAATGGTACTTGATACTTGATTTTTTTTTAATGTAATTTAAACATAAAGTAACATACCTAATATTTTGCAATAACCTATAAGGGAAAAGAACCTGGAAAAGAATATATATACAAATATATATACACATGTGTGTGTATATGTATAGCTGAGTCACTTTGCTGTATTCCTAAAACTAACACAACACTGTAATCAACTAAATGTCAATAAAAAATAAATATGAAGCAAAATAGGAAAGAATCTTGCATGGGCAGTGTGGTCAGACTTCACAATAGGGTTGGAAGTTTTAAAATTTAAATACACACCAAAACTGACAGAAATGGCAATACTCAAGAGAGAGAAAAAATTATTGAAAAGACTTAGAAATCAACTTCCTAAGAAAATGTGAATAATTGTATTCATAAGTGGTTTTTGTTTTAATTGGAGGAATAAAGATATGAACTTAGATATTATTCATACCTGGCAGTTTTTATAGGGGCCTTGTGAAGATATGTACAAATCTATAAAAATAAATACACATAACATATGAAGCTCAAGTACAGAAATCCATATATTACATCATTTTATAAATATAATGGAAAAACAATACCTATTAAGAAAAACATATTGAGAAATTAGACTCAGACTCAATAATGAAAATGAGCAGCTCTGTTTAGAATGTGTATTCTCCTGAAAATTTTTTATAAAATCCCCAACCTGCAATGTTCTATTTAGTTATAATTGCCTTTGGAACAATAGCAGAGTTTGCCAAGCTGGGAACTAAATATAATTAAAGCCAGCTCTTTTTCCTCCCTGAGATGTGAACCCTCTGTAGACCCCAATTGATTGCTGCATAATCATTGTTAATATTCCTAATTCCATGATGAATGTCAGTAATGAGATCCCTGTGCATGAGGGATGGGCTGGCCCTGCCATTCACCTCATCTGGGAATGCAGACAACTGCTTGATCACAGTGATGGTGCCTGTCAGTGACATGTTACAGGACTTGAGATTATCGAAATGTGGGACCCTTTGCTCAAAAACCAGGAAGGAAGCTCTTTTTCTTTCTTCTGTGGTCCCCAGGTCTCTCTACTTTTCTTCTTATACTCCCTTGGGCCCGGAGACACTCCCTGGGTCGTGCAGACTGTTCTATTCCTGGGCCCTTGCACATCTGACCTTCACCTTTACTGTGCCGGGACTCAGACCCTCACTGGGCCAAGGGCAGCAGTGAAGGCCTGAGCTGAGGTCTGAAGCCCCTGACAAATGCTTCCCATCAGTTGTCACTTTCAAAACACAAATTCAAAGATAAACTGCTAAGAATTTGAGGAATGCAACGGGAGGGCCTTAAATCCCAAGGGAGGGCCTGCTTCTGCCTGCGGGGCCTTGGCCGCCAGATTTGCTCACCAGCCTTTGGCTGCCTCTGTCCCAGGGATGAGACAGACCTGGGGCTCCTGTCACTTCCAAGCCCTGATGTGGGCCCCCAGCCCTGCAGCTTGTTGTCCTCTGACCTGTGTTACTCAGCTGCAGCTGCTAGAAATAAGACACCCCAGATACACAGCCTCTGCAGGCTGGGGCCCTCCATTTCTGGGTTCCTGGGCTCTTTGTTTGCAGATGGAGACCCTGAGGTCTGTGCCTGGAGTCCCAGACATCCAGCCCCTGTTCCCAGCTGCTATTCTCCGCTGCTCTTCACCAAAGACCAAAATAAAATCCCGAGGCTGGTGGCTCCCATGTGGTGCTTTCTCCTTTGCAGAAACTGCACCTGCTCAGAGGGACCACAGGGTCACAGGGACCTGTCCCCTCTCTGTGGCTGCACTGAGTGAGTGACGTGGAGCAAACAGCATCTACTTTTTTAGCAAGTTCTTTCCAGCTGAGCTCAACAGCCCCATTTTTCAGCAAGAGCGTCTCATTGTCAAGGCCACCTATGTAACTTAGACCTTTTCTCTGGGGAGGGGCTCGAAATTCGTGACTCTGTCAAAAAATCACATCCTATAACAACACAGACAGACTCAGAAGCTGAGGGCAGGCCAGGCTGGAAGCATTGCTTTACTTGAGTGCATCTATTCTGCCAACTCCCATGCAGTCAGTCCGAAGTGCTGGGTCCACCCATGATAGCAGAGTTTCAGGGGACAGAGGAAAGAAGACACTCTGAGAAGTTCTCTTCTCAGGAACACAGAGACCATCCAATTCAGGATCATCCAACTGGGAGCAGCATACAGATGCTGGAGCTGAGATGCAATCAAAGGCAGGTGGTCCTAGAGACCTGGATGGAAGTCCTGCCTGGAGCAGGGGCTGGAAGACATTTCTGTCTGATAACTGAGTCTTCACCAAAGTAGTTCTTTAACTGGCATCCGGATCTGAGGGTTTCCTACTGTATGTCTCTTCAGGAGACTGTCCAAGACCTCACTTGAAACATTACTATTCATGACAATCACACAGAAAGGGTACATTTTATTTCCTGCAGGGCACTGTCTCTGGTTCATATTGACACTGTACACTGTGTGTTCACAAGATGTTCACCTCCCATACATAAATACCCAACCTCTCTCATGAAAGTGTTAGTTGCTCAGTTGTGTCCGACTTTTTTGCAACTGCATGGACTGTAGACCGCCAGGCTCCTCTGTCCAGGGAATTCTCCAGGCAAGAATGCTGGAGTGGATTGCCATGCCCTTCTCCAGGGGGTCTTCCCAACCCAGGATTGAACACGGGTCTCCTGTATTGCAGGCGGATTCTTTACTGTCTGAGCCATCTGGGAAGCCCAACCTCTCTCACAGTAAGATGTATTCTGGCATCTTTATGCTGGGCTTGGAGAACCTCTTCTAGAGCTTTATATCTGCCTCCTACTGTCCAAAATCCAAGGGCCATGCACATGGGGTGAACAAGAAAAATTTGAAAAACAGATTTTCTTAAGTGGTTGAAATGTAGCAAACATGATTTTTAGCAGTCATTTTCATCTCAGATCTCATTGAATCTACCTAAAAACTCACACTGAAAAAAAAAAAAAAAATGCTAGGGGATACGTGTTTTTCAAGTGTCAGAGTAACCGCACATAGCTTGTTGAAAAATAATACTTTGATGGCATCAGTGTTCTTCCATTCCTAATTTATTTTATTTTTTCTTTTGTCTGTGCTGGGTCTTTATTACTGCTTGCAGACTTTCTCTAGTTGTGACAAGTTAGGACAACTCTCTAGTTGTGATGCTCAGGCTTCTTACTGCAGTAGCTTCTCTTGATGTAGAACAGGGGCTTAGTTACTCTGCTGCATGGGGAAACTTCCTGGACCAGGGATTGAACCCGTGTCCTGTGCAGGTGGATTCTTGACCACTGGACCACCAGGAAAGTCCCTCCATTTCTAATTCATATGGCAGAACTATGAATTCTATTCCTGCTACCCTGCACCATTCGCTTTCCATGTTTGTCATGACTTGGAAAGACCTAAAGGAGATCCATCAACATCTCCTAGCTCTGGTCCTGGGGGAGGTTCAGTGTAGGAAGAACACCAACCCATGTGCAACTGGAGAGGCATTAGCCCAAGCTTGAGTTGTCACCAAAACTGTCCTACCTGCTATAGGAAACAGCAGATCCTGCCCACTTAATACCATGGTCTCTCTCCTCTCAGATGCACTGCCATGCCCTACTTGTCTGCACACTTTCCTTGGAAACATCCCTGGACCAGCGTGGCCCCTGCTTGAGAAGCACAGGTTTGCCCTGCCGTCTGACTCCCTGCTGTAGACATCTTCACGTGACCTTGACTGAGGCTGTACTACTATTTGAAGCTCTTTAAAGTGGCAGAACTGTGGTGTTGGAGAAGACTCTTGAGAGTCCCTTGGACTCTTGACGGCGCGAAGATCCAACCAGTCCATCCTGAAGGAGATCAGTCCTAATTTGTTCAGTTAAGAAATTATTGGCTTGTGGTGAAATTCAATTCCAAATTCTTTTTTTGATGATACAAGCAAATATGTTTCTCATACTAATATAAAAAGCAATGCTAACATGAAGAGGGTTAGAAACCAGAAGATCTGGAGAAAGAGACATTAGGTGGGACAGACTTGGGTGGCACTCAGTTTGTTCCAAAGGCAAGTATACATGTTATTCTTCAGAAAAGCTTGTAACGACCTTGACAGAGTTTTCTTAAGAATAGTGATCCTAATCGTATTAGCTTGTAGGGCTGCCATAAGAGAAGACCTCAGACTTGGGGGCTTCTTCAAGAGAAATGAACTGTGTCACAGTCCTCGAGGTCTGGGTCCCTTGGACACCTGCGAGGAAGTCAGTCTGGGGCCTGTCTCCTGGCACCTGTGGGCTTGCTGAAAATCTTTGATCTTCCTTCCCTCGGTTGCATTCCCTCATCTCTGCTTTCATCTTCACAGGGTGTTCTCTCTGTGTGCATGTCTGTGTTCCAACTTCCTCTTTTTATAAGGACACCACTCCCATTGGGTCAGGGGCCCACCCCACTCCACTAGAACCCTATTTAAGCTAATTACCTCTCCACAGTTCTGTTTCCCAACAAGGTCACATTCTGAGGTATTAGGAATTAAGACTTCAATGTATGAATTTGAATGGGGGACAAAATGCGACCTAATATATTTGACCTATCCACTGCCCCCTGCATGCGTGCATGCTAAGTCACTTCAGTCATGTCTGATTCTTTGAAATCCCGTAGACTATAGACCGCCAGGGTCCTCTGTCCACGGGATTCTCCAGGCAACAACACTGGAGTGGGTTGCCATGTCCTTCTCCAGGGGATCTTCCCGACTCAGGGATTGAACCCGCATCTCTTATGTCCCCTGCATTGGCAGATGGGTTCTTTACCATTAGTTCCACCTGTAAAGCTCATCCACCCCCCAGGAAAAGACAAACCATTTAAGGGACAGTACCAATGAACTCAAATCCCTTTTAGCAGATTTTCCTGGGTTTGCTTAGGACTCCAGATCAACATTACCAGGGGACACGACAGTCTTTTATTCCATAAACTCAGGAACTCTCAAACCTTCACCTCAAAGGTGGTTGTGGTGTCCAGCACTACTTGGTGGGTGAGCTTTCTGGCCACTCCAAGGGGTACTGATTTCCCACAACACTCTTTGTTCCTTGAATATCATAAAAACCTTAACCTGAACATTCTAGGAATACAATGTTCTGAATTTACAAGTTCTATGCCCTAAATTTTAAAAAATAGAACTATTTAGTTAAAAGTAGGGGCCATAGTATTCTCCTGATTGATATAACAAGATTTCTTGAACTTTCTGTTTTCCTTAAAATAATAAACATTTCTATGTATAATACTAGTTTATAAAACTGTGTAAATGAAATGTAAAATATATCTCTCCCCAATGTGTGTTCTTTTGTGATTCTGAAAATCACACTGAAAATTGACATTTAGTGTTCCGAGCTAAAAGGAATCATTTGGCAAATAAAATGGAAAAGGTTGGCTTTTAAGTTTAAATACTTCTTTAAAATGATACAAAGAACAAAATTATTCAACAATAGACATAAAAATAGCAAAAAGAGGTATAAGGAGGAAAAATAAAGAATATCTCAGATTTTTTTCGACATCGAGTGATGGGAAAAATGTATTTCATATGTAAGAATGTCATTAAGTATCACATGCCAATCAATTTCTCTGCATCTTGCTCCTGAAATGACTGTCACCAGGATTTATTTGGCTCCATGCCACCTTTTGAAACATAAGATTGATGGGTCAGTTACTGAAAAACGTAGGAAGAAGGTCCTGAGGAAGCAAGAGATCGATGTATTGTCAGAATGTCGGCAGTTATATACCACGGATGACAAGCCAATACAGGTGTGAGACAATGACCAGACATGACCAGTGAAGGGGGCACCACACTCCTGATCAGGATGGAGTTGTTAGACCAAACGTCACATCAGGTACACACCAGGCACTCTGTGGAAGGCTGTTAATATGCAACTGCTCCTCCTGGGAAGTTTAGAATACACGCCAAGTGCTCCATTTTATATGAAGACTAGTCCTCAAACTCAAGGCACATTTTCTGAGGAAATGCAGGGAATCACAAGAAGAGGGTCACGACCCCTGGATTAGGAAGCCTCAGTCAGGACACTCAATCTCCAAATGCCTCACTGCTGTACAAATTCAGACAGCCCTTGATTCTCAGATCTCAGTGGATGGTGAAATGGAAGCTGGACAAGCATGGGGAGCATCTACAGGTGTAGGAGATGAGAAAGCATCCATCCATGGTCAGAAATAAAGACAAGTCAGGGCAATATTTACAAACATGTGTTCATGGGACCCCTTTCAGCTGGTGGGCAGCCTGAAGTTTATACACTTGGGGGAGATAGTTCTCTTAAGAGACAAAGAGAAAAAAATACAAGATTACAAATACAAAACTAGGTATGAATGTAAATACTAATTTAGAATGACAAAAGAAAAGACAGCTAATTTTGGGAGTTAGCAATTCATCCTTTCCCTGAAATATGTTTAGTCAGTTTACCCAAAAGCTTTTCCTAGCTGTGCTCCCCGGGTGCAGCCTGACTTCTCCCCCTCTCTGGAAAATGCTGCACCTCCCAGCAACTCCCGAATCTCAAGGGATCTAGATAAGGAAGGAGACCTGAAGTTACACCACCCACATCTTCATGAGAAATACATCTTTTTCTACTTCAACACAATACAGGTCTTGAATGGCCCAACTGACTTAAAATATTAGTTAGTGAGGTTCTGTGTTCTGTTACCAATGTGAATTTCTAGATCTCAGAGACTAGGAGCTTGGAGACCATACAGACTAAACCTTGTGTGTGCCATAACAGTGGACTGAGACCCAGAGAACTGGAAGTCACCAAGGACACCCAGCCAGCCATGACCACCCACCACCACTAATGCTCCTCCTATGGGCACAGACCTTTGCCTTCTCCTGTCAGAAATGGAGGGATAGTTCAAGGAAAATACGCAATCCGTTATGTTTTAATTAAGTTAGTTAAACAGTATTTCTTGAGGGTTACCTAGGTGTATATTGGAAGGATAGGAATACATGAAAAGGTTTTGCACTTTCTATCTGCTCAGCACAAGAGTCCAGCTGAGCAGGTCAACAAGGTATGAATGATAAATGATTGTAAATCACCAAGTGTGATACACAGCAGCTGAACAATATCTGTTACTTGGATGATCATCAGATGAATGGATAAAGAAGATGTGGTACACATATAGGATGGAACACTATTCAGTCTTAAAAAAAAGAATGAAATCATACCATTTGCAGCAACACAGATGGACTTAGAGATTGTCATACTAAGTGAAGTAAGTCAGACAGAGAAGGACAAATATGACATCACTTATATGTGGAATCTAAAACATGACACATATGAACATATCCATGAAATAGACACAGACATAGAGAACAAACTTGTCGTTGCCAAGTGGGTGGTGGGATAGGGATGAATTGGGTTTAGCAAATGCAAACTATTACATCAGTTCAGTTCAGTTCAGTCACTCAGTCGTGGCTGACTGTTTGCAACCCCTGGACTGCAGCACGCCAGGCCTCTCTGTTCATCACCAGTTCCTGGAGTTTACCCAAACTCATGTCCATTGAGTTGTTAATGCCATCCAATCATCTCATCCTCTGTTGTCCCCTTCTCCTCCCACCTTCAATCTTTTCCAGCATCAGGGTATTTTCCAAAGAGTCAGTTCTTCACATCAAGTGGCCAAATTATTTGAGTTTCAGCTTCAACATCAGTCCACTCCCAACTATTACATATAAGATGGATAATAAGAAGTTCCTACTGTATAGCACAGGGAACTATACAATCTCTTGTGATAAATCATAATGGAAAAGAATATGGAAAAGAATGTATATTTATGTATAATTGAACCACTTTGTGTAGAGCATTAATTAACACAATGTTATAAATCAACAATACTTCAATAAAATAAATTTTAAAGATAGCATTGATGTATCTCTATGAAGTATTAAGTTCAGTTCAGTTCAGTCGCTCAGTCATGTCTGACTCCTTGCAACCCCATGAATCGCAGCACGCCAGGCCTCCCTGTCCATCACCAACTCCCGGAGTTTACTCAAACTCATGTCCATCGAGTCAGTGATGCCATCCAGCCATCTCATCCTCTGTCGTCCCCTTCTTCTCCTGCCCCCAATCCCTCCCAGCATCAGGGTCCTTTCCAATGAGTCAACTCTTCAAATGAGGTGGCCAAAGTATTGGAATTTCAGCCTCAGCATCAGTCCTTCCAATGAATATTCAGAACTGATCTCCTTTAGGATGGACTGGTTGGATCTCCTTGCAGTCCAAGGGACTCTCAAGAGTCTTCTCCAACACCACAGTTCAAAAGCATCAATTCTTCGGTGCTCAGCCTTCTTCACAGTCCAACTCTCACGTCCACACATGACCACTGGAAAAACCATAGCCTTGACTAGATGGACCTTTGTTGGCAAAGTAATGTCTCTGCCTTTTAATATGCTGCCTAGGTTGGTCATAACTTTCCTTCCAAGGAGTAAGCGTCTTTCAATCTCATGGCTGCAGTCACCATCTGCACTGATTTTGGAGCCCAAGAAATAAAGTCTGACACTGTTCTCTTGTTAATACTAATTCCTAAAAGTACAAGCATATTTCATTTAGCTGTATATTACTTTTAATACACATATCATCCCAAAGATCTGACTCAAGCCATTGTTCCATGTGTCTCTTTAGAAAACTTGACCCAGCTTTATGCTGTTTTCATGTTATTTCTCTGTTGCTGTGTGATTTTCAGTCATCTTCAGGTTTAGAAAATGGATTTATTTTCAAAACTCTTCAGACAAAGTGTTTTTACTTCAGACTCGGTTCGGGGAGAGAGGTCTGCACCACATCAGTCACCTCACAGCTGCCTCCCGTTCACTGTAGAAAAGCTACTTGATGACGTCATTCCTCATTTGTCTCAGTAATCCTGACTCGAGAGCTGGCTCCCCGTACTCGTTGTCCCAGAACGAGAGATTTGACTCAAGTGCCCTTTGGATGTGAGCAGGTAACACTGCTGCTCTCTGGGCAGTGACTATGTGCTCCATGGTGGGGGTCGGCAGAACCATCCCCTTTATTTATTTATTTTGGTTCTGCCTTCTCCAGCCTCTTGTGAATGTGAACATCTAATGGCACTTTCTGCCAACCTGGGCCCTTATTCCTGAGTTCATCATCCAGGTTCCAGGGATGAGGGTCTTTGTCCCACCACTTCCTACACTGACACAGGCTCTATTAACCCTAGCATCCTATTCTAAATTTCAGTCCCACTTTGATGGCATAGTCTGCCTGAATACCTTATTTGACAATGCAGATGGATGTTAATAGACAATCTGTCCTAGGCTTTTTCTGTTTGTGCTGTTCCCATCAAGCTCCTAAATAGACTAAGTCATGTATAGTTCATTTGTGACCCCATGGACTGTAGCCCACCAGGCTCCTTTGTCCCTGGAATTATCCAGGCAGGAATACTGGAGTGGGTTGCTGTTTCCTTCTCCAGGGGACCTCCCTGACCCAAGGATCAAACCTGCATCTGCTGCGTTGGCAGGCAAATTCTTTACCACTGAGCCATGAGAGAATCTACCTATACTCCTTCAATAAATACTAAGTACCAGCAAGATGCCAGGTACCTATTAGATAAAATAACAAGCAAAACATGCATTACATACCTGAAACCATGGTTCAGGTTTTCTTTCTCTCTGCTAGTTATTAGTACAAATTATACACTAGTAAGTTGGCTTAAAGCTCAACATTCAGAAAACTAAGATCATGGCATCTGGTCCCATCACTTCATGGGAAGTAGATGGGGAAACAGTGGAAACAGTGGCTGGCTTTATTTTCTTGGGCTCCAAAATCAGTGCAGATGGTGACTGCAGCCATGAATTTAAAAGACACTTACTCCTTGGAAGGAAAGTTATGACCAACCTAGACAGCATATTAAAAAGCAGAGACATTACTTTGCCAACAAAGGTCCGTCTAGTCAAGGCTATGGTTTTTCCAGTGGTCATGTATGGATGTGAGAGTTGGACTGTGAAGAAGGCTGAGCACCGAAGAATTGATGCTTTTGAACTGTGGTGTTGGAGAAGACTCTTGAGAGTCCCTTGGACTGCAAGGAGATCCAACCAGTCCATCCTAAAGGAGATCAGTCCTGGGTGTTCATTGGAAGGACTGATGCTGAAGCTGAAATTCCAATACTTTGGCCACCTCATGGGAAGAGTTGACTCATTTGAAAAGACCCTGATGCTGGGAGGGATTGGGGGCAGGAGGAGAAGGGGACGACAGAGGATGAGATGGCTGGATGGCATCACCAACTCGAAGGACATGAGTTTGAGTCAACTCCGGGAGTTGGTGATGGACAGGGAGGCCTGGTGTGCTGCGATTCATGGGGTCGCAGAGTCAGACACAACTGAGTGACTGAACTAAACTGAAGGGCTTCCCTGGTGGCTCAGATGGAAAAGAATCTGCCTGAAATGTGAGAGACTTGGGTTAGATCCCTGGGTCGGGAAGATCCCCTAGAAAAAGGACTTGCCACCCACTCCAATATTCTTGCCTGGAGAATTCCAAGGACAGAGGAGCCTAGAGGGCTACAGTCCATGGGATTGCAAAGAGTTGGACACATCTGAGCTACTAACACTTTCACTTTCATACACTAATAAACTCTGGAGGAAGCATAATTTGTCTATACTTCCTATTTTTATAAACATTATGTACTTTGTTGCTTTACATTCTGGTTGGTATAATGTTTAAAGGTGACCTCTTTCATTTAGACACTCATACTCAAATACTCTGAATCTCTGTAAATTAATTTTTATAATGTATTGTACATCCACTCTTATTTCTGTGTGCAGCATATAAATCAAAGAGAATCACTATTTTGTGTTCTGAGTGGATTACTTTAGATGATTTCAGGAAGAACAGAGTTTAATCAAGTAAAACATTCTTCTAGAGCAGTAATTATAAATCCTGATGTTACAGGCACAGAACTGAGTTGGATAATGGCAGCAGAGAGAAAAATGAATAGGTGAAGACATAATATATAGAAGAAATTACTTTCCTAAGGGGAATGACTACAATTTTCTCAGGAACTGTAAAGTAACTTGTGGATTTATGACTTTTATAGAAGCAAGAGAAGGAAAATTCTATACCAGATGAATCTTAATAGTCAAGCATCATGAGAATTGCTTAATCGGTTTTTACAGAAATAATATAAATGCTAATTAGCAAGTGAAATAATACTAAAGAAAACAGGATTCTATCCTTGATTTATAAATTTACACTTTGTTCTTATAATGACAAAATGTAAATTTTTCCAGGTTTTAGAAAACGTTATATTAGAATGTTGAAGCAATTGCTGGATAAATCAATGCTTTCACCAGGTCAGTGTGCAACTTCTGTCTACTACACTTTGCAATCAGAAAGGATTATATTTGCTAAACATCTTTAGAGCACTTTCCATAGTCCACTGCAGGTGCCTACTTGCTCTCCACTGGCCTCCTCTCCACAGTCCAGGGAACACTTTGGGGCTCTGCTGTCCTGTTTGCTGTTTGGATGGAATGGCCATCTGGTCCATAAGCTGAGCTATTGGGATTGACTCTCTCAGGAACTGGACTGAGATGCACAGAAGCTTAGCCTCAGTTCGTGGTGGAACTTGGACACAGGAAGCATGGAGATTCGGGAATAAGGGGAGTCATTCAGGGCTGTCGTGCTGAGAGAGCATAGAGGGGCATTCTGGTCTACAGAGAACAGGGTGGGCAGGGGTGAGGGGCAGAGAGAGGAGGCGCTTAGGCTCCTTATGGATCATGTCCAGACCCTGCCCTTGCGGTCAGAAGCTTCACTCAGCCCAGCCACAACTCACTGACTCTTTTTTTAATTAATTTTTGTTGCAGTATAGTTGCTTTACAGCATTGTGTTAGTTTCTGCTATAGAGCTGTGTGTTGTGTGTTCTGCTTAGTCACTCAGTTGTGTCCAACTCTTTACGACCCCATGGACCATAGTCCGCCAGGTTCATCTGTCCATGGGATTCCCCAGGCAAGAATACTGGAGTGGGTTGCCATGCCCTCCTCCAGGGGATCTTCCCAACCCAGGTCTGCCACATTGCAGGCAGATTCTTGACCGACTAAGCCACCAGGGAAGTCCAGGTGGATCAACTATATATTTGCCTATATCCACTCTTTTTCAGATTTCATTCCCATTTAGGTCACCACAGAGCATTGAGTAGCTTCCTGTGTTATAGAGTTCATTCCTTATTAGTTATCTATTTTGTATACAGTAGTGCATATATGTCAATCCCAATCTCCCAATCCATCCCACTCCCCCTTCTCCACTTAGTAACCTGAAGTTTGTTCTCTATATCTGTGTCTCTATTTCTGCTTTGAAAAATAGGTTCATCTCTACCATAACTTTCTAGATTCCATTTATAAGCAATATTATACTGTATATGTTTTTCTCTTTCTGACTTATATCACGCTGTATGACAATCTCTAGGTCCATCCACATCTCTGCAAAGGCACTATTTTGTTCCTTTTCTGGCTGAGTAATATTCCATTGTATATATGAACCACATCTTCTTTATCCACTCCTCTGTCGATGGACATTTGACTTGCTCCCATGTCTTGGCTACTGTGAACAGTGCTGCAATGAGCATTGGGGTGGGGTGCATGCACCCTACAGACTCTTCACATAATAAGCATGAGTGAATTTCTCTTTCTTGCAAATATTTCTATGATATTAATAGTTTTTGATAACTAAAAGGATAATATCCCCTTAAACTCATCATGTAAGCACAAAGAACTCAAAATAAGGTGATTGGACTGTAAAATTCCTACTACCTTCCTCTTAGTACCAGCACTTTTTGGAGGGATTGTAGAAGACTACGAAATAAAGAAATACTTATGCACATTATGAGGGAATTAAAAGTACCCCAAACCTCCTCCCATGTATGGAGCTGTGAACAGCTCATCAGGCTTGCCCAGCTTCCCCCTACAACCACCCCTCCACAAGTGCATTTTCCAGAACAGCTGTAGTAACAACTGGGACACAAGGAGATTAGCATTTTAGCTGCTGCCAAGGTGAATCTTCCCAAATCCTGATTATTTTTATTTAAGTGAAACATCTGCCAATAAGAAAGAGATGTTTATGGTAATGGCAATGCTGTGGCTTCTGGTCTCTGAATAATGATAATACTGACACTGTGTGGCTTCATCCTTGGGGATCTTCTTTTGTTCCTCTTGCTATTATTACTAGTGAGTAATAAACTCAAGTGAGCTTCTTGTGCCACCGAGACTGCTAGCAGCCACGGCAATAAAAGGGCTGTTTGTTGTCTTTCCTGTTGAGAAAGGGCTGATGGGGGCAAGGGAAGCACTCTCAGGAAGCAACGGGTTTGCTAACATAAACTAAACGTGGACATTTCTGTCCAGGTTTAGACACTGACTAGCAATGACCCAGCTGAGGACTGTGAGAACCCTGCATGTCCTCACAGATACCAGCAGCCCCAGAGTGAACTGTCCTGTTTTTTTCAATATTCTGGGAATAGTCATAAAGATGAAGTTCTCCACTATCTGGGGACAGAACTAAGGAAATTATGTAAACAGAGCTAAACAGGATTTCCTGGGTATGACTGCTTCCATTACCTACCCATGACTTTATTTGGCAATAAAATGCACTATTATGAAGAACATAAAAATTAAGACTCTTTATATCCTCATTTAACAAGAAATTCAAGGCCCATCTGGGGAGGGCACTTTCTCCAGGGGTGACTGAAATGAATCAGGTGTAGTCTCTGGCCTCGTGGGATCTACAATCTAGTAGAAGCAAAACAGAGGTAAACGTGGAGCATCATTCCACTCTGATCTTTGGGCTGGGCAGTGAGGGTCCAAGGGCAGATGTCCTAACAGGCCCCCTCCCTGTGGACTGTGTTTATTTCCCGGGGCTGCTGAAACCAAGCACCACGACCTATATGACTCCCAATAACAGGTGTTCGTTCTCCCTCTATCTGGAAGTCAGAGGCTGGAGAAGGTGTTGGCAGGGCCCTGCTCCCCTTGAAGAGCCAAGTGGAACAGGCTCTTCACCCGACAAGGTTCTGGGGACCCAGGCACTCCTTGACTTGTGGCAGCACAGCCCCATTCCCTGCCTCCATCTCCCTTTCCCCTCTGTGTCTGCATCTTCTCATCCTCTCCTTACAGGGATGCCACTCATGTTGGGTTAGGGCCACGCTGCTCTAGGATAATCTTCTCAATGAGTTGCATCAGCAGTGAGCCTATACATGGAGGTGCTGGGGCTTAGGATTTCAACACATCTTCTTGGAGGACACAGTTCAATCCATGACGTGGAGCTCTTAGGGAAGAATGACGCTTGTAAGAGTGGGGTGATCACACAACTGTAGAAAGTAATGAGATATAAAGATGAAGAATGGATAAAGAATTTTTGAGTGATGTAGGCTTGACATGTACAAAGGCAAAGAAGTTTTTCAGAACAAGGAGCTGGTTTATTTTGAAAATGCAGTGTTATAGCTTTTCCAGTAGACACTTTATCCAGGTGGCATTTTCAGGGAAACAAGTGAACATAAACACCTACAATTCAACACAAACCCTATCCCAGAACAGGTATTTACAGTGTGTTCTTCCATGAGCAAACACAATGCCCATGAAAGACAAAGCTTGCAAGAATGACACAGTGCAAACAGAAAGATTTCAATAGCATCAAAGAAGTTCAGAGTCACTGTGACATTGCTCTGCACAAAGGATAGTCTTGGCAAAGCCACCCCATATGGTTTGCTGAAGCCATTTACCCATCAATCTTCTAATTCCCATTTTGAAAGATTAAAACACATGCAGGCACATATACACACCCTTTAATCTATTAAATTCTTCTTAAAATTGCTTAACTCATTCTGTTTCTACAAACAGTACAATTCTCCTGTCCCACAAGAACACCTATCAAGTTTACACCCATGAATAAAGGAAAGCTCTTGATAGAATAAGTGCTCTTTGATTCAGATTACTTATTACTTAAGTTACCGCTTCCTATTTTAATTTTGGAACATTAAGTGACTGTACAAGATGACAGAAAGAATCTGGTCAGCTGTCTCATGTGGCCACTTTCCAGATTAAAGAGTATACGCAGAAGCTTTTGTAATAAAACATTTATTGGAATTGTTACAGTTCTTTGGAATAGCCATATTTATTCAACCTCTGGCATATTTTTTCACTACTAATAAAAATACACTGACTATGATCAGAAAACTGTATTTTTCCTTAATATTGACCAAACATTTCAAAGTTTCCCTGTATTTGATTTTCAAAAAATCTGCCTGGGAAAAATAAATTTCAATAACTATGAGATATAGAATGAAAAAAGAAAAGACTTTGGAGAGTAGATTAGGAAAAATTGTTATCCTGAAATGTGTCAGGAGAAGCTTGTAAATCTTCGTGACTCACAGAGGTGACTATAAATAAATCCATTTCAGACATAGGTAGGATACTAAGAAGAATCCAGAAAATATCCAGGATATTCTTAACAAAATCCCCAAATAGTAGCTGATATGTATTGAAAGTTTACTATATGTTGTCTTGTGCATGAATTATTTGATTTAACCTCCATCCAATTTTATAAACTGGATGCTATTATTGTGATTATTTCATAGCTATTAATTGAAGCCTTAATAACTCACTCACCAAGCTTTAAATGATGGTAACCAGGCTATTAGCCTATTGAATTCTGGTATTTCTATGATGAAAAAGGTGGTGCTACAAAAACCACAAGGCCCTTGACACCTTACAGCATCTCAGGGAAGTACCTGGGCTTAATTCAAACCGAATGCTGTGTTTTCATACCTGATGAATCCTTTAATGTAACACATTTGATGAACCATATGAAAAATCAGATTTCTGCCTTAAGTGATCCATTCTCTAGTCTTAACAATCTTTTAAGAAACTGGCTTGGTGTGGGAGGCTCATGGCTGAAATATTTACTTATAAATCCACCTATGTTATTACCTGTATTACATGTATTTTGCCAGATAATTTGCCTACATAGCCACAGTTCAGGAAACCAAGGCTCTAGCAGGGGTTCTCAACCTCTGGGATCTAATGCCTGATGATCTGAGGCAGAGCTGACATAATAATAATAGAAATAAAGTGCACAATAAATGTAATGTTTTTGAATCATCCCGAAACCATCCCCTTCTTCAGGCTGTGGAAAAATTGTCTTCCATGAAAATAATCCCTGATGATAAAAAGGTTGGGAACCGCTGTTCTACAAGACCAGCTGGCAACAGGATATCCAGAGCCAGATCCAAAGGACTGTGACTGACATTTTTTAAATGTTTGTAGCTTTGGGTATGTGGGGAAAGCTACCAGTTCACAGGGATAGTAACAGTTCATTTTTTCTCAGAGAAACACAGAATTCGTACAATTAAATAAAATTGTCATTATTTTGATTTCTCTCTAAACGTGAGTTGTCTCTGCAGTAAGATAAATGATGAGTAAGAATGTTTGTAAATAACAATGCTTTCTGTTTTCCCCTTCCCCACCTGGAACTCAGGTGCCAAAAGGGAGTCAGTCATCTGTACTGTTCAGACAGTCATCTGTAAGGTAGACTCTGTCTTTTATTTTCCGCTTCATTCCCCACCATCACTCCCATCTTGCTGCTAGTGAGCTGGTGAATGTCCTAGGATATAGACACAACCCGGAGAGATGGAGTTGCGGGGTGGTTTTCTGGAAGAACCTGTTATTGGGTAGATCCCATTGTTTTCACTAACTAAAGAGGGATTGAGCTCCACAACATCCGAACCCAGGTTACATTCCCACCAGATGTGCTCAAGGACACCCTTTTTATTTTGCCCCTGCTGAATTTCACTATTGAAACTTCCACATTTGTCTCATTTGGTTCGGATTCTTGAAGTTTGGGTGTCTTATCCCACATACTGGTTACCCCTCCAAGCGTCCGTCCGCTTTCAACCGTCTGTGTAGTAGATTCACTCATTTTTCATTGAGTGTCCTCTTTTTGTCCATGAAACATTTCTCAACTGTAATGTCATAAATTTATTGTCCTTTAGTGTCTTCTAGTATTCTTTAATTTTAGCTGCCAGATTTAGGACTTTAATCCATCTGGAGATTAGTTTTGTTTATATGTTCTGAGATTTTATTTTTCTCCATATAAGGAAATCCCATAAAGTTATCTACTAAATATGATTTTGTTGTTAATGATGATGTAGCGATTGAGCCCATACAACTTCCTAAACAAACAAGACTCTGATGTCTATATTGCATTCCACTGATCTTTTTGTTCCCATGCCAAAACCATACTATTTTGTTTTATTTTATTGCAATGGCATTATGAAATGTCTTCATACATCCTTGGGTGAGTTTCCTTCTTCGCTCCTCTTATTCATAATCTTTATTGTTTATGGACTCTTTTTCATCCATATGATTTCTTAACCAGTTTGTTCTACTCTTCAAAAAGTTCTTCCAAAATATTTCCAAGAAATACACTGAATTTATAACCTGGTTTGAAAAGAATGGTATTTTTACCATGTTAAATTATGCACATCACAAACAGTGTTCATACCTATATTTTGGACTTTTTGTCTTTTGATAGAATTTTTAACATAGATTTACTTACTTATTTGCTTATTATATGTAGTAACATACAACTGAGACATGTGCACATCTTGTGTGAATAGCTCATTAAATTATTATGACGAGATCATATCCATGTAATCACCATCTGAATAAAAAATAGGAATACTATCAGAACCCCAGAGACTTCCCTCATTCCCCATCCCCAAGAAAACTTCCTTCTCCCCAAAGTTGATGCCAATTTGATTTCTAAGATTTTACCTTAACTTTGCTGACTTTTAGATCTTATGACAATGGAATTGTATAAAACATGGTTTTTTGTGTGTTTTATCACTCACCATTTATGTTGATGAGATGCTTTCATACTGTTTTATGTAACAGTAATTAACTGCTTCATGGTATAACAGTTTGGGTGTGTGTGTTTAGTCACTCAGTTGTGTCCAACTCTGTGAGCCCATGGACTGTAGCCCACCAGGCTCCTCTGTCCACAGGATTCTTCAGACAAGAATACTGGAGTGAGTTACCATTCCCTTCTCCAGAGGATCATTCCAGCCCAGATTGAACCCTGGTCTCCTGTAATGCAAGCATATTCTTTACCAAATTAGCTGCAAGGAAGTTAAAGCCTGTGTGCTTAGTCGCTCAGTCATGTCCAACTCTTCCCAAGCCCATGGACTGTAGCCCACCAGGCTCCTCATGGTATAACATAGTATAAATGCTTCATGGTAGGTGAAATGCATGAGACAAGTGCTCGGGCCTGGTGCACTGGGACAACCCAGAGGAATTGGGTGGAGAGGGAGGTGGGAGGGGGGATCGGGATGGGGAATACATGTAACTCCATGGCTGATTCATGTCAATGTATGACAAAACCCACTACAATATTGTAAAGTAATTAGCCTCCAACTAATAATAAAAATAAATAATAATTTATTATTTATATAATAATAATAAAATAATATAATAATAATAAATGAAACAATATATTATTTCATCATATTAATAAATTTATTATATTTATATAAATATATAAATATAAATATATAATAAATTTATTATTGTTTATAAATAATAATAAAAACAAATAAAAAATTTAAAAAATGCTTCATGGTATAACAGTTTAATGTTGTTTAAACATTAGGTGTATTTATCCACTTGTTTATTTGGATTATTTCCAGTTTGGAGCTATTATTAAGATATCTACTATGTACCTATCTTTTGGCAGATATTTACTGAGAAGTGAAACTGCTAGGGTATCAGTATTCCCACGTTCAACTTTGAGAGCACCTTGCAATTTTCCAAAACAGTCATTGTAACCATGTACTTTCATACCAACAGCAAAGAATTCCACCTGCTTCACATCCTCACCATCTCATGGTATGACCAGTTCTTCTTTTTACTATGTCCTCCTTTTTGCCTCGCAACAAAAGGAGCATTGTGTTGTTTTGCCCTTTAGTTGGACATGTTAACTTTGGTGACTGATGAGTGCAGTATCTGCCATGATCCCTCACTTTAAATTCTGTAGTTTCCCTTTATAACTAACAAGTAATTTGAGGAGAAAAGTCAAGACTGTAAATATCCTGTTTCTTACCCACCTTTTCTGAGTATCTGATGATGATTGTATAGTTACATTTTTATATATATTAATAATAATTATATAGATAGATAGATAGAGAGAGAGGCAGTGTAGAGAAGGCATCTGTCCATTTAGAATACACCCCTAGGAGTTCAGATATTTGAAATGTGCTGCAACTTGTTTCATGACTCAGCCTATGCTGTATCTTGATGAATACTCATGTGATTTTGAAATTGATACAATGAATATTTGGGCTTCCCAGGTGGCAAGAACCCACCTGCCAATTCAGGAGACATAAGAGACACAGGTTCAATCCCTGGGTCAGGAAGATCCTCTGGAGGAGGGCACAGCAACTCATTCCAGTATTCTTGTCTGGAGAATTCCGATAACAGAGGAACTTGGTGGGCTAGAGTTCACAGGGGTGCAAAGAGTTGGATACGAATGAAGTTACTTAGCAGGCACACTCAAGAATATTTACATTTCAACAGTGTATTTATCATAAAGATTTCATTTATAATGTCTAAATTGGAATAAAAGTAGGTCTACCTTCAAATTTGAAATGTATTTTAGGCTCCTTGAGGGATATAGTTATCAGAAAGGCACTCCATTCTTTTCAATAAATTTAAAATAAAATACTCATGAAGACCTAAATGGGTAAAATATTTTTATTTCACTTTCTGCTGCATTCAAAGTTTCTACTAATGATAAAATCATGACACAGGAGCTGCAGGACCCATTTTGTGATCCAGAAACCTCTACCATCTCAGGGCAGGACACAAAGGCCTGTCCACATTTCTGGGCTTTCTCATTGCTTGTCCCCCTACCTTTTACCTGAGGGTGGTAGTCCTTCTTTTCTTTATGAGATTCCCACAGTGTGTTTGTTAAAATTATGTATTGTTTGTACCTGTTTTCATATATTCAGATTCTTTGGATTTTGGATAGAGTCCAGGAATTAGCTTTAAAAGCAAACAAAAACCAAGAAAAAAGTCTAATGTAGATGGTTGGGGGACCACATTTGAGAAACATAAGTCCTCACTCACCCTGATTTTTACACTGATACTGCTGTGTTTATCCTTCTTGGACTCTGGGTCTGTTTGCACCAAAGGGTTAAGAAATGGGCTGGTGGACTAGAACTGCACTGATGGGAGCATTAACAACTTGACTGGACCCCAACCCTTAAAGCTTGAATATAAATTCACACGGGCATTTTCCTTGACTTGGGCTTAATAATGCTAAATGGTGGGACTTCCCTGGTGGTCCAGGGTTAAAGAGTCCACCTTCCAGTGCAGGGTATGCAAGTTTAATCCCTGGTCAGGGAACTAAGATCCCACATGCTTCAGAGCAACTAAGCCATTCACCGCAACTACTGAGCCCTTGCTCCACAACTAGAGAGACGACCACATGTCTCAACGAACAATTCACGCACCACAAGGAAAGATCCCGCGTGCAGCAGCTAAGCCCTGATGCAGCCAAAAATAAATAAATAAATAAACTTTTTAAAACTGCAAAGTGTTAAAAGAAATGCCAAATGGTTAGCTTCTCTAACAATCAGAAATTCCAAAACATTTTGTTCACAAGGCAATACATTATTTAATTGAAAGGAACATCTATCAGATCATAAAATAAAGAATATTCTAAATCTAGACGCCCTATGACATGGCCAGCTGTGTGTATGTGGTTTAATAACCAAGAACCCAGGGTGAACTCAGGCCACTCTGTGCTGAGCCGTGTTCCCTGCGGTGGAAAGTTGCCGGGGCCGGTGTGAAGGCATCTGCTCCCCTCTGCCAGGGATGTTAATATTCTCCCGCAGGCCAACTAAAAAGAGCTGAAGTGTCTGTTTTCTAGTTCTTCATAAAACTTCTAATTTCTCACCCCACTCTTCCGTGGCTGTGAAAATTTGTTTCTGTGATAAACGGCATAGGCTTCTGAAGCACAGGCTTTTCCTTTCCAGACCAGCAGAGTATTAATAGCTCTTTTTTAATTGGATAGAACTTTCATTTTCATTTTTTCTTTTGAGAAAACCAATCTGTGCTGGTTGTGGAAACAATTATTCAACATGCAGCTTAAAAAATCTATTAGAGCAATCTCTTGGGAAAGTCAAAAGCCAGGCAGGATTAGTTTCCAAGAGGGGGGACAGTTGTTTACACTCAAGGTTGTGCAATCCAGCAAAGCTGTGAGGTTTATTTTTAGCATAAACTCAGCTATTTCATTTTCCCCTGCAACTGAGCGAGAACATTAAAATGATTAAAGTGGCCCTAAATCACTGTGCAACCTCATGTTAGCGAGACAGGAATTAGACTATGTACATAACGGAAGAGAGAAAGGCTGTGAAATTCTAATTTTCACCTCATTTTTCTTAGAGTACTTTTCCAAACACTCTTTTCCTCTAATACTTGATGTGATCCAATAGTGAAAAGCAGAGCCGACAGTCTCAGAGGCGATTAAAATCAATGCTGCCTTTGGCAAAATCAATCTGCAGGCCTTATGGTCTCTTTAAATTCTTTATTATAAAATAAAATTATGTACTCCCTCCTCTCCATTTTTGGTAACTGTAAGTTTGTTCTCTAAATCTGTGGGTCTATTTCCGTTTTGTAAATAAGTTCATTTGTAACATTTCTTTAGATTTCACATACAAGTGATATCATATGATACTTGTCTTTCTCTGTCTGACTTACTTCACTTAGTATGATAGCCCCTAGGTCCATTCATGTTGCTGAAAAAGGCATTATTTTTTTTCATGGCTGAATAATATACTATACTCAATATTTTATAATCACCTGTAAGGGAAAAGAATCTGAAAAAGAATAGAAATAACTGAATCACTGTACTGTACGCCTGAATCTAATACAACATTGTACATCAACTGCACTTCAATTAAAAAATAAAATTTTAAAAATAAGATTAAATTACAAATGAAAATAATAATTTTAGTAATGAACACCTGCTTAAGTTCCAAGATCATTGAAACACAAAGGACAAGGTAATGCAAGAGACTATTCCCTGGTGGCTCAGACGGTAAAGAATTTGCCTGCAATGCTGGTGACCGGAGTTCAGTCCCTGGGCCCAGAAGGTCCCCTGGAGAAGGAAATGGCAACCCACTCCGGTATTCTTGCCTAGAGAATTTCATGGACAGAGGAGCCTGGTGGACTACAGTTCATGGGGTCACAAAGAGTCGGATACAACTGAGCGACTAACATTTGAAAAATATTCTGAATATTTCTCCATAGATAACTGAGCTGTAGAAGACCAATTAACCCCTGGGGATACAGTATCCTTTACTGCAAAGGTGATTAAATTTAATGTTATAAATGTATTCATTGATAAAAAATAAGCAGATGTAATATCCAAACATATTCTTTAAATAAGAAAACACAATCTATTAGAGTAAGGAAATGGTTGTTGTGTTAATAACATGATTCCTAGGCTTTAAACCTGAATAGGACACTTAACCTGGGTAGGAAGCTCCAATTGTGTTCAGGACACAGGCTTAAGTAACTAGAACTCTAAAGAAGTCAGTGAGCTTCTATGAGCTTCAGTTTCTTTGTCATAGACAGCTAGTTGGAAGCTGCTGCATAGCACGGGAAGCTCAGTTTGAAGCTCTGTGATGATCTAGAAGGGTGGGAGTGAGGCTCAAGAGAGAGGGGGTATATGTATATATACATCTGATTCACACTGTTGCGCAGCAGAAACTAACACAGCATTATAAAGCAATTATACTCCAATTTTTTAATTTAAAAAAATTTAAATGAAGACTTGGACTAAAGCAAATGTTCTTTACCTTTGATCTGTGACCTCAGAGGACACAAGAGCTGCTGATACAGAATGAAGAATTCTGGAGGCATGTGCTGGGAAGAGGGTCCATGTGTTCCTTTTCGAATCCTCAAAGGGGCCTAAGCCTGGGAGCATGCCAGACGCTCCCAAAGTCCCAGTAGCTCTGCAAGCCTACAGGCTGCATGACTTCCAGCTCCACTTGAGAGTTTCAGTGAAGGAAGAAACTCCCTTTTTTGTTGAACTTACAGTCCCAGTGATTATATATCAAAAAATCAAAACTGTCTATTGTCTATCAGAAATATTTCCTTAAAAACAAATAAACTTATTATTCTTTTATAACAAGGATATTCCACAAATCAATTGTCACGAAGTTCTTGAAACTTCTTTTTTTGTGTGTCTAAAATGATGACCCAATTGGATTACAAATTCCATTTGCACAGAAACATAGTGTCCATAAAAAGAAAAAAAAAAAAAACTTGTTTTTACATGCAACAGGGTTTGTCTCAAAGAACAGATGGACAGTAACCCGAAGCAGGTGGGTTGTGTATGCATGTGCTATGTAAGAAGAGGCAAAAACTTGGGCTTAATGAGAAAGGCATCTTCGGTCAAGGGCGTGGGAGGATATTTTCCATTGAAATGAAGGCTTAATGATGAAATACTAAAGCTGTCAAAATAAAAGTTGCTTTAGTAACTATGTTGAGTTTTGTCTCAGTGTCTGAAGAAGGGAAGAGTGGGGAGATGGAGCAGATACAAACTAAGGGGACCCGGAGCTGGGGACTGAGAGATGGGATAATGTGATGACATCTGAGGGAAGTCTGCTGGCTTCATCAATTTTATTTTTTAAAATTTCTCTTCTCCTTGTGAAATGTCTCATGTGACAAGATGCAGACCTTAGGTGTATCATAAATTCAATCACTGATGTGTAATTCCCAGAGTATAAAGAGTTTCATTGAGACATCCTGCGGCTAATCTTTTGTGAGTTTCTTAGGAAATCACTCCAGTTCTTTAGACTCCTGAAGAAAAACATTACTTCTATGGAATTTTTCCTTAGCCTTTCAGTGTTTTTGACCTTGGAACAGTGTGCATGGTAAAGGTGAGGTGGTGTAGGAGAAAAAGAAGGAAGGGGAGACCATTTCTTCTGGCTGGATCCAGATGAATTATAATGAAGTAGAGGTGTGTTGGTTTAAGTGGATCACATCAAACCAGAAAAAGAGAGAGTCTATTGGCTATTGATATGTGTTCTTATAGCTTGACAAAATGCAAGTGCTTTCCAGAAAAGGAGGCTGAATGACCCCAGAGTAAGGTTGGGAAAAGATGCTGAGGCAGGAAGGGGCAGATGCTGATGAACAAGCAACTTAGAGGTTTGAGAAGTACATTCTTTCACTTGCTCCCCGGGCTGCAAGTTGGAACTCATAGATGATAAAGCAAAATCACTGCCAAGCAGGTTTGCAGTGCAGAAAAGAAGGAAGAAGAGTGGAAATATAACATAAGACAGAAGATATTCAGGATGGAAGGATTGAGTTAGAAATATTTTACAAACCGGACTGATTAGAATCTCATTCTTAAAGCAGAGAGAAGACTAACAACACAGTTGCCAATGCCACACTCTAGGGAGTTCTATCCTCCATCACTATTTAGGTGACCATGGAGAGAAGCTTCACTTTGACCTCAAGGTTTCAAGCCCCTTGGGTTTCAAGCCCCTCTGAGAGAAATTAGTTCTTCCGGGGACTTAAAGGGACCAAAGAAGAAAATTGAGTCTCATGTTACAAGGTGAAAGGACAGATTAACTAGCAAGAAAATAAAGTCAAGGAACCAACCATGGAGGAGGAAGAAAAGTAAGCCTAGAAAAGATTCTTTGATGCATGTAAACCCTCTAAGCTGAGTGGGTGACCACAGGCTGTGTGCTAGCATTCATGTTTCAGGAAAATTGTGTCCCGAGACCCTTCAGTCTGAGGTAAAAATCGTCCTGCATGTGAGGAATGACACCATCAGAGAAGGAAAGAGACCACCAACATCTGGGCCACAACACCTCGAGGGATAGGTATAAACTTGACATTTTAGCCTCAATAAATGTCACAGTGGTGGAATAAGGGAAGATAGACAGATGTCTGACTTTCCAAAGGAAAAATATTAAAAAGCTACATCGGGGGCTTCCCTAATGGTCCAGTGGTTAAGACTCCAAGCTCCCAATGCAGGGGAAGCAGGTTTGATCCCTGGTTGAAGAACTAAGGTCCCACATGGTGCATAGTGAGACCTAAAAGAAAAAAGAAAGAAAAAAAAAAAAAGCTGTGTTACAAGAACTCAGCTAGGAAATTTCTTGAGAAATATTTTTGGGGACAGGGATCAGAGACAATTGAGGCTCAAAGTGATTTGGCTCCAATCTGCAGGAAATAGAAACATTAAAGTGTAACTGAAAAAAAAATGAGTGTAATTGGTTTTCTACACGAGAGAGCAGGTGTTGAGGATGTCACAAATCACCTTTAGAAAGATTTAAGGCTTTTTGTTCCTCATTTCTCCCTTCAGTGCTTCTTGGGAGCCTCTTTCCTTTCAGAGGTAGCAAGCTTGTTTATTCCTGAATTCTCAGGAGAAAATTAACAGCATCAGCAGATGATGAGAAGGGAGACATGGCCCCCTGATTGCCAAACCATGACACTGTGATCTTGATGTAATTGCTTTTCTTGCTTATCTAGGCTGATCCCTTACCTCTCGGTTCCATGTCTTCATCCCCTTATGATCTTATCCTCGTTATAAATTTATCCTGTTCATACTTAACCACATAGCCAGATGGTCAGCATGTGACAGGAATTTATACTATGTGATCTAAGATGCAGAATTAGAATCATTCTGTAGAGGTTTCCAGGAAACAGTTAGAGACAAACATAAGGACGAAGTCTCTAGGATGTCTTAGAGTTTCACGAAGCTATGGTTTGGCTGGTGAAACAGAGATTTTCAGGTTCCCAGAGTTATGCTCAGAGGAGCTGGATGGCCCTGTAGCAGGAAATGACAGAGACATTTCTTGTGTTGGGTAAGAAAGCTGCTGATGACACCTAAGGCTTTGACTCTTCCTGCTTCCTAGCTGAGGGGCTAGATGCCAGGGCCAGAGTAAGATGAAGGGAAGATGCAGGACTCGATGCCGTGGTACAGCCCGATTGCTCACACCAGCTAAGTAAACAAACCCACACAGTGTTTATAACCAAGGAAGTTCAGAATTCAAGAAAACTGTCCAAATTCTATGAACCAGACACTAGCTAAGGAGCTCAATGCACGAAGCCAAGAAACATTTTAAAAATCAGGGCAAGTCCAAATACAGGAAGAAAACTAGCTAGGTTGTCATTTTCAGAATTCTGTGGAAGAAGAGGCCTCAAGAGCTCCAAAAAGTGTTAAAGCAGCTATCTGGCTTACTTCTGATTTATGTGAGAAAGGAAGACCAGCGATGAGGGGCAGGAACCCACGGTGGGTAGAGAAGGCGAGAGTTGGGGTCTGGATGTTGAGAAGAGGCAACCATGCAGAAATCCAAAAATCAAGTATTTCCAAAAGACACATGAACCTAGAATCCTAAAATTGAGAACAAGCTTAGTCTGTTCCGTAGCAGAAGAGGTCAGAGTGGCTGGAAGATAGTGAATAAGGGGAAGGATGGAGGGAGACGGGTTGAAGAGAAGGAGAGACCCTCACATAGGGTTTGTAGAGTTTACTAGGAAATTTGGGTTTTATTTTGTTTCTAAAGGAAGCTGCAGACTTTTTGGCCTAAGCAACTAGCAGTGAGGAGAAGACAGTGCAGATGGTGTAAGACACATACTTCTCTCCTCAAATCATCATGAAACAGAGAAAGAGACGTGGAAAGTTGAAAAAAGAGCTTCAGTCATATTTCTAGGAATAAATGCCATTAAGGTTTTGCATTAATGATCAGCATTCATCTTGGTGTGGGAACAGGGCTCTGGGCTTCATGAGGCCTAGGAACACAGCAGGGCCGTGAACTTTTATTCACAGAGAAGTCAAAGAACTTCAGATCCAGAGGTGTGCGTGGGAAGTTGTAAGATTTTAGGAACTAAAATAAACTAAATAAACATGTAATCCGATGAGGAACTAAAATAATGTGTAATCCCATGAACAAGTCAACATTTGGGAGCAAAGAAAAAACCATAAATGCAGACAATATGATCATTGGTGGTTAACTCTGAAATCCAGGATCCTGGGTCAGATTGACTCTGAAAGACAAAAGGTAAAGAGAGGAAGGTTAAACTAACCAATGGAATTTTGAAGCAGTTTCTGCATACAGCTCTTACAGTTTCTGATGCTGACCATTCTTATGTAGCTGGGGCTGAATGGAGGCCACCAAGTAGGGAAGTTTTTGAGGCTTGGGGACGTGTAATCAGACTGAAAAAGAGCAGACCAAAAAGCTACACTGTAAAGTACTTTTTAAAGGAAATGAAATGGACTCAACTACCATATTTGTAAATTGTATGACCAAATGAATATTTCTTCAAAAGAATTATCTTAGGAGCCAGACACTAATTCCAGAAATGCTTTCATTTTTCGTGGCAACTTCAGAACTCTTTTAGAAGACACACGCATGCACATACCTACATGAGCTGACCTGTCTGATTTCCTGGGTAAGAAACATTTCTGTCTTTGATAATGACTGAAGGCTAGTTCTCCAGCCAAGCCTACTCAAAAGAATAAATATTTTGATACCACTTATGATTTTTTCAAAGAATTTTCTTTTTCTTCCTCCTTGCAATTGGAAGATTTTATCTTTTTCCAGGTTTTTAAAATTAATTTTTAATTTATTGAAGTATAATGAATTTACAGTGTTGTATTAGTCTTTGCAGTAAAGTGAATCAGTTATATATCTACCCTAGATATATATCTTTTCTAGATTCTACTGCCATATAGATCATTCAGTATAGAGTATTGAATAGAGTTCCCCATATCATACAATAGGTTCTTATTAGTTATCAGTTTTACATATAATACTGTGTATGTGTCAATCCTAATCTCCCAACTTATCCTTCACTCTCCTTTCCCCCCTGTTAACCATGTTTGCTTTTTATATCTGTGACTCCATTTCTGTTTTGTAAATAGGTTCATTTATGCCATTTTTTTAGATTCCACATATCATATAATATTTGTTTATCTGCTTTACTTCATTCAGTATGAAAATTTCTAGGTCTATTCATGTTGCTTCAAATGTAATTATTTTATTCTTTTTCTGGCTGAGTGATATTTCATTGTATATATGTACCACATCGTCTTTATCCATTCATCTTTCAGTGGGCATTTAGGTTGCTTCCATGTCCTGGCTATTGCAAATAGTGCTGCAATGAACATTGGAAGTATTTGTATCTTTTCAAATTATGATTTTTCTCTGGATATATGCCCAAGAGTAGAACTACTGTGTCCTATGGTAGCTCTATTTTTAGTGTTTTAAGGAGCCTCCATACCAATCTCATAGTGGCTGCACCAATTTACTTCCGCATCAACAGTGTAGAAGAGTTCCCTTTTCTTTACACCCTCTCCAGCATTTATTCCTTGCAGATTTTTTGATGTTGGCCATGCTGACCAGTATAAGGTGATACTTCATTGTAGTTTAGATTTGCATTTCTCTAACAATTAGTGATGCTGAGCATCTTTTCATGTACCTCATGGCCATCTGTATATCTTCTTTGGAGAAATGTCTATTTAGATCTTCTGTCCATTTTTCTTGAAATAGGAAAATGAAGCTGGGGGGAATCAGGCTCCCTGACTTCAGACTATACTAAAAGCTATGGTCATCAAAACAGTATGTTACTGAAACAAAAACAGAAATATACATCAATGAAAGAGGATAGAAAGTTCAAAGATTAGCCCATATGTCTATGGTTACCTAATCTATGACAAAGGAAACAAGAATACACAAGGGAGGAAAGATGATCTCTTCAAGAAGTGGTGCTGGGAAAACTAGACAGATACCTGTAAAAGGATGAAATTTGAACATTCTCTAACACCATACACAAAAATAAACTCAAAATGGATTAAAGACCCAAACTTATAAAGACCTAAACTATAACACTCTTAGAGGAAAACATAGGCAGAACACTCTCTGATATAAGATCTTTTTCAATCCACTTCCTAGAATAATGATAAAAAACAAAAATAAACAAATGGAACCTAATTAAACTTAAAAGCTTTTGCACAACAAAGGAAACCATAAATACGTTGAAAAGACAGCCCTCAGAATGGGAGAAAATATTTGCAAACGAAGCAACTGACAAGGGGTTAGTGTCCAAAATATTCAAACAGTCCATGCAGCTCAATATCAAAAAAGCAAACAACCCAATCAAGAAATGGCCAGGCGATCTCAATAGACAGTTCTCCATAGAAGACACACGGGTGGCCAACAAACACATGAAAAATGCTCAGTGCTCAACATCATTAACACTAGAGAAATGCAAATCAAAACTATAATGAAGTATCACCTCACACCACTCAGAATGGCCATCATCAAAAAATATACAAATAATAAAGGCTGTAGAGTGTGTGGGGAAAGGGGAAACTGTCTACACTGTTGGTGGGAAAGTAAATTTGTGCAGCCACTATGGAGAAGAGTATGGAGGTTCCTTAAAAAAAACTAAAAACAGAGACTTCCCAGGTGGCACTAGTGGTAAAGAACCCTCCTGCCAATGAAGGAGATGCAAAAGAAAAAACTAAAAATAGAGCTACCATATGATCCTATAATTCCACTCCTGGGCATATATCCTGAGAAAACCATAATCTGAAAAGATACATGCACCCCATGTTCATTGCAGCTCTATGTGCAATAGCCAGGACATGGAAACAACCTAAATGTCCACTGGAAGATTAACAGATAAAGATGTGGGACATATATTCAATGGAATATTACTCAGCCACAAAAAAAGAATGAAATAATGCCACTTGCAGCAACAGGATGAGCCTAGATAGTGATTGTCATACTGAGTGATGTCAGACAGAAAAAGACAAATATGTCACTTTTATATGGAATCTATAAAAAAAAAATAGGTGTATAAATGAACTTATCCAGAAAACAGAAGTCATGTTACAGACTTCTATAGAAAATAAACTTATGGTTACCAAGGATAAGGTGGTCAAGGAGAGAGATAAATTGGAAGATTTAGATTAACATTTACACACTACTATATATAAAATAGATAACTAAAACAGGGAACTCTACTCAATACTCTGCAATGGCCTATATGGGAAAAGAATCTAAAAAAGAATGAATATATGTGTGTGTGTGTAACTGATTCACTTTGCCGTACACCTGAAACTAACAAGACATTGTAAATCAACTATCCTCCAATATTTTGTAAAAGAGAGCATATCTCATGTTATTTATTCTTAATCTAATCAAAAATTTCAAAATGCATACTTTAATATTTGAATTTAGAACTTAGATTAATTTCCAATCATTGTTTTATTTCCAAAGAACCAATTACCTATAGATATGAGGACTTACTATGCTCTGAAGGTACCTTCAGAAGTCATGCTTTCAATAGTCTTTTTCTAAATAGGCAGCCATAGTAACAATATGATAACAGAAAACATCAAGCAAGAGAGATATTAAGGCAATCATAAAAGAATAAAATGATCTTGTTTTTAAAGCTAACAAAAACTCAACAAACAAAATACACACTTATCTGAAAGTTTAGGTACACTTTCTAAACATGAAAAATGCTTTTGCTAAGAACTATACAAACAATAACCTTGTAAAGGAATTTTTATCGAAAACTTCAGCTGTCTGAAACCTGGCTCTAGATTTCTACTCCTTAGTTTTCCTTGTAGTTCAGGTTTTCAGGCTCCTTATACCTAATGAATCTAGCTTAAGTTGTGTTTTGAGTTGAGTATTGAATTGTGTTTTCAGTGGACTTTTAATGCCAACATGAACTGAAAATGTTGAAGTATAATATCTGGCAAGTAAATGCAATTAGTGAAACTCACATAGGAAAATCATCCAATCAAAATTATTTGCATAAAATGCAACAATAATGCATGTTAAGGTGTCATTAGAAAAGAACTTGTATGCTTACTGTCTCAAGAATTTTGCTCTAATCACACAAAAGTCACTGAAATAGAGCAAAAATAAAATTATAACCACAAATTACACCTATCTGCAATAAATTGCATTTCTAATAATCAAAAATCATGATGAAATAAAATAGAAGAGAAATATGATTTGAATGATCACCTAAATAATATTCTCTCTAAATTTTTTAACTGTGTTCTTGGGCAAGTTCTTGAACTTTTTTGTTTCCTCATCCATAAAGTGGGAAAATATGATCCTAACTGATGGGACCATCAAAAGGACTAAGTTAAGCCACTAAAAGAACCCAAAGCAAGAAACAACTCATGGTAAGTGCTTAATGAATGTTAGCTATTATTATTTTTATTTAAAACAGCTGGTGCTTTTCATAAATGTGATCATACTGAATTTATATATAACGTATATTTTAATCTTATTTTTCAAAGCACTTTTGCTGACTCTATGCAAAAACTGCCTCACAGCAATTCTTTATTCAACTACCTCTTGCTAAAAGTAGATTTCTCATAAAAATTCTTCATGACCCAGATAAGCACAATGGTGTGATCACTCACCTAGAGCCAGACATCCTAGAATGGGAAATCAAGTGGGCCTTAGGAAGCATCACTATGAACAAAGTTAGTGGAGTTATGAAATTCCAGTTGAGCTATTTCAAATCCTAAAAGATGATGCCATGAAAGTGCTGCCCTCAATATGCCAGAAAATTTGGAAAACTCAGCAGTGGCCACAGGACTGGAAAAAGGTCAGTTTTCATTCCAATCCCAAAGAAAGAAAGAAAGTGAAGTCGCTCAGTAATGTTCAACTCTTTGCGATCCCATGTGTTGTAGCCTACCGGGCTTCCCCATTCATGGGATTTTCCAGGCAAGAGTACTGGAGTGGGTTGCCATTTCCTTCTCCAGGGAATCTTCCCGACCCAGAGATAGAACCCAGGTCCCCCGCATTGTAGGTAGACACTTTTACCGTCTGAATCCCAAAGAAAGGCAATGCCAAAGAAGGTTCAAATTACCTCACAATTGTTCTTATCTCACATGCTAGCAAAGTAATGCTCAAAATCCTCCAAGCCAGGTTTCAACAGTACATCAACTGTGAACTTCCAGATGTTCAAGCTGGATTTAGAAAAGGCAGAGGAACCAGAGATCAAATTGCCAACGTCCGCTGGATCATCGAAAAAGCAAGAAAGTTCCAGAAAAACATCTATTTCTGCTTTATTGACTGCACCAAAGCATTTGACTGTGTGGATCACAACTATGGAAAATTCTGAAAGAGATGGGAATACCAGACCACCTTACCTGCCTCCTGAAAAATGTGTGTGCAGTTCAAGAAGCAACAGTTAGAACTGGACACAGAACAACAGACTGGTTCCAAATAGGAAAAGGAGTATGTCAAGGTTGTATATTGTCACCCTGCTTATTTAACTTATATGCAGAGTACATCATGTGAAATGCCAGACTGGATGAAGCACAAACTGGAATCAAGATTGCCAGGAGAAACTTCACTAACCTCAGATATGCAGATGACATCACCCTTATGGCAGAAAGCAAAGAAGAGCTAAAGAGCCTCTTGATGACAGTGAAAGAGGAGAGTGAAAAAGTTGACTTAAAACTCAACATTCAGAAAACTAAGATCATGGCATCCAGTCCCACCACTTCGTGGCAAATAGATAGGGAAACAATGGAAACAGTGGCAGACTTTATTTTGGGGGGCTTCAAAATCACTGCAGATGGTGACTGCAGCCATGAAATTAAAAGACATTTGCTCCTTGGAAGAAAAGCTATGACCAACCTAGACAGCATATTAAAAAGCAGAGACATTACTTTGCCAACAAAGGTCCATCTAGTCAAAGCTATGGTTTTTCCAGTAGTCACGTGTGGCTGTGAGAGTTGAACTATAAAGAAAGCTGAGCACCGAAGAATTTGAACTGTGGTGGTGGAGAGGACTCTTGAGAGTCCCTTGGATGTGAGGAGATCAAACCAGTCAATCCTAAAGGAAATCAGTCCTGAATATTCATTGGAAGGACTGATGGTGAAGCTGAAGCTCCAATACTTTGGCCACCTGATGCAAAGAACTGACTCATTGGAAAAGACCCTGATTCTGGAAAAGACTGAAGGCAGGAGGTGAAGGGGACAACAGAGGATGAGATGGTTGGATGGCATCACCGACTTGATGGACATGAGTTTGAGTAAGCTCCAGGAATTGGAGATGGACAGGGAAGCCTGGCATGCTGCAGTCCATGGGGTCACAAAGAGTCGGACATGACTGAGTGACTGAACTGAACTGAACCTCTTGCTAAAAATAGATTTCTCATAAGAATCCAGCTTTCTTAATGACAACCATCCTTAATATACAAATAAGACCTTTCTGCACTAGGTCATTTTCAACAGGTGTGTGTGTGTGTGTGTGTGAATGGTGGGCCACACTGCACAAGAGTTCTGGTGAGGAAATAGCTGAAACAGAATAAAACAAAAGATGCTGATGGGAATCCTCTGCACTGCAAGTTTTGTTCAGAGAGAGTGTGGAGTAAAAACCTAGGTTAAATGAGAAAAACACACAAATTATTTCTTTATTCTATTAGCCTTTTCTGTGGTATTTTATCGCTCTATTTATTATGTGTGTTATGCTAATACATAGATTTCATCTGCTATGCTGAAGTCAAAGTTCTTTGTTTTTTATTAATACAGCAAATATTAAATACTTAATAAGAGCATAATCTATAGACTCAGACAGACTAAATTCAAATCTTTCTTTATCACCTACTAGCTGTTTAACTCTGGATAAAATATTTAGATTTTGGGGTTTGTTTCCTCTTCTGTAAAATAATTTTATCTATACCCCAAAATTGTAGTGAGAATTAAGTGAGTTAATATATGTTAAACACAGAATAGCACTCAGACCTGGAATGTTCAATAAATGTCATTCATTACTGCTGTCTGTGCCATAGCTTTGTCTGCTTAACAAAATCTATATAAAATAGCACTCTAATTTTGGAGGGTTTTACTTCTATTTCAAACCAAAACATTGTTGCTATTGTTTTCAGAGCACTTAAATCCAGTCTTTACAAAAGCAACCAGAAACTCAGAAATTTCTTGACAGTAAAGAAGCTACTGTTCGATTATAGAATGTTATAAATCTGCCCCTGCCAGCCTGAGGGGAGATGAAAAGACCTGACCTCCCTCCCCGAGCTCCCTTTCCATTCAGGATCCAGAATAAAAGATAGAATGCAGAAGACAGGCTCTAATGGTAGGCTGTACTAGACAGGAAGCAATTGCACTCGATTTTGATTCTAATTTTATCCCCACAGATAAGTCCTGTTCAGTGTATCTGTTGAATTGTGATCATTATCTTCCCAGAGGCAGCAGGCAAGTTCCTTCTATGAGGGCTGCCAGGACCCTTACTCTGAGTTTCACATTTGCGCATTTAATTCTCAATCGGTCATCTATAAGTGTCCAACAAGCAGTTCACATTCAATGTGTCCCTTTGACTCATCATCTTCTCTCTGAAAAGATCTCATCTCTGAGAGAACAAGATGGCAGAGGAGTAGGTGGACGTGGAGTACATTTCTCTCCACAGATACATCAGGAATACACCTTCAGACACAGAAGTGCATGCAGAACACCAGCTGAGAGGGGACAGGAGTATCTGACCAGTGGAAAATAATATATAGAACCACACAAAACTTGGTAGGATGAAGGAACTAGGGGGGAAAACGGAGTGTTAGTAGGACCAGACCTGCCTTTAGCGGGTGAACTGAAGCAGGGGTTGAAACCCACAGCAGGGCAATTGTCTGAGTCAGAGAAGAAACATTTAAGGCTGAGAGTGAAACAGCTGATCTGTGGCAGCCTAAATGGAATGAGAGTCAGACAGTCCTTGACACAATCATACATGCCCTGGACAGAAACGCTGGTCTCCTGGAAGGGGCAGCAGCTGGGAACTGGAGTTTAGGGATTGTGGCGCAATCACAGGGCAAGGGCTGCTGTTAACTGCAGAGAGATTGATCGAGGGGATGTGAGGGAGGAGATTGTAGTGGGAAATGCTAGTGGAGGAAAGCCAGGCAGCCATGGAAGCAAGGCGATACTGCTGAGTCACACATAGGGGGTGGAGCCATCACCATAGCCTCTCTCCCCAGATGCCAGCAAGGCAGCTGAACAATAGAGAGGCCGGCCCATCAAATGCCTGATGCACTGAACTACAGAGTGGGACCCCAGCCAGGGGGGACCCCTCTATGTGCCTGACATGTGGAACAACAAAGAAGGACCCCAGGCAAGGGAGCCCTGCAAGTACCTGAACAGGATGAGCTACAGAGAAAGACTGGCCAAAGAGGCCTTCTGATCACCAGCTACAAGAGGCTGGAAAAAAGACTCTGATAGGGCCATAACTCCTACAGTGGAGGCAGTCCGTGTCCCTGCACACTTGGCGCCACCAAGGTACCTACAAGCCAAGCAGCTGCATCACTTTAGTGCTCAACTCTCCCTGGGGCAGAACTTCAACAGGCAAAAAAAGTCTTGCGTCTATATGCACAGGGTCACTTGGGTCATTTCCGACTCTTTGCATCCCTGTAGACTGTGGCTTACCAGCCTTCTCTGTCAGAGAGGGGGTTCCCCAGGCAAGAATACTGGCGCATATTGGTCAATAGTGGTTGCCATACCCTTCTAGAACACTATATTTTCTGCTGCCCTGGCCGCCAAGCCCGCTGAGTAGCTGGTGCTGCCAGAACCCCTGCAACCCAAGGAATTGTACCCCCTCCACACCTGGCCCTCTCAGGGTCAAACCCAAGCCCTCCAGGGCAGCTTCAGGAGCTGAACTCCAGTGGACGACCCACATGTAGAGGTGGAAATAAAACCACAGTTGAAACCCAGGGGCAATGTGGCTAAGGAAGAAGACCCAAAACCTTCTCACCAGCTGACAAGCTGCAGATTAAATCCACATGGTCAACTAGGCAGACTCTGTGTCTGTGGAATATATAAAGGGCCATTGAGAGCTCCCACAAGAGAAAAGACACTAGCTTTTATAGCTGTGGACGTTGGAGGCAAGAGCACACAGGAGTAGGACCAGATTAGAATCTGAGCTGCCCCCACAGCAGGTCCAGAGATCAGTACAGTGTTGGAGGGCATCCTAGGGAGGTGAGGTGGTCTGTGACTCCCAGAAAGGGAAAGGACTCTGACAGCAGTGACTCAAGAAAAACATTTATTATTCTTGTTTTTTGACTTATTCTGTAGATTCTTTTGAATTTTTTTCTTTTTTTTTTCTTCCCCCTTCCTCTATTGCAGTTGTTGATTTTATTGGCACTAAGAAGTCCAATTAAGTTTTTGAACTTTTTTTTTCTCAGTCACATTTTTTACTGTTGTCATAAACCTCTACCTCTATATTGGGCTTTTGCAGTTCTATGGCGTTTTCCTCTTTTGTTTCTTTTGTCTTTTTTCAATTTTAATTGTTTAAACCTATTGTTTTCTTCTACATTTATTCCTTTGTTTGCTTTTCCTACTGTTCTTTTCCCCTTGCAGTTAATCTTTAATATATGTAAATCTTCTTTATCTACCTTTATTTAACTTTGCATATCTATTCTTTCTTTCTTTTCTTTCTCCACTTTCCTCTCAACATATTTGTTAGTTTTATTTTTATTGCTTTATTCCCCAATTAACACCTTATTTTAGTTTTATTTTCCAGTTTGTGCTTTAATTAGCTTTATTATAGTAGATATAATTTTTGTTTTCCTTTGTTTACCAGGTCAATCTATTGTACTTTATTTTTGTTGGACTGTTTTGATTTTGCTTATGGATGTATATGTATAAGTGTATATTCAGTCACACTTTCTTGTTGTTACAAACCTCTGCCTCTACGTTGGGCTTTTGCAGTTCTGTGGAGTTTTCCTTTTTTTTTTCTTTCTTCTTCCATTTTTTTTCCTTTTCTCTTTTTTATAATTTTACATTTTAATTCTTTTAAGCCTATTATATTTTGTCTACACTTATTCCTTTGTTTGCCTTTCCTACTGTTCTTTCCCCCTTGCAGCTAATCTTTAATGTGTATAAATCTTCTTTATCTACTTCTATTTAACTTTGCATATCTATTCTTTCTTTCTTTTCTTTCTTTCCTTTCCTGTCAACATATTTGTTAGTTTTGTTTTCATTGCTTTATTCCCCACTTGGCACCTTGCTTTAGTTTTGTTTTCCAGTTTGTGCTTAAGTTAGTTTTGTTCTTAACTGGTAAATATAATTTTTTAGTTCCTCTCTTCACCCAGGCTATCTACTGTACTTTATTTTAGTTGGACTGTTTTCACTTGCTCATGGGTGTATATGTATAAGTGTATATTCCATTATTTTAATTATTACTTGCCTGATTTTGTAACTGCCATTTGTCTGGGGTTCATCTTTGGTTTCTCATTCTTGGATATTTGTTTTCATCTCACTTAATGCCACAACAAACCACTTGTGGACTCTTGGTTCCTGACCAGAGATCAAGTCCTGAGCCTTTGGAGTGGGAGCACTGACTCCAAGACCCTAGACTACCAGAGAACTAACCCTAGGGAGTATCAAATAGTGAGAACTCACACTAAGGAAACCACTTGAATACAAGACCAGGCATCACCCAACCACCAGTAGCACCCTGTGCAGGACACTTCATCTAAACAAAAAACAAAAATACAAACCCAATTATCAGCAGACAGTAGTACCAGCTCACTCGCCTTGCCCATCAGAGGAAAAACAAACAGAGCTCAGCACAAATCTCACCCTATACAAAGCTCACACAAACCACTGGACCAACCTTAGAAGGGCAGAAACAAAAAGCAAGAAAGAATTCAACCTTCTTCAAGGAAAGAATTCAACTTTCCTTGAAGCCTGGGAAAAGGAGACCTCAAACACAATAACTTAAAAAAAATAATGAAAAGGCAGAGAAGTATTGCACAAATAAAGGAACAAACTAGAAACACAGAAGTCCAAATAAATGAAGAGGAAATAGGCAAATCACCTAAAAAAGAATTCAGAATAAAGATAGTAAAGATGATCAAAAACCTTGAAAACAAAATGGAGAAAATGCAAGAATCAATTAACAAAGACCTAGAAGAATTAAAGAATAAACATATAAACAACACAATTACTGAAATTAAAAATACTCTAGAAGGAATCAATAGCAGAATATCTGAAGCAGAACAAATCAGTGAGCTGGAAGATAAAATGGGGGAAATAATTTCTGAAGAGCAGAATAAAGTAAAAACAATAAAAGAGCTGAGGATAGTCTGAGACCTCTGGGACCACATCAAACACACCAACATTTGAATTATAGGGGTTCCAGAAGAAGAAGAGAAAAAGAAAGGGTATGAGAAATTTTTTGAAGAGATTATAGTTGAAAATTTCCCCAGCATGAAAAGGAAATAGTCAATCAAGTCCAAGAGCCACCCAAGGAGAAACATGCCAAGACACATACTAATCAAACTAACAAAGACTAAACACAAAGAATATTAAAGGCAGCAAGGGAGAAGCAACAAGTAACAAAAAAGGGAAACCCCATACGCTTAACAGCTACCTTTCAGCAGAAAGTCTGCAGGCCAGGAGGGAAAGACAGGATATATTTAAAGTACTGAAAGGGAAAAGTCTACAACCAAGATTACTCTACCCAGCAAGGATCTCATTCAAAATTGATGGAGAAATAAAAAGCTTTTCAGACAAGCAAAAGTTAAAAGAAGTCAGTACCACCAAACCAGCTTTACAACAAATATTAAAGGGACTTACATAGTCAAGAAATACAAGAGAAGGAAAAAGATCTACAAAATCAACCCCAAACAACTAGAAAATGGCAATAAGAGCATGTATGTATCAATAATTACTTTAAAGGTAAATGGATTAAATGTTCCAACCAAAAGACACAGACTGGCTGAATGGATACAAAAACAAGACCCTTTTGTATGCTGTCTACAAGAAACCCACTTCAGACCTCAAGACACATATAGACTGAAAGTGAGAGGATGTAATAATATATTCCATGCAAATGAGAAGCAAAAGAAAGCTGGAGGAGCAATCTTCATATCAGACAAAATAGACCTTCAAATAAAGAAGATTACAAGAGATAAGGAAGGACACTACAATAATGATCAAGAGATCAATCCAAGAGGAAGCCATAACAATTGTAAATATCTATGCACCCAACATAGGGGCACCTCAATACATAAGACAAACATTAACAGACATAAAAGGAGAAATTGACAGTAGCGCCATAATAGTAGGAGACTTTAACACCCCACTCACACCAATGGACAGATCATCAAAACAGAAAATTAATAAGGAAACACAAGTCTTAAATGATACATTAGATGAGATGCGTCTCATTGCTATCTTCAGGACATTCCATCCAAATGCAGAAGAATACACCTACTTCTCAAGTGCACATGGAACATTCTCATCTTGGGTCAAAACTCGAACCTCAGTAAATTTAAGAAAATTGAAATCATATCAAGCATCTCCTCCAACCACAATGCTATGAGACTATATGTCAATTACAAGAAAAAAACTGTAAGAAATACAAACACATGGAGACTAAACAACATATTTCTAAATAACGAACAGGCTACTGAAGAAATAAAAAGGGAAATAAAAAAAAAATTTCTAGAAACAAATGACAATGAAGACATGACAACTCAAAACCTATGAGATCCAGCAAAAGCAATTGGAACAGGGAAGTTTATAGTGATACAATCCTACCTCAGGAAACAAGAAAAACATCAAATAGACAACCTAACTTTATACCTAAAACAACTGGAAAAAGAAGGGGAAAAAACTCCAAAATTAATAGAAGAAATCATAAAGATCCCAGCAGAAATGAAAAAGAAATGAAAAAAACAATAGTAAAGATTAATAAAACTAAAAGCTGGTGTTTTGAGAATATAAACAAAATTGACAAGCCTTTAGCCAGACTCATCAAGAAAAAAAGAGAGAAGAATCAAATCAACAAAATTAGAAGTGAAAAAGGGAAGGTTACAACAGACAATGCAGAAATACAAAGGATTATAAGAGACTATTATGAACAACTATATGGCAATAAAACCGATAACCTGGAAGAAATGGACAGATTCTTAGAAAAGTTCAATCTTCCAAGACTGAACCAGGAAGAAATTATGAATTATGAACAACCCAATTACAAGCACTGAAATTAAAGCTGTGATAAAATATCTCCCCAAAAACAAAAGCCCAGGACTAGTTGTCTTCACAGGAGAATTCTATCAAACCTTTAGAGAAGAGTTAATGCCTATCCTTCTAAAACTCTTTGAAAAAATTACAGAGGAAGGAACACTTCCAAATTCATTCTACGAGGCCACCATCACCCTGATACTAAAACCTGACAAAGACAACACAAAAAAAGAAAACTGCAGGCCAATATCACTGCTGAACATAGACGCAAAAATCCTCAACAAAATTTTAGCAAACAATTCAGAAACACATCAAAAAGCTCATACACCATGATCAAGTTGGGCTTATTCCAGGGATGCAAGGATTCTTCAATATATGGAAATCAATCAATGTGATACACCATATTAACAAACTGAAAGATAAAAACCATATAATAATCTCAATAGATGCAGAAAAAGCCTTTGACAAAATTCAGCACCCATTTATGATTAAAACACTTTAAAAAATGGGCATAGAAGGAAGCTACTTCAACATAGTAAAGACTATATGTGATAAGCCTACAGCAAACATTATTCTCAATGGAGAAAAACTGATAGCATTCACCCTGAGATCAGGAACAAGACAAGGGTATCCACTTTTGCCACTATTATTCAGCATAGTTTTGGAAGTCCTAGCTACAGCAATCAGAGAAGAAAAAGAAATAAAAGGAATCCAGATTGGAAAAGAAGAAGTAAAGCTCTCACTGTTTGCAGATGACATGATACTACACATAGAAAACCATAAAGATAGTATCAAAAAATTACTAGAGCTAATCAGAGAATTTAGCAAATTTGCAGGATACAAAATCAATACACAGAAATCACTTACATTTCTATATACTAACAATGAAAAATCAGAAAGAGAAATTAAGGAATCAATCCCATTCACCATTGCAACAAAAAGAATTAAATATCTAGGAATAAACCTACCTACGGAAACAAAAGAACTGTACAGAGAAAATGATAAGACATTAATGAAAGGAATCAAAGATGACAGGAACAGATGTTCCTGGGTAGGAAGAATCAATATTATAAAATGACTATACTACTAAAAGCAATCTACAGATTCAATGCAATCTCTATCAAAGTACCAATGGCCTATTTCACAGAACCAGAACAAAAATTTTCACAATTCATATGGAAACACAAAAGACCCTGAATAGCCAAAGCAGTCTTGAGAAATAAGAATGGAGCTGGAGGAATCAACCTTCTTGACTTCAGATTATACTAAAAAGCTACAGTCATAAAGATGGTATGGTACTGCCACAAAAACAGAAATATAGACCAATGGAACAATATAGAAATCCCAGAAATAAACCCATGGTACCCATGCACCTATGGGTACCTTATTTTTGAAAAAGTAGGCAAGAATATACAATGGGGCAAAGACAGCCTCCTCAATAAATGGTGCTGAGAAAACTGGACAGCGACATGTAAAAGAATGAAATTAGAACACTTCCTAACTCCATACACAAAGATAAACTCAAAATGGATTAAAGACTTAAATGTAAGACCAGAAATTATTAAACTCTTAGAGGAAAACATAGGCAGAACACTCAATGATTTAAATCAAAGCAGCATCCTCTATGACCCACCTCCTAGAGTAATGGAAATAAAATCAAAGGTAAACAAGTGGGACCTGATTAAACTTAAAAGCTTTTGCACAGCAAAGGAAACTATAAGCAAGGTGAAAAGGCAACCCCCAGAATAGGAGAATATAATACCAAATGAACAACTGACAAAGGATCTACTTCCAAAATATACAAGCAGCTCATACAACTCAACACCAGAAAAAACAACCTAATCAAAAAATGGGGAAAAGACCTAAACAGACATTTCTCCAAAGAAGATATACAGATGGCTAACAAACACATGAAAAGATTATCAGCATCGCTCATTGTTAAAGAAATGCAAATCAAAACTACAATGAGATATCACCTCACACTGGTCAGAATGGCCCTCATCAAAAAGTCTACAAACAATAAATGCTGGAGATGGTGTGGAGAAAAGGGAATGCTCTTGCACTGTTGGTGGGAGTATAATTTGATACAGCCACTATGGGAGACGATATGGAGATTTCTTTAAAAACTAAGAATAAAACCACCATATGACCCAGCAATCCCACTCCTAGGCATATACCCTCAGGAAACCAAAATTGAAAAAAACACGTGTATCCCATTGTTCACTGCAGCATTATTTACAATAGCTAGAACACGGAAGCAACCTAGATGTCCATTGACAGCTGAATGGATAAAGAAGTTGTGGTACATATACACAATGGAATATTACTCAGACATAAAAAAAGAATGCATTTCAATCAGTTCTAATAAGATGGATGAACATAGAATCTATTATACAGAGTGAAGTGAATCAGAAAGAGAAAGATAAATACCATATTCTAACATATATATACGAAATCTAGAAAAGTGGTACTGAAGAATTTATTTGCAGGGCAACAAAGGAGAAACAGACATAGAGAATAGACTTATGGACAGGGGGAGAGGGGAGAAGAGGGTGAGATGTATGGAAAGAGTTAAAAGGAAACTTACATTACCATATGTCAAATAAATAGCCAACGGGAATTTGCTGTCTGGCTTAGGAAACTCAAACAGGGGCTCTGTATCAACCTAGAGGGGTGGGATGGGGAGGGAAATGGGAGGAAGTTTCAAAAGGGAGGGGATATATGTATACCTATGGCTGATTTATGTTGAGGTTTAACAAAAAACAGCAAAATTCTGTAAAGCAATTATCCTGCAATAAAAAATAATTTTTTTTTTTAAAATCTCATCTCTGGCAACCTCACTCAACATAGAATTCTTGACAGCTGTCACATCTTCACACCGTAGATTGAACTTTGACCTTCTTCCTAGATATTCTAGGAGAGTCCGTATTTCAAATGTTCTGCCCAGTCACCATATCTGATAAGTAGTTCAAATGCTCAGCTGAGTTTGGAAACTATGAATTTGCAACAATCCATTTTGTAGAGCTGTGGAATTTAGTCTAATGTTGCTCTGCTCAGAGGACACAAATTCTGATATTTGACCATGGAGTCTATGTATTTGGGGATATAATGTGAAATCAATTGATTCATGATCAGAAAAACACAGTGTGAAACCTAAGTGCTAAAGAATCCAGCACCCAGGAACCAATGATTCATAGTTAAAATGAAATCAAATGTCAGTGACATCTAGTAAATTTTTTATTAGCTTTCTGTTCAATAAGAAAGGTCATATGAAAATGACATTTGCCGTGATACTGAGTTTATCCAGATTAAAACAGCTTCTCATAGTCTTTTGCTTTCCCTTTATTTTCTTCTTCATTCTTAATGCTGCAAAATATCAAGATGGGGGAAAATTTATATTACATTCTGTAAGTTCAATTAATGTCAAAAATTAAAAATTACCACATGAATACCAAAAAACCTGACATTTTCTAGCAATGTATGGCTATTTAGTTCAAAAAAGAGCCGTAGCAGGAAAAAAAAAAAAAAATAGTAATTCCCTGCCCCTAATTCCTATTGTAGATAAGAAATTTGAGCCAAAAAATGGTTTTTCATTGCCCAGGATCAAGACAGAACATAGCGTGATGGTTAATTTTAAGGACCACCTTGACTGGGCTGAGGGGTGCCCAGAGAGCTGGTGAAACATTGTTCCTGGGTGTGGCTATGAGGGAGTTTCCAGACAAGATTAGCGTTTCAAAAGTAGACTAAAGAGATGGCTGTTATCCTTGCATGCAAGCACTATCCAATACACTGAGGGCTTAAATAGAGGGAAGATGTGGGGGAAGGACAGATTCTCTCTCTGCTTGAGCTCAGACATCCACCTTTTCCTGCCCTTGGATGTGGATTCCCTGTTTTCATGCCTTTGCACTTGGACTGAACAGCTTTCCTGGTCCTCCAGCTTGCAGACTGCAGATCTTGGGACTTTGTTGCCTCCATAATCACGTGAGCAAATTTCTCTCTCTGTATAGCCTTTTGATTCTGCTTCTCTGGGCCTGACTAGCACACTTCATAAACCCGATTTTCTATTTTTGTTGTTTGCATGTTACCTATTTATAACTACAGACAAGCAATATTTTAGCATATTCATTTTTCATCTGTGCCATATCAAAGCCTATAAATGAACTTCATCATATATTTAACTTCAGAATGGTGATAAACCAAGAATTCCTGCTTTTTAAAGTGTTATCAGAAGGTGTGGCATGCAGCTCTGATGATCACATGTGCTCCCGGTGGACTTACCTTATCCTGAAGGATGCCAGGAAACTCAAGCCCTCCACATTCCTTCTCACATTCCATTCACAAATACCATTCCATTAATATAAATAAAAGAAAATAAATGTAATTTTTAAATGAATGTAGATGCACTTAGTGGCAAGCAGAAGTGTGTGTACATGTGTGTGTGTGCACGCGCGTGTGTGTGCGTGTGTGTGTACATGTGTGTGTGCATGTGTGTGTGTGTGTGTGTGTTGCGTGTTGTGTGTTTGCCATTCCTACCTAGTGAGAGCTGGATGGTGAAACCAGCTATCTGTGCCATTAATTTCTATTTTTTCTGAATTAATTTTATAAGATTTTTAATGTGGACCACTTTTAAAGTCTTTTTTGTTTGTTTGTTTTGGCTGTGATGTGTCTTCATCACAGCACTCAAACTTTCTCTAGTTGCCAAGAGTAGGGGCTACTCTTCATTGTCGTGTGCAGGCTTCTCATTGCGGTGCCTTCTCTTGACGCAGAGCCCAGGCTTTAGGGCACAGGGGCTTCAGTAGTTGCAGGGCATGGGCTCAGTAGTGGCTCTGAGGCATGTGGGATCTTCCTGGACCAGGATAAAATGGGTGTCCCTTGCATTGTAAGGCGGATTCTTAACCACTGCACCACCAGGCAAGTTCCACTTTTAAAGTCTTTTTTGAATTTATTACAATATTTCTCCTGTTTTATGTTTGGGTTTTTTGGCCCTGAGCCATGTAGGATCTTAGCTCCCTGACCCAAGATCTAACCCGAGATCCCTGCGTTGGAAGGAGAAGTCTGAACCACTGGACCACCAGGGAAGTCTCTATGCCATTTATTTCTGCAGACTGAAAAAAAAAAAAACTCAATTTAATATTAAAGAAAGTAGCGTTATTTTTCAGAGTGAAACAGAACTCTCAAAATCCTCAACAGCATTGTTTTCTCCATGACTCCGTGTATGAGGCAATCAAATCATCATTAAAGAAATGTCTCCGAGGAGGAAACCAGATCAAAGAGGTCAAATAATTCCCCTTGAATGACACAACTCAGAGGCAGAGCACTGGACCAAAGATCAGAAGACCCGGCATTCAGTCTTCCCACATCTTCCACCCCAGAGTTTTGTGTTTTGGAAGAAACAGTGTTTGACCTTGTGTGAATCATCATCCAAGTGCTTAAAACCTAAAAGAAGATAAGGGCTAACAAAATGTAAATAAATCATAGCACAGAAATATAGCCACAAGTTTGTCAAACCATCAAATAGTTGGCAGCTCTTTCTTTCCTTTTAGGGATTTTCTTGCTGGAGTTCACTTTCAGGTTAAGAGTAAAGCTTCCAAAGAGGTTACACTCATACAGCTTTGTTCCCACCCAGAACTACTGCCAGTAGAAACTTCCAGAAATGCCTGCGAAGTACAATTCTGGTTGGGAATAGAACAGGCACAATGTCTAAGGAATGACAACTGGCTTCCCTAAAGCAGGACTAAAGGCCTGAAGTAAACCTGAGCCCAGCTCCACCAAAAAATAACCCAGAACTAGTCATGCCCCCCACCGCCATCTTGTCCTCAAAGCCAAATGCAATTCCTGGCATGATCATGTTAAGTGGATGCTCTACTTGACTGTGCCAAGCCTGGACTGCTCTTCTCAGAAAAATTATCCCAATTTTCCAAATGACATGATCACATCAAGCCTTATGAGGAAGATGAGTCCATTTGAAGATCCTATTGTGTGTTTAGATCTAAATCCAACGAGCCTGGATGCATGTGTTATTTAATTCTGTAGTAATGGCTGTGTGACATGGGACCAGAAAGCCTCAGCAGCATGAGTTGCAACAAATATTTATTTCAGGTCATGTATATATAAGTTGCCTGGGTGCTGCTAGAGATCCCAACTCGATTCAACAAATCTTGTTCAGGTGTCCATGGTCAGCAGCAGGTTTTCACATCTCAGATGGACATTCTTTCACATACAGGCTCTGGGATATCTGACCAGTGTGCCTCCTCCAGCAGGCTCGTCTGAGGATATTTTCTTGGCAGGGATAGAGAAAAGAGAACAAGAGTGAACGAGAGAGGGGGAGACGGAGACAGAGCTTGAGGCTTAGCCTCAAAACTGGCACATGAGCATTTCTACCACATGCCCTTGGACAAAGCAAGTCATAAACTCAGGCCAGATTCAAAGAGTACAAAAATAGATCCTACTTCATGATTGAAAAAGCAGAAGAGTATAGATGTGGCAGAGAGTGGGGGTGGAGCGGGAGGAAGGATATTTTCACAGTCAGTATAGCCCACCTGGGACCTGCAGCCCAGCATGTAATGCTCGCTCCTCCTGAACGGTGAGTCACTGTGCCCAAGCTGGCTCTTGGGGCAATTCCCAGTGGACTGAGAGCTGTGATACCCTCTACTTCCTCTCCATCCTCCATAGGACCCACCACACTCTCTCATCTTTGGCCTTTTCCCTGACCTCCTTCATCCAACGATGTTTCTCACATCGTGAGAATCAGGCTCTGTCAGAACAGATGCCCAGCAGTCAAAACACACTGATGATGAACAGCCCCCCCCCGCCCCCAACGTCTGCTCATCAGCCGTCCATCTTCCCCGAGGGAAGCTTGTCCTAGACCCAGGCTCTCCAGGACTCTGAAATATTTGAGGCATCATTTCTTTCAAGTCTCTTGGCCATACTCTAAATAGTCCATTGATAATGTGAAATTCAGTACAATATCATTTACGAGCGTGTGTGTATTTTTCTGAAGAAAAGGTCTATAATTTCCACTGTATCCTTTAAAAAGGAGTCCATGGCTCAGAAAAGTTAAGAACGACTGCTTATTTGGGTGAAGCTGATAAAAAAAAAATCATCCTACTAAATACTAGTGAGCAGAGTAAACTTCACGCAGAGTAAACAGAGCCCTTGCGAGTTCTTTAACAGTTTACAGAACTGATATAGCTGAAGGGCATTTCAGGACCAAGGGGAGCAGGTGAATTTGTGGGACTGACCCTGATATTCCTGAAGCACTGTTTTTCCACTACTTTCCCTGGTGAGAGGCAGATCCATTATTAACCTAAAAAATATGCCCTGCCTTCACAATGAGTTAAATCTAATAGACATTTGGTGATATATAAATGCAAATCTCTTCCCTACACCAGTGCTTTATTATCCATTGAAAATGAATTTTCAAGTTGGTCCTGAGAGATTTGTACTGGAGCAGGGTGACCAGAGCAATGGGCACTGAAGACCATCACAGAGAAGTAAAAGGACAAAAAAGGGCCGGATTCCTCTAATAGTATAACTATTGTCATTTCTGTATCATAAAGAATCTGAACAGTAATTAAGATCATACTGATTTCAATCATGTGCAACCATCAGTCCTTCTGTGTCTTTTATTAATCATGTCTTGACAAAGAAAAACCTTGAAATTCTTTAAAGAATTTCATTCACTTCTTTTTAAAATAGTTTTATTTCTACTTTTTGTTGAATTATAGTTGATTTGCAGTATTATGCCAATCACTGCTATAGAGCAGAATGACTCAATTATATATGTGCGGTGGTTTAGTCACTAAGTTACATCCAACTCTTGCGACTCCATGGACTGTAACCTGCCAGGCTCCTCAGTCCATGGGATTTTCCATGCAAGAATACTGGAATGGGTTGCCATTTCCTTCTCAAGGCGATCTTCTCAATGCAGGAATTTTACCTGGGTCTCCTGCATTGCAGGCAGATTCTTTACCTACTGAGCCCCAGGAAAACCCCAGTTATATACATACATACATACATACTTTGTTAAATATTCTTTTCCACTATGGTTTATCTCAGGAAATTGGATATAGTTTCTTGCGCCAAACAGTAGGATTTGCTGTTTATCCATTCTCTGTACAATAGTTTGCAACTGCCAATCCCAATCTCCTAAAACAGCCCTCTCCCTCCCTCCCCTCCTCCCTTTTAGGTTGCTTCCATGTCCTGGAAGCAACCTGGAAGCATTCCTGTTTCAATGAACATGGGGGTGTATGTATCTTTTCAAATTATGGTTTTCTTGGGATTATATACCCAAGAGTGGGATTGAAGGATCACATGGTAGTTCTATTTTTAGTTTCTTAAGGAACCTCCATACTGTTCTCCATAGTGGCTGCTCCAACTTATATTCCCGCCAACAGCATAGGAGGCTTCCCTTTTTTCCACAACCTCTCCAGCAATTACTTTTTATAGACTTTTTATGTTAGTCAGTCTGACCAGTGTGAGGTGGTACCTCATTGTAGTTTTGATTTGCATTTCTCTAGTAATTAGTGATGCTGAGCATCTTTTCATGTGCTTGTTGGCTGTCTGTAGGTCTTCTTTGGAGAAATGTTTATTAAGGTCTTCTGTACATTTTTCTATGAGGTTGGTTTTTTGGTTGTTGAGTTGTATGAGCTGTTTGTACATTTTGGAGATTAACCCTTTGTTATTTGCATCATTTGCAAATATTTTCTCCCATTCTATAAGTTGTCTCTTCATTTTTATGGTTTCCTTTCCTGTACAAAAGTTTGTAAGTTTGATTAGGTCTCATTTGTTTATCTTTGTTTTTATTTCTCTTGCCTTGGGAGACTGATCTAAGAAAACATTTCTGTGATTTATGTCAGAGAATGTTTTTCCTATGCTTTCTTCTAGTTTTATGATGTCCTGTCTTATATTTAAGTCTTTAAGCCATTCTGTGTTTATTTTTATGCAGGTTGTGAGGGCATGTAAAGAACTTCCTTTACTTCTTAGTCAAGGACAGAACATTTCTTCTGGGAAACTGGACAGGGCAAGTGTGTACAGGTTGAGATCAGAGCATATACAATGCTGCCTGGTCTTGGTTTTGGAATATGGACAGAAAATATAGCAAGGGAAGAAGGAATTTTGGTGATGAAAAATATTAGAAGAGTGTTACCTTAAAAATTAGTTTTAGAACTTACAGAGTTATAATTAAGTAGCTTTTACAGAATGTCACTTGTCACCAATGTGTCTAATTTTATCTTTAATTTATATCTCAAAACTCAAAAAGAAGTGAATTTTAGCATATTTTTAAACTTTTTTGTAGATACCTCACTGGGAAGGCAAATACTGGATCTGCCTTTTCTGGACTTCAACCTAACAATAATAAAAACCCTGGTAGGCAGCTCTTCTCCCTTCCTTATTCCACTAAAAGATATCAGAAATCCATAGTCATTTCTATTTCCCAAGTAGAGTCACATCAATAAATGGTCCATATCCTCTATCATCAATGAACAGCCATTGTCCTTATTATTAACCCTATTGTTCTCCTCCTTCCAAAGAGAAGGTATTTTCCTTTTATCAAATATTCTAAAACAGCATCTAAATCATTTTGATATAAGTAGACTTCTAGTTCTAGTCAGACAAAATGTTCTTTTAGTTTTCAAAAGGGGCAGATTAATTTTCTTCCTGTTATTGAGAAACAAAATTATGCAATAAAAACAATGATAACAAAACAAATAAAAGCATCTCTGAAATATGGACTGGAATGCCATTGCTACTTTATTTTTTTTTTTGGCAAAGTAATATCTCTGCTTTTTATTTTTTTTAATTTTTTTTTTAATTTTTTTATTAGTTGGAGGCTAATTACTTCACAACATTTCAGTGGGTTTTGTCATACATTGATATGAATCAGCCATAGATTTACACTTATTCCCCATCCCGATCCCCCCTCCCACCTCCCTCTCCACCCGATTCCTCTGGGTCTTCCCAGTGCACCAGGCCCGAGCACATGTCTCATGCATCCCACCTGGGCTGGTGATCTGTTTCACCATAGATAGTATACATGCTGTTCTTTTGAAACATCCCACCCTCACCTTCTCCCACAGAGTTCAAAAGTCTGTTCTGTATTTCTGTGTCTCTTTTTCTGTTTTGCATATAGGGTTATCATTACCATCTTTCTAAATTCCATATATATGTGTTAGTATGCTGTAATGTTCTTTATCTTTCTGGCTTACTTCACTCTGTATAAGGGGCTCCAGTTTCATCCATCTCATTAGGACTGGTTCAAATGAATTCTTTTTGACGGCTGAGTAATATTCCATGGTGTATATGTACCACAGCTTCCTTATCCATTCGTCTGCTGATGGGCATCTAGGTTGCTTCCATGTCCTGGCTATTATAAACAGTGCTGCGATGAACATTGGGGTGCACGTGTCTCTTTCAGATCTGGTTTCCTCAGTGTGTATGCCCAGAAGTGGGATTGCTGGGTCATATGGCAGTTCTATTTCCAGTTTTTTAAGGAATCTCCACACTGTTTTCCATAGTGGCTGTACTAGTTTGCATTCCCACCAACATATTATAGTAAGCTTGTTAATATTTTACAACAAGCTCTCTTAAACAAAACTCTTATATTCATCTGTATGGGGGTAAAATAGAAGAGTGTTGTAAGAATGCTTGAACCTGGAAGAAAAGGACAAAAATTTGCAAATGATTGCAATATACAAGACACTCCATCAGGTGACTTAGATGTGTTATGTTATTTTCTACTCACAGAAAAACCCATGTTACATGGAGAAAACTAAATTTCCAGAAGTAAATTTCACAACCTGCCCAATGTCTCCATTGCTGGGTCTTGAAGGAAGGATTTAAACACAAGAGATGCTTAAATATAAAAAAAGTGCCAAACCTCCACTCTCACACGATCCCTTTTGAATTCTCAGATCAAAGCAAAGGAAACTAAATCAAGGCTACAGATGAGATGCTTTAATTAATATGACTGAAGTCAGAACCATAAGGCATTTTAAAAACGCTGAAAGTGAGATAGAAAAAGAAAAAAATTCTGCAACTTTCCCTAGAGTCTGCTTGAATCACAGAGGATTTTTTCCTGAACTTTTTCGCTATGAAGGACAAATTGTCTGCAGGCCAGTATTTGCATCTCATTTTTAATCTATCAACAACAGCTTGTCTTTTTACACTTCTGTCCTTGAAAACGTTCTTCAAGCCCTAGCATCTTTTTCAAAGCCTCTCTTAATTTGTAGCTCAAATGCAGAAGCAGAAGTCACCCTTGAGAAAATATTCAGAGCCATCCCTTAATTTAGGGCATGAGTCAGGAGTCAGCAGAGCCATCCCATAATTCTACAATATACAATTCAGCTTTGAGTATCAGACCAGTAAAATAAATTCATAAAAGTAATGAGAAAAAGTAATTCTTATAAAATCTCATGAAAAGACAAAACTTGAAAACTCACAAATTGTTATTGTATTTGTAGGCATTGATGGATTCAATTACAACACTAGACAAGAAACTTTTAGTGCGTATCCAAACATTTTCAATAATTAAATCATGTCATTTCATGCTGCCTAATAGCTGCTGGCACCAACTGTGCACTAATCTCCAAAGAGGACCAAAGAAATCAAGGATAACCATCTCCTGCCACTAATCCACAGGGAGGTTTGCAAGTTTTACTGTAATACATTGTAGGAAGTCAATTGTAGGCTCACCACCATTGAACAAACAGCTTGAGATGGTAGCTGAAACAAAGAAAATGAAATCAGGAAGAAATGCATGGATGAATACAGAACCCTACATTTAGGTCACAAAATCTGGATAAATACAGAGTGAGGAAAAGTTGTCTAACAGTACAGCTTGTGACAAAGAATTAGAGACATTTTATTTTAGGCTTAAAATAAATTACTGTAATGAAGAAGCTCTCCAGAAAGCAAATGCTGTTTCAGGCTTTATTGATAAACATAGGCTGAGAGTAACTGACATTCCAACCATGTTGAGAGCACCACCTGCTCAAGAGGCTGTTTTCTAGATGGACACTAACAATTTCGAAATTTTTCCATATGGAGAATGGTCAAAGGAAACGGGTTACTCTAATCTATATGACTGTATATAACATAAAAATAGAAGCCCATCGCCCTCAAATATTTGAAGGATAGTAGTCTAGATGAAAGATTAAAATCATTTTCCATGATTTTGGCAAGACCTAAGGGTGGAAATTATAACAAAGCTTGCTTCGACTTAAAACATAGAAGTATCTCTAATATTAGTCATACAAAGGGACAAATTTGCCAGATTGCCCCTAGAGTATTGTCTTAGATTTTGGTGCTGAAGGAGGAGATATGGTAAGAAAAGATACTTATATCTGAAAGGGATGTGCTTCTACATGGCCTCTGTGTTCTAGACTATGGAAGGGCTGAGCCAGGTATCTTAGAGGCATAAACTAAAGGGAGAAGATGATACTAATTTACAAATGAAACTTAAAAACAAGAATCTAAGAAGAGTTCTTAACCATAATGCAAATATGATACAAGTCTTCAAGGTATATTGAAAATTCTCTTTGGTTCCATATTTGTTCATTTATATTTTTAATGTACTTCTTGAATATAAAAGTCCTGAAACAACAAAGTGAAGCTTCTGCTCATTAGTTTTTTTACTTGCTAAATGTCTTCAATTTGAGGTTAGGGTTCATTGAACAACCATGATTTCTCTTTCAACCCACAAAATGACACCAAACACTTTATAACTTAGCAATTCCAAATCACTCAGAATTTTCATCTCCGATAAAAAAAAAAAAAAAAATTGGATGATATCTACAAGCCAACCTTCCCAAACCTCCATCAGCCTAGGTCACTGAGCTGACTTTCTAGGATTAGAGATTAAGGATGTCCTTTTCTCACCTCCAAAAGGCTAGATGACATCAATATGATGCCATCAAAATGGCCTCTGTGGGGAGGAGGAGAGTTAAATTTACTTCTAAATTAAATCATGGAACTCTATATTACCTAAAAGCTTACTGTGGGTATCCATTTTGTGAGCTTCAAATAATAACAAATTTTTATTTTGAGCAGTGTCAAAATTGGAGTTAGAAGTGTATTAATGAAAAGCATGGTTATAAACATCATCAGTTAAAAAACATATGTATGAATGCTACATTTATACATAAGAATGTAGGAGATTTTTAGACAGCAGTCGTTTTTGGCAATTATCATTTCCCTAGGATTAAAGAACATAGCTATGTGCCTACCCATTATTGAGACTTCCAGACTTCAGTTATTTCCCCAGGGTTAGGCACCCCACTCCAGTACTCTTGCCTGGAAAATTCAATGGACGGAGGAGCCTGGTAGGCTGCAGTCCATGGGGTTGCAAAGAGTCGGACACGACTGAGCGACTTCACTTTCACTTTCACTTTTCACTTTCATGCATTAGAGAAGGAAATGGCAACCGACTCCCGTGTTCTTGCCTGGAGAATCCCAGGGACGGCAGAGCCTGGTGGACTGCCGTCTATGGGGTTGCAGAGAGTCAGACACGACTGAAGTGACTTAGCAGCAGCAGCAGCAGGTCTTCCTTACATCACCTTTACCATATATTTGTAAATAATTATAAATCTTTTCCTTCCTTCCTCACTTTTTTGCCTCTCTTTCGCTCCCTTCCTCTACTTCCTTCATCACCATTTCCCTCAAGGGCACTCAAGGGCAATTTCTTTGGTTTCTCTTTAGGCATTCTATGTAAAAAGATAAAATAAGAGAGTTAGACCCACTCTTCTGTAGAAAATGAGAGACATTTTATGGGGGTCAGAGCAGGCCACCCCAAATACGCCACTTTGGCATATTGATCATTTTGAATTAAAGTTACTGAAGAAACAGCCAGTGACAGGAGGATGCTCTGACCTGCCTCCATCCTCCTGAGAGAAGGAAAACTCTCGCATATAAAAGGTACTGTCCTCACACCAGAAATAGACATCCTTACTGCCAGAGATCAGAAGTTCAGGGCCAAGAAGGCTACATGAACAAACTCTGCTCAGCTTTTATACTAACTAGTACTCAAGCCTGAATTTCTTCATCTTGTCAGTTCTTCAAAATTTAATTTCTACTTTCTCTAAAAGGTTACAGAAGTCTCTTGCTATTCCCATCGGAATTGGTTCCAGGAGTCACTGTGTGTACCAAAATCCATGAGTGCTCAAGTCTCTTATATAAAATGGGACAGCCTTCCATATCTGTAGATTTCTCATCCATGAATTCTTCCAACCATGGCTTGAAAATTTTGATCTGTGGTTGGTTGAATCTATATATGCAAAACCCATGGATTTGAAAAAAGAGGACCAACAAAAAATTTTTTTCAAATTTTTATTGAAAAAAATTGGTGTGTAAGTGGACCCATATAGTTAAAATGTGTGTGTTGTTCAAGGGTCAACTGTATACAAGTTGCTTGCTTTGATCATTTCTCTGAGTCCCATATTTCTATAAACAACTGAGAGTACAAAATTAAAATTTGATTTTCCTCTGTAATCTGTCTCATGTGAATTTAATTGTTAGACCAGCCAGAAGAACTTGGAAGTGTAGAGAAAACATTTTCTTCCCCAACAGCTGGAAAAACAGTCAGCAGGATAAACTTCACTAGCTGAATGCTGTTTGCCTTGAGTCTACCGCAGCTGATAAACCTGGGACTTCTGAGGAGCCCTGGCTGAAGGTAAGGATTTGTACCTGTCAGTCTCCTGAATCTCTGCCTGCAGGGCCCCATGGAAATGAAAATAGTGAGAACTCTTTTCTTTCCTTTAGCTAAATTTAGATTAGCAGGAGAAAATATTTGTCGAACTAGCTTATTTGGCTTCTGGTAAAAAATTGAGAATTTTTATTTTCTGTTGACCATTTTCCATGTGTTTTGTTGTCTGTTGTGTCATTTGTCATAAGGAGGAAAACTATAAGATGAAGTTTTCCTTTCGCTTTGTTCTTTGTCTTAATTGGCTTTGTGACCTGTGAGAACATCAGGTCCATAAAAGACCTTTATAGTCTCAACCTTCATTTCCTGAGGCTAGAAAATTCCCCATTCCAGTAGCATCTGCCCCAGTTAGAGATTAGCAGGCCTGTAACTGGAGGCTTTACAACTTTCCATGTGGATCTGAAGACATTCTTTTCTCTACAGCATCCTTACCACCTATATGACAAAGTCTTTGATTTCTTAGGCTCTTTTTGGGAGTGAAATGAATGGATCTTGTGAGCTCTTGCAATTTACTGTGGACCCCTCTTGGGTGGTGGTGGTTTAGTTGCTAAGTTGTGTCCGACCCTTGTGAGCCCCATGGACTATAACCCAACAGGCTTCTCTGTCCATGGGGTTTCCCAGGCAAAAATATTGGAGTGGGTACCATTTCTTTCTCCAGAGGATCTTCCTGACCCAGAGATCAAACCTGTGACTCCTGCATTGCAGGCAGATTCTTTACCACTGAGCCACCTGGGAAGCCCAGACTCCTCTTGAGCCCTTAGTTAAGCCATAAAAAGCCTTATCAGTTTGAGTCGCTATTGAGATTAAAAGATCTGACTTGTCAATGGCCAGGTGATAGATTCTTTGAATTGATTATATTAAAAAGAAAGAAAGAAAACATTTTTAGAAAGCTCTCATCCAGAGGAGCCTGGCGAGCTGTCATCAATGGGGTCGCAAAACGTTGGACACAACTTAGTGACTCATGGACACACACACACACACACACATCCTTGGGACTTCGCTGGTGGGCCAGTGGCTAAGAATCCATGTTGCCAATGCAGGGGGGCCCAGGTTCCATTCCTAGTCAGGGAGCAAGATCCCACATGCCGCAACTAAGAGTTCTCATGCCACAACTAAAGACCCTGCATGCTGCCACTAAGACTGGTGTAGCCAAATAAATAAATATTTTTTGGAAAAAGAAAGCTCTTGTCCTCAAAAATTGTCTTATTGGTATAAATGAGATGGCCAAATTAAAAAGAGGACACAAAGAAATGTAACAGCTAGCCTTAGGAACTCTCTTAACAAGGTGGGAAAAAAAAAACAACAGAAAATAACACTTAGAATAAAATTAAAGTCCCCATTCAATATAAATTCCTTTTCTTGAAATCTGAACACATCTCATCAGCAATTCCCTTAACTCCCCAAACTCCTCCATTTTCCCTAGAAAAAAATAATAAACACCCAGCTACTATTTTAACTTCGCTTTGCTACAAGATTTACAGAGAACACGACAGCCTAAGACCTAAGATATAGAGGTCACTCATGTAAATATTACAAGTCAGGAAATAAATTTAACAGAAGCATTCAGAACAAGCAGTAAGTCTCAAACATAAGATCTGTTTTCCTGGGTTCTATAATCAGGTCCTGCCAGCTTCACACTTTCCTATGCAATATCCTTTGTGAATAAGTCTTAGACCCCCAAAGAATTTACATCCTTGGACAGCAACAGACCCTTTAAATTATAAAACCTTTTTACCTTCACTTCAGGGGATTTTTACCAAATTTAGGGAGCTCAAAAAATTCATTCTTTCACTGTCCCTTAAAATTGTAACTTGTACCATGTTTTTAAATATAAACACTCCTTCTCACAGTTGCCTGCAACTGAGTCTGGCTAGCTCAGTCAGTAAAGTCTGAAGGGAAAAAAGAAAAGGAAAGAAAATCTAGCCTTTTAAAATACAAACTGCTGGAAAGGTCTTTTTTCAAAATCCAGTTCACAGCCTCCTTAATATTACCAATATGACTGGTAATTACCAATATGATTGATATCAAAGATAAATATGATTCTTAAAAACATCCTCCAAAAATAGAGGAAAGTTTCAATCAGATGAATAGATAAACAACTTATTGCAACTGTTATTAACAGACTCGTGAGTTTTATATTGTTATACTTGGTTCATGGCTAAAATTTTACAAGAAAAGCTATAAGAGCTTTGTGTTTGTAAGTACATCTATGTATGCACACTAGAGTTATGGTACTCTTCTACCTCTGGATGGTATTACCAATATTGAGACAGGGCTCTATTTGGCTTAAAAATAAATGCTTATGAATTAAGTATTTCTAAATTTCAGAGATATAATAGAAATCAACTCAAATGCTTTTGAAGTTCATGTTATGTATAATAATTTTCAGTAACTAGAAAGTAGTTTGTTGGTTTAAGTAATACTGACGTGGCTTTAGAGTAATCAATATGAAGAATAGTACTTTTATCCTACCTAGGTTCACTGAAAGTCAAATAAGCTCATGCTATTTCTGTTACAAAATTTGTCAGCAAGAAAAATAGTATAAAAGGATGGCTAACTTCTTTAATATCTTATAAAATGTTCATGAGCATAATTGTTAAAAACAGATGAATTAAATAGATATAAGCAAAATGAAAGTTTTAAGGTAGATTTTTAGCAATGATTGTTTTATGATATATCTCCTTACATAGTTTCCCAAATCTCTTTGGTCACTTCCAACCCTAAAAGTTCACTAAGTTAATTAAATGATGGGGATTCATTGAAAGTACAGATTATTTTAAGTAAGATAAGATACTGAAATCTTAAATGCTAAGCACATCTAAGTTTAACAACTTCTGGTCTCTTATTACAGAGACTAAAGATGCTTGAGTATCTTAGGAAACATAACTTATGCCATACTGAAAAATTGTACTTAAAGGAAGCACATAAACACATAAATCTGCCAATATAAAGATTGCTGGTATAGAAAAATTGACAGTTCACGTTTGCTTACTTCTTAGATATCACTGGAAGTTCATGTATTTAAGATTAAAGAATTCCAATGAGTTATCTGATTATAATTACTAGAACTAACGAGGGAAACAAATGTGTGTTTGGGAAAAAAAATAGACTATATGTTTTTTGGTAAGAAAGGGTATGAAGAATGGAGATACATTTTTCTGAGAAAAGAGAAAGTAATTTTTCCTAAAATAAAGCTTATTGTTTCTGAAGAGGCAGAAAAAACAAGGACAAACCAAAGTGGACATGAAAATTTATAGGTTTGTGAAAAAGAAATCTTGGGAAAATAATTTTATGCATGTTCAAGGTGAATAAAGTTGAATAAATTTATTATAAGTCCTTTGAAAATAAGCTTTAATGTCAATAGTATTTTTACATAAAACTGTACCTTAATTTTTTTTGATCTGCTTAAAAAAACACAAATTTTATTTGGATTATTGGTCTGCACTTTTCACTCAGTTACCTCAACTTCCATCTAAGCAGTTGATAAATTTATATCAAGTACAAATTGAAAATTGAATCTCTGATCCCTTAAGATTAATTTTGCTGCAATTTTGGCTCATGAAGTCCTCAAACATGGCAGTGAGATTGGGTTATTGGTATTATATAATACTGTCTTAAAATGCACCCTGTGTTATGAATCACAACTGTTTAACAGAACTAACCTATTCTCAGGACTGAATTTTTGGTTAAAGCATGGAACCATGGAACAATCCATGGAACAAAGAAGCATGGACCAGTCAGTAATTCAGCTACTAGCCTAATTCTTGCTTCACAGCTACCAGCTCAACTTGTAAGTATGAAACTTTCAGGGAAGTTTCAGAAGAGGAAACTAATGAGGTTCAGAAAAGGCTAGCTCAAACTTATTTGCAGCAATAGAAAACAGACTTGTGGACAAAGCCAGGGAAGGACAGGGTGGGATGAATTGAAAAAGCAGCACTGAAACATATACATTGCTTATTGTTGTTTTTTGCTCCCTAAGCCATGTTCAAACTCTTTGCAACCCCATGAACTGCAACACACCAGGTTTCCCTGTCCTTCACCATTTCCCAGAGTTTGCTCAAATTCTTATCCCAATATTGAGTCAGTGATGCTCTCTAATCATCTCATCCTCTACTGTCCCCTTCTCTTTTTGCCTTGAATCTTTCCCAGCATCAGGATCTTTTCTAATGAGTCAGCTCTTTGCATCAGGTGGCCAAAGTATTGGAGCTTCAGTTTCAGCATCAGTCCTTCCAATGAATATTCAGGATTGATTTCCTTTAGGATTGACTTGGTTTGATCTCCTTGCAGTCCAAAGGACTCCCAAGAGTCTTCTCTGGCAAAATTCAAAAGTGTCAATTCTTTGGCACTCAGCCTTCTCTGTGGTCCAACTCTCACATTCATATATGACTACTGGAAAAATCATAGCTTTCACTATACAGATCTTTGAAGGCAAAGTGATGTCTCTGCTTTTTAATATACCATCTAAGCTTGTCATAGCTTTCCTTCCAAGGAGCAAGCATCTTACTTTCATGGCTACATTCACCATCCACAGTGATTTTGGAGATTAAGAAATCTGTCACTGCTTCCACTTTTTCCCTTTCTGTTTTCCATGAGGTGAAGGGACCAGATGCCATGATCTTAGTTTTTTGAATGTTGAGTTTAAAGCCAGCTTTTTCACTCTCCTCTTCACCCTTGTCAAAAGGCTGTTTAGTTCCTCTTCACTTTCTACCAGTAGAGTGGTATCATCTGCGTATCTGAGGTTGTTGATATGTCGCCCAACAACATTGATACCAGCTTGTGATTCATCCAGCCTGAGATTTCACATGATGTACTCTGCACATAAGTTAAATAAGCAGGGTGACAATATACAGCCTTGTCATACTCCTTTCCTAATTTGGAACCAGTCAGTTGTTCCATGTCTGATTCTAGCTGTTGCTTCTTAGACCTGCATATAGGTTTCTCAGGTGGCAGGCAAGGTGGTCTGGTATTCCCATCTCTTTCAGAATTTTCCACAGTTTGTTGTGATCCACACAGTCAAAGGCTTTACATAGTCAACAAAGTGGAAGTAGATGTTTTTCTGGAATTCCTTTGCTTTCTCTATGATCCAACTAATGTTGGCAGTTTGGTGTCTGGTTCCTCTGCCTTTTCTAAACACATTTCATACATCTGGAAGTTCTCGGTTCACTTGCTGCTGAAGCCTACCTTGAAGGATTTTGAGCATTACCTTGCTAGTATGTGAAATGAGTGCAGTAGTATAGTAGCTGAACATTTTTTGGCATTGCCCTTCTTTGGGATTGGAATGAATACTGGACTCTTTCCAGTCCAGTGGCCATTGCTCATTTTTTCAAATTTGCTGACATATTGAGTGCAACACTTTAACAGCATCAGTGTTTAGGGTTTTAAATAGCTTAGCTGGAACTCTGTCACCTCTACTGTTCACAGTAATACTTCCTAAGGCCTACTTGACTTCACACTCCAGGATGTCTGGCTCTAGGTGAGTGATCACACCATCATGGTTACCTGGGTCATTAAGATCTTTTTTGTATAGTTCTTCTGTGTATTCTTGCCACCTTTTCTTAATATCTTCTGCTTCTGTTAGGTCCTTACCATCTCTGTCCTTTATCATGCCCATTCTCCATGAACTGTTCCCTTAGTATCTCTAATTTCCTTAAAAAAATCTCTAGTCTTTCCCATTCTATTGTTTTCCTCTATTTCTTCTCATTGTTCACTTAGGAAGACCTTCTTGTCTCTCCTTGCTATTCTCTGAAACTCTACACTCAATCTAATATATCTTTCTCTTTCTACCTTGACTTTTGCTTCTCTTCTTTCCTTGGCTATTTGTAAAGCCTCCTCAGACAACTACTTTGCCTTCTTGCATTTCTTTTTCTTCGGGATGGTTTGGTCACTTCCTTCTGTATAATGTTATATATTTAATGTATACCCCAGTGGGAATTTTCTATATGACACTGGGAGCTCAACCCAGCCCTCTGTGACAACCTAGAGGGATCGGATGGGGTGGGATGGAGGTTCAGGAGGGAGGGGGCATATATACACCTATGGCTGATTCATGTTGATGTATGGCAGAAACCCACACAACACTGTAAAGCAATCATCCTCCAATTAAAAATAAATTTTGAAAAAGAAAATGAAAAACCCAGCTCAAAATGTGCTTCTTGGCAGATTCATTATTTTGAATAAAATTACTCAAGCAAAAGCAAGAAGGATATTCTGACCATTTTTGTTCCCCCTGGAAGCGTGAAATAAATCTTCTAGTGAAAGATACCCTCCTCCCACCAGGAGGTAAACAGAGAGCCTTATTGCTGGAGATCAGGAATTCAGGGCCAAGAAGGCTACATAAACAAACTCTGCTTAGTTCTTCACTAATTAATACCCAAGCTTAAGTTTGTCTGTCTTCTCAGTTCTTCTCAAATTTATTGTTCCTTTATCTAAAAGGTCTAAAAGCTGTGTGCTTTGGTCACTCCTTTGAGTCTCATATTTCTGTAAACTCTTGTACTCATGAAATTGAAATTATATTTTCTCCCAGTAATCTGTTTCACGTCAATTTAATAATCATCCAGAAGGACCTAGAAGAGTAGAGGAAATTTTTTCTCCCCAATACATTCAAAAGTCCTGGAGAAGATGAATAAATACGTGTGTGTGTGTGTGTGTGTTGTATGTATACACATATATATATGTATGTATGAGTGTGTCTGTGTGTGTGTGTATATATATATATAGTCCTTTGCATAATTCTAAGTGATTATAGTTTTAAGCTGTAAGCTAATGGTCTGACACACATTTTATAACTGAAAGTGGAATGAAAATTAGTTAGGGAATACTGTGTGTGCAAAAAATTTTTGCTTTCACCAGGCTAGAGAACATTGTTTATTTTTTCATCAGTGGAAAGAAAAACCCAGTGGCAGTTTCCAGCTCTTAGCATCCTCTGGTTATAGAGGTCCACTACATGTATCATCACAATGCCAGATAGAAACTCTAGATCAGGGAGCATCACGCTTCTCCCTATCAATTTGAGTATTAGAACAGGCTCTGAAAATGTTGATTTTCCAAAGTGAAGTCTGCGATAAAGAAGAGGAGCTGCTCTCAGTAACTTGCCATCTGAAATACTAAATTCTTCTGGGAACAAGTGAGAGAAACCTTCCCTTAGCTGAAAAAAACAAAGAGGTAACTAACAAACTAGATTTTCAAGGCAACTGACATTTACTCATACTTACAGGTTGCACAAATGCTAGGCTGAGAGTGAAAGCTTATAATTTTGGTACCAGCTCCCCACACGAGAGACTAAACACAGACAATTACAAATGATAAAAAATATATACACAGAATCCATCTCTTTGTTTAAAGATATGTGTACTCAAAGCAATAGTAAAGCTAGCAAGAGAAATTGTCTGTCCAGAAAGGCTTCCAAAAGAATGTAAATAGTGTAGAAAAGAGGGCTTCAAATTTAGAACCTGAAGGTATCTTTAAATTCTTCAGTGCATTCTTCTATTTTTCAGATATGGAACGAAATAAATGATGTGAAGAAACACAGACACAAATTCAAAATTTCACACTGAAGCTTGGATCTTTTGAGGACTTATTCAGAGTTCTTCCCACACAACATTCTATTCTGTAATCCCTTATTGACTGCCTAAAACATGGGTGGCACGTTGATAGCTAGGGCTCTAAAGATGAATTTTCACCCATAGACGTATATTATAGGGAGAGGAAGCCATATGAAGAGATTTTCCAATGCATATGAAGTAGTGTGTGTCATAAAGGAAGAATAATATAAATTCTACCACATTAGACACAGCATTTGAGAACTGGCAAATACTGAGCAAGTCTATAAACATGGTCCATGACCTGATAGCTTTGTTGTTGTTGATGATGATGTTTTAAAATTTTTAAAAAGTAAAATGAAGTACTGTAATAATGCCATTTATAATAAGAAATATATTGTCTTTTTTATCCTTAAACAGAATGCCTAAAACCACTGGAATTTTCACTAAGTGGTGAAATTGACAAAAGTGTCTTGCTGTGTTCATGAGGTGGTTTGGACCTCACCTATGGATGGGGGCTAGTTACCAAGAACACCAACCATATGATCAGAGAATTGAAACTTTCAGTCCCATCCCCTGACTTCAGGGGTGGGAGAGGAGCTACAGATTTAATTAATTGCCAATGGACAATAACTTAATCAATCTCCCTTTGTAATAAAGTCTTCATTAAAACCCAAAAAGTTTGAGGCAGGTGAGCACATGCTGATTTGGGAAGGATAGTATGCTAGGAGATGGGGCAAGACACTCCACACCTTTTCCCCATACCTGCCCTGTGCATCTCCTCCACCCGGCTGTTCCTGAGTCATATTTTTTTAAATAGGAAATCAGTCATCTTGAAAGTAAAATGTTTCTCTGATTTCTGTGAGCTGCTTTAGTAAATCAAACCTCCAATCTATAGCCAGCAGGTCAGAAGCACAGGCGACAACCAGGGCTTGTGATTGTCATCTGAAGAGGGATGGGGGAAGTCGTGTGGGACTGGTGTTAGAGGATTGCTTGGTGATGTGGGAAAAACTCTCCCCACTGGGTGCAGAATTTCAGATACTACTACCTAAATATAAGTGCAATATAAAAACAAGTATTGTTTCCAACTAAAAATTAGTTGTCAATAATATTGTATACTCTAGATTTATTCACTAGATTACCAAAATTAAATAAGACTTGAAAGAGGAATATATTCAAGTACATGATTCCCTTTGAAATGAATGTTCCTTACATTTTGCACATAAGCTCCACTATAATTTGACTTTTACACTGTTCATAAACCTCTCTTCTAAAAAGTAAGCTGGGAAGGAGACTAGAAATTAACTCATTAGCCACAGTGAAGGAAATTAGAATGTGTCCCAAGACATTTAGGGATTATTAGGAAAATGTCATTTATGTTCAATTTTTGTTATCTTTGTTATCTTAAAGAAATAATGGAGACAGGAAAGCTCCATAGTTTCATTAAAATGTAAACTTCTAACACAATAAACCCCAGAATTTATTTAAAGGAAAACTTCACAGAATATAAGAGCAAATAATTTCTTTGTTTCTTTTTCTTACCAATATATTCCTTAGTTTTTTCTTCTTCCCAGTCATCATGAATTATTCTCATTGATTTCATAAAAGCTCATATCTTTAGAAAATTCTGGGAACTGTTTATTTTAAAGCATTTTTCTAAAATATGCTCTTTTCACATGTGAGTAAAATGATCTTGTTTAAATTAGCAGAAAACAACCTATTATGTACTCTGTTACATGCTAAATGGAGAAGGAAATGGCAACCCACTCCAGAGTTATTGCCTGGAGAATACCACGAACAGAGGAGCCTGGCAGGCTACAGTCCACGGGATTGCAAAGGGTCGGACATGACTGAGTGACTATCACCACATGCTAAAATTCAGCAAAACTAATGAACAGAATACAGTATCTGTGTAATAAATGTGCTGTGCTGTGCTTAGTCACTTAGTCGTGTCCAGCTGTTTGTGATCCCATGGACTGTAGCCCTCGAGGCTCCTCTGTCCATGGGAATTCTCCAGGCAAGAATATTAGAATGGGTTACCATGCCCTCCTCCAGGGGATCTTCACCACCCAGGGATCCAACCCACGTCTCCTGCATTGCAGGTGGATTCTTTACTGTCTGAGCCATCAGGGAAGCCTGTATAATGAATACTATGTATCAATAAAAAAAAAAAATGAAGTCACAATACATGTTAGAGCATGAATGAATCTTGAAAATATGCTAAATGAAAGATGCCAGTGATAAAGGGCCATGTAGTCTATGATTTCAATTATATGAAATAATCAGCATAGGTGAATCCACAGAGATAGAAAGAATTTGGTGATTGCTTGGGCTCTGGCCTGGGGGAGGGGTGCTGGGGGCCTGGGGAAAGACAGTTAATGTGTACAAGATGTTTTAGGTGAGTGCTGGAAATGTTCTAAAATTAGACCATGGTGATGGATGAACAACTGTGTAAATATACCAAAACGCACAGAACTGTAAACTTTAAATAAGTGGATTTATGGACTGAGCACACATGCATGGTACATGAACTGTTTATCAATAAAGCTATAAAATGAAAAAATAAAACCCACCAACATACACATGGATACACCATTTTCTACAGTTCTATGAATTTTTAAAATAATGTAAAATAATTATTAAGGTAATAGATGCACCAGATTTTGAAATTAAATTATTCACAATGCACCAAAAAACAATATCCTTATACATAAATTCTATACATTGGTTGGCGTATAATACTAGAATGAACTTCTAAAACTGAACTTGTTACCTTGAAGAGTATGTAGATTTTAATATAGTTTTGGCAGATTGCTCCCAAAGTTACTGTTACCAGCAGAAGAGTCCTAACTTCACCGCATTCCAACCAATGGGGCTTTATAGATGTCTCATTCTAATCTGTCTTACCAAATCTGGATTTGGTCACATTTTTCAGTCCTTATTATACAAACACAAAAAAATACTGACAGCCTCTGCCTTCTTATACCATTTGAAAAACTGATTAGTGCTTCTCAACTGGTGGTCCTGTGATTAAGAATCCACCTTGCAATGCAGGGGACACCTATTACATCCCTGGTCCGGAAAGATCCCACACACTGCAGGGCAACTAGGCCCCCGCCACCACCATGGAGCCCACACGCCACAACTGTGGAAGACTATGCTCTGCAATAAGAGAAGCCACTGCAGTGAGAAGCCCATGCACCACAATCTGACGGCTGACCGTGCTGAGAAAGCCCACATGCAGCAACGAAGATCCAGCACAGAAAAAATGTATATATATATATATGTTTAATTAATTTTTAAAATAAATAAAAAATAAAAAACTTATTAATCCCCTTGATTCCATTGATTCTGATTCTACAAAATATAAATTCACTAAACTATCCATGTAAGCCTTTTATCTTATCAATTTTTTCATATTTCATTCACAAATATGTTAATTATAATACTTAAAAGTTACATTTCCATTCTGTGCTTTAACCTAATTTACATAATTATCTAAATAAGGAATCTGACATTTGGGATTTCCAATTTTAATATATTATTTTGTATTCTGGCAAAACACTTAAATTATACTTCCTTATTTGCACATAAATATAACAAATCATATAGATTTTTTTCATGGAATACATATTTTACCTAATTTAGCCTATTGATGGTATAGAGCAAACTTATCTTTTGAATACCTTCCATTTATCCCTCTTCTTTTTCTCTTACATACTGTCTTTTTTGTGCACATAGGCACACATATACATACACATACACATGTGTGCATGATCACATGTATACTTTACAGTAGGTCAAGGAGGCAAAATGAGCATTTTGTGGATCTAACTTTCCTTATTTGTAATTATTTTCCTAGGATAGATTTCCAGAAATGATATTGCTATGACAAGTATGTTCTTTTTATTGCTCTTAATTTTATAATGTTGATTTCTAAGCAGTGCTATACCAACTACTTACCATTAAAGAAAATATAGCTATCACTAATGATTAGCATTGGTTATTTTTTTATTCTATATACCTGGTTAATTTAATTGATGAAAATGCTCCCACATTTATGCTTTAATTTGTATGTCTTTTTTGACTAGTATGGTACTAGCAAATAATGTTTCTTTAATAGTTTTATGTACCCTTAGTGAATGCTCAAACATGATTATTCATACTTAAATTTTTTCTTCTCCATTTTAATATTTTGAGTAAATTAACTATTCATTGTATGATTTTTGTCATTCTTTTGTTTTCTTTTTCCTTTAGGATATGTTTGATTATAGGATTTATGACACACAAAATTTTTCAATTTTTAAAGAGTCCAATCTGTCCTTTTCTTTTGTGATCACTGTCATTTCTAAGCTTAGACAGATATCACCTCCCCAAAGACTTGGCAATTAATTAGCTTTAGTATCTTCTAGGGTTTCCTGGTATGATGTTTGCATGCAAAATCTAGTTTAGAAAATAGATTATAAAGACAACTGATTAATAGTAAAACTCACTTTCTAAGTGACAAATTTTCACTTTCTAAGTGAAAATATTTTAAAAAGCTATTTAAAATAGATAGCTTAGCAATTTGTATGGGAGCAATAAGTTGGACACTTGGATCCTTCTATTCAGTGAATCTTAAATTATAGGTCAAATTGGCAACATATACATACATGTATAGAGATTTCTCACAAATATGTCATTTAATATAAACTACTTTATTTTTATAGATTTGTAATTGAAGGATGGTTAATTTACAACCTGTGTTAGTTTCAGTATACAGTGAAGTGATTCACTTAAGCACACACACATATATGTACATATGTTATTTTTCAGATTCATTTCTTTTATTGGTTATTACAAGATACTGAGTATAACTCCCTGCCCTATGCAGTACGTCCTTAATGGTTAGCTCTTTTAGATATAATAGTTGTGTATATGTCAATCCCAAACTTCTAATTTAAAAGAGTAGGAAATATTTCACCTTTTTATTTCTTATTTTAATAGGTTTTTCTTTTCTAAGTAATACATACTAAGATAATGGCACCTGGTCCCATCACTTCATGGTGAATAGATGGAGAAATAATGGAAACAATGAGAGACTTTATTTTCTTGGGCTCCAAAATCACTGCAGATGACGACTGCAACCATGAAATTAAAAGATGCTTGCTCCTTGGAAGAAAAGCTATGACCAACCTAGACAGCATATTAAAAAGCAGACATTACTTTGACAACAAAGGTCCATCTAGTCAAAGCTATGGTTTTTCCAGTAGTCATGTATGGATGTGAGAGTTGGACCATAAAGAAAGCTGAGCACCAAAGAACTGAGGCTTTTGAACTGTGGTGTTGGAGAAGACTGTTGCGAATCCCTTGGACTGCAAAGAATCCTAAAGGAAATCAACCCTGAATATTCATTGAAAGGACTGATGCTGAAGCTGAGTCTCCAAAACTTTGGCCCACCTGTTGTGAAGAACTGACTCAGTGGAAAAGACCCTGATGCTGGGAAAGATTGAAGGCAGAAAGAGAAGGGGCACCAGAGGATGAGATGGTTGGATGGCATCACCAATTCAGTGGACATCAGTTTGAGCAAACTCCAGGAAATGATGATGGACAGGGAAGCCTGGCATGCTGCAGTCCATGAAGTCACAAAAAGTCAGACACAACTGAGTGACTTAACAACAGCAGCATACTGTATTAGTTACCATCACAAATTGCCATGAGTTTAGTTGCCTGTAACAGCACATTATAGTTCTGGGGGTTAAAATTCAGAAGTAAATACTTCTGGACCTAAAGTCAAAGTGATGCTGAGCTGGTACCTCCTGGGATCCTAGGAAGACTCTATTCTTGGCCTCTTCCAGGTTCCAGAGGTGGTCACATCCTTCGGCCCCTGGTTACCTCCTTCCAGTCTACTATCATCCTCACATCACCTTCTTCTTTGACTGACTCACCTGCTTCTCTCTTACAAGAACCACTGTGATTATATCAGACCCACCCAGATAATTCATAATAATCCTAATTTAGATTATCCAAGGTCACACCTGCAAAGAACTTTGGCCATTTAAGGTAACACTCACAGCTCTGGGGATTAAGACATGGACATCTCTGGACCATTATTCAGCCAACCACACATACAAATAAAAAAGCAAACCTTTAGAGAGCATGAAGTTGTTACAATTAAACCCACAAAGACAAAGAGTTCTATTGCATTTCTGGAATGACTGATCATTTTATTAAAAAAAAAAAGAAAAGAAAAATCAAAGAAAACAAAGCAGAAAATAAGCTAAAAATACCATAGCCTTCATTTTCTCTTTCTTTCCTATGTCTATACACAAGTGACTTTTTATTGTTCCTCAGTGTTTGCATTCACTCCATCATTCAGCAAGGGCTGCCACTGAAGATATCATCTACAGAACTGGAGTGGATAAAAACTCAACCAAGTTTCCCCAGAAGATGAGAAAAAAAATGCAATTACATGGATTTAGATATTTCTCATTGATATTTCACAATAACATAGATTTACTCAATTCACTTAGTATGAATATTTAAGGAGGAGGACAGTAAGACAAAATGAAAAAGATTGTTCTTGGCTGCAGTCGTCCTTGCAAATTCATCAGCATCACTGTTTGCCTGATCCCTTGTAATAATATCCTTGGGATTTGTAAAATTGTAATTCAGTTTTTAATTATTTTATATTTCATAGAAGAATTTATTTTCTATCAATCTTTATTTCCTATTCTTTATACCCTACTCACCCACCACACACAAAACTTTTAAGATGTCCTTCTTTGCAAAGGATTTCATCTCCCTTTATCACTTTAATTGTTACAACAATATTGCTGACTATAAATTCTTTAGATGCATGTCTTCTATTTCCTTTTGCATCTGTGGTGAAATGAAATGTCTGTTCATCTTATTGTTTCACATTTTGTTCTTATTCCAGTAAAACCAACTATTGTCTGACCAGCAGAATCCGGTGACAGCATAGTAAAATGAAACCCATTCAACAAAGAGCTTCCAGTTCAAGATGGCAGAGTAGAAGGCTGTGTGTGCTCATCTCCTCCTGCAAGAGCACCAAAATTGCAACTAGCTGTTGAACAACCATCAACAGGAGGATGCTAGAACCCACCAAAAAAAAAAAAAAACCCTACGTTCAAAGACAAAGAAGAAGCTGCAGTGAGATGGTAGGACGGGCACAATCGTGATAAAATCAAATCCCATACCCTCTGGGTGGGTAACCCACAAGCTGGAGAACAATAATACCAAAGAAGTTCTCCCACTGTTGTGAAGGTTCTGAACCCCACAGCAGGCTTCCCAGCCTTGGGACCCAACAAAGAGGCTGGGAATTCCTACAGAATCTGACCTTGAAAGCCAGCAGGATTTGATTATTGGACTTCCACAGACCTGGGAGAAACAGATACTCCACTCTTGGAAGGCACCAACAAATTCATGTGCATACCAAGACCCAGAAGAAATGAGCAGACACCCCACAGGAGATCAAACCAAAACTATCTGCTAGGGTTGGAGGGCCTCCTGTGGAGGCTTGGGTTGGCAAGGGCTGAGGGCACTGGCAGCAGCAGTCTGGGAAGGTCACCTTTGGTGTAAGCCCTCTTGGAGGTCACCATTAATCATTTCATAGAGCCCATAGACCCCAGGGCTGGGTCCCTTCAGGCCAAATAACTACTAGGAAGAGAGTGCAATTCCACCCATCAGCAGATAATTGAGTTAAAGCTTTATTGAGCAAGGCTCTGCCCACTAGACAAGACTCAGTCTTTCCCACTGCCAGTCCCTCCCATCAGGAAGCTAACACATGCCTCTTAGCCTTCTCCATCAGAAGGCAGACAGAAGAAGCAAGATAAACCACAGTTCCATGGTGAATAAAACAAAAACCACATTATAGAATTAATCAGGATGAAAGAACAGGAAGTTACATCCCAGATGAAAGGACAAGATAAAACCCCAGTTGAGTTCAGTTTGGTCGCTCAGTCGTGTTTGACTCTTTGCGACCCCATGGACCAGAGCACGCCTGGCCTCCCTGTCCAACACCAACTCCCAGAGTCTACCCGAACTCATGTCCATTGAGTCGGTGATGCCATCCAACCATCTAATCCTCTGTCGTCCCCTTCTCCTCCTGCCCACAATCTTTCCCAGCATCAGGGTCTTTTCCAATGAGTCAGCTCTTCACATCAGGTGGCCAAAGTATTGGAGCTTCAGCTTTAATATCAGTGCTTCCAATGAATACTCAGGACTGATCTCTTTTAGGATGGACTAGTTGGATCTCCTTGCAGTCCAAGGGACTTTCAAGAGTCTTCTCCAACACCACAGCTCAAAAGCATCAATCCTTCAGCACTCAGCTTTCTTTATAGTCCAACTCTCACATCCATATATGACTACTGGAAAAACCATAGCTTTGACTAGATGGACCTTTGTTGACAAAGTAACGTCTCTGCTTTTAAATACGCTGTCTAGGTTGGTCATAACTTTCCTTCCAAGGAGCAAGCGTCTTTTAATTTCATGGCTGCAATCACCATCTGCAGTGATTTTGGAGCCCAAAAAAATAAAGTCTGTCACTGTTTGCACTGTTTCTGCATCAATTTGCCATGAAGTGATAGGAACGAATGCCAGGATCTTAGTTTTCTAAATGTTGAGCTTTAAGCCAACTTTTTCACTCTCCTCTTTCACTTTCATCAAGAGGCTTTTTAGTTTCTCTTCACTTTCTGCCATAAGGGTGGTGTCATCTGCATATCTGAGGTTATTGATATTTCTCCTGGCAATCTTGATTCCAGCTTGTGCTTCTTCCAGCCCAGCATTTCTCATGATGTACTCTGCATATAAGTTAAATAAGCAGGATGACAATATACTCCTTTTCCTATTTGGAAACAGTCTATTCTTCCATGTCCAGTTCTAACTGTTGCTTGCTGACCTGCATGTAGGTTTCTCAACAGGCAGGTCAGGTGGTCTGGTATTCCCATCTCCTTCAGAATTTTCCACAGTTTATAATGATCCACACAGTCAAAGGCTTTGGCATAGTCAATAAAGCAGAAATAGATGTTTTTCTGCCAGTGGATATTGGCAATTTGATCTCTGGTTCCACTGCCTTTTCTAAATCCAGCTTGAACATCTGGAAGTTCATGGGTCACATATTGCTGAAGCCTGGCTTGGAGAATTATGAGCATTACTTTACTAGCATGTGAGATGAGTGCAATTGTGCAGTAGTTTGAGCATTTTTGGGGATTGGAATGAAAATTGACCTTTTTCCAGTCCTGTGGCCACTGCTGAGTTTTCTGAATTTGCTGGCATATTGAGTGCAGCACTTTCACGGCATCATCTTTTAGAACTTGAAATAGCTCAACTGGAATTCCATCACCTCCACTAGCTTTGTTCCTAGTGATGCTTCCTAGGGCCCACTTGACTTCACATTCCAGGATGTCTGGCTCTAGGTGAGTGATCACACCATTGTGATTATCTGGGTCATGAAGATCTTTTTTGTACAGTTCTTCTGTGTATTCTTGCCACCTCTTCTTAATATCTTCTGCTTTGTTAGGCCCATATCATTTCTGTCCTGTTTGAGTCCATTTTTGCATGAAATATTCCCTTGGTATCTCTAATTTTCTTGAAGAGATCTCTAGTCATTCCCATTCTATTGTTTTCCTCTATTTCTTTGCACTGATTACTGAGAAAGGCTTTCTAATCTCTCCTTGCTATTCTTTGGAACTGTGCATTCAAACGGGTACATCTTTCCTTTTCTTCTTTCCTTTTTGCTTCTCTTCTTTGCACAGCTATTTGTAAGGCCTCCTCAGACAGCCATTTTGTTTTTTTGCATTTCTTTTTCTTGGGGATGGTCTTGATCCCTGTCTCCTCTACAGTGTCACAAACCTCCATCCATAGTTCATCAGGAACTCTATCTATCAGATCTAGTCCCTTAAATCTATTTCTCACTTCCACTGTGTAATCATAAGGGATTTCATTTAGGTCATACCTGAATGGTCTAGTGGTTTCCCCACTTTCTTCAATTTAAGTCTGAATTTGGCAATAAGGAGTTCATGATCTGAGCCACAGTCAGTTCCCAGTCTTGTTTTTGCTGACTGTATAGAGCTTCTCCACCTTTGGCTGCAAAGAATATACTCAATCTGATTTCGATGTTGGCCATCTGGTGATGTCCATGTGTCAAATCTTCTCTTGTGTTGTTGGAAGAGGGTGTTTGCTATGGCCAATGCATTCTCTTCACAAAACTCTATTAGACTTTGCCTTGCTTCATTCTGTATTCCAAGGCCAAATTTGCCTGTTACTCCAGATATTTCTTTTCTTCCTACTTTTAAATTCCAGTCCCCTACAATGAAAAGGATATCTTTTTTGGGTGTTAGTTCTGAAAGGTCTTGTAGGTCTTCATAGAACCGTTCAACTTCAGTTTCTTCAGCATTACTGGTTCGGGGCATAGACTTGGATTATCATGATATTGAATGGTTTGCCTTGAAATCAAACAGAGATCATTCTATGGTTTTTTAGACTGTATCCAAGTATTGCATTTCTTGGATGGCTACTCCATTTTTTCTAATGGATTCTTGCCCACAGTAGTAGATATAATAATCATCTGAGTTAAATTCACCCATTTCAGTCCATTTTAGTTCGCTGATTCCTAAAATGTTGATGTTCACTCTTGCCATCTCCTGTTTAACCAATTCAAATTTGCCTTGATTCATGGACCTAACATTGCAGGTTCCTGAAACCACAGAGAAACAACTAAATGAAGTAGGCAATCTTCTAGAAAAAGAACTCAGAATAAAAGCAGTGAAGATGATTAAGGATCTCAGGAAAACAATGGAGAAATGCAAAAAATGGTTACCAAAGACCTACAAGAACTAAAGAACAAACAAACAGAGATGAGTAATACACTAGAAGGGATCAACAGCAGAATAACTGAGGTGGAAGAACAGATAAATAACCTGGAGGACAGAATTGTGGCAATCACTGCCTCAAAACAGAATATAGAATAAAGAATGAAAGGAAATGAAGACAGCCTAAGAGACCTCTGGGACAACATTAAATGCACCAATATTCACACTATAGTAGTCCCAGAAGGAGAAGGGCAAGAAAAAGGACCTGAGAAAATATTTAAAGAGATAATAGCTGAAAACTTCCCTAACATGGGGGGAGGGGGGGAGGAATAGTCAACTAAGTCCAGAAAGCACAGAGGGTCCCAGGGAGGATAAACCCAAGGAGGAACACACCAAGGCACAAGATGCATAGTGATCAAACTGACAAAAATTAAAGACAAAGGTAAAACATTCAACAAAGACTTCCTACTAAGCACAATGCACTGTGCTACATCCTATGAACTTTGTCAAAATTAATGAGTTAAGAGTTTCATTAAATATCATAACTTTATTTTTGCTCTTCAGTGTTATCCTTTGAGAAACCATGTCCTTATAGCCCTCTCCAAGCATGATGGCTTGTGTTTTATTTTCCCGCTGCAGCCCCCTAACCATCACTCTCTTGGAGCTGGAACAGGTGTTCTACTTGCTCATGATGTGGCTTTCAGATCAAACCCTCTCCCTTCTGTGGACAACCCTGCACTTTTTAATCTCATTCCTCACTGAGGCTGTTATCTGTAGAAATGGTTTCTCAAGCTCACGTATCTCAAATATTTGCTCCTGATTCTGTATCTTGTCTGAGTTCTTAGCTATCAACTTACACATAGATTCTTCCAAGTCCCTGGGCTCTTAATTCCTAAACTTCTCTCCTCTGAAGCTCTCCTCTTCCACATGTCTCAGCCACCCTGGCCTTGTTACCACTAATAAACACAGCCCTCCTATGATCTCAGTTCCCTTCACTCAACTCTTTTTACCACCATCTCCTTTCCTCTTCTTCCTGCACATTCCCAGTAGTTCTCTGATTTAAAACCCTGCTGAAATGTCTAATCCCATGATTCTACCTTGTTTCACTAACTTTCATCGTCTTCATTTCCTTTTTGCTCCTTATTCAGCTTAAATTCCACTGTCATTACATCACTCCCATGAAATCATCCTCAACTCTCTTTCTTTCACTTGGCAAATCACAACAGCAGTTAATCCAACTCTCCATCCATTACACACCTACAGCAAAGCATTTGAATGTGGTTGATGGAAAACAAGAAGTCATGTGCCCGTGGACCCCACCAGAAAGTAAGCTGGAGGTATTCCCTCTGCTGCTCCCTTGAGGACCCTCCCTGCTTCCTTTCTTCTAACTTCCCACACTTCCTTCTTCATCACTCCCAGTCAGGAATCTTCATTCTCTGTGACTGAGAAAACCGACGCCATCAGAAAAGAATCTCCATCAGATTCCCTTTTCATATCTTCCACTCACCAGCATTGTCCCATAAGCTTTGCCTTCACTGAACTACCAGTGTTTTTATCTAAATTTCATTCCTCCACATGTGTACTAGGTTTATTCACCAGCAATCTTCCTGCTATTTTCTGTTTCCCCAAATTCTCTCCCTCTATTGAAGTACCAATAGCATACATGCATGTGTTACTTCTCTCATCTTCAAAAAAAAGTAAAAGCTTATTTTGATCCCACTTTCTCCATCAACCACCACTCATTTTACTATTTCCTTCATTTGAGCTAAATCTTCCCAAAAGGTCATTTGTATTGTATGTCTACCGTTTGCCTCCTGAATTTTTCCTTTAAACAAACAAACAAAAAAAGATTTTCATTTTTAGAACAATTTGATGTCATCTGTGCAAAGTTCAAAAGCATGATTAAATGTTGAAAAAACTACTGTAACATTGATAGCAATTTCTGAATTACCAAGCTGATTACATTGTGATCGCTATATAGGTAGACAAAAAAACTATGAGTATTCTATTTGTGATATCGCAAATGAAAATGACAAGTTTGAAAGGGACTGATGCATTAAATGATAATTGTATTTATTTTTTATTTTGGACCTATACAGGTCTGTACCTGATCAGATTTCTTGATATCCATTGGATAGAAGTCTTTATACTTTCCTATACTTTATGGAAATGATTTCATTAATGTAACAATAAAGATTAACAATTAATTACATAGAAAACACTGATTCTTGTAATGAAGTTTAAATTTTTTCCACTTTAAACTGTTTCTAGATTTTAACTGAAAATAAGCAAATGATTTTTCTGGGATAAGTATTTCAAAACCAGTTTCTAGCCTCAGTTTGTATGCTTTTAATTCAAAATGTTAAAAGGTCTATTTGTGAGAGCATGTTCTGCAATGTTTGATTTCACTTTGAGATAAAGGAGAAATGAAATCTGAAGCCACATTCTGAGAACTTTTAGCCTTTCCAGCCATCCTCAGTGATGCCAAACTTAAATGTTTAGAATAAAGTCAATGCTCCCAGAGCCATCATCAGGGAAATGTGTACACAGCTCTGCTTTGGGGCATATCTACCTGAGTACCACTTTTATTTTAATCTTCATTAAGGATCATATTAAAAATTAGTTTAGAACAGAGAGCATTTCTAAATAGTAAAATTGCAAGTCACCTAGTTTCCAGTCATTATACCTATCTCAGTTTACTTCCGTTAACTCTAAATCTGGAGCTAAACTTCAAGGAAAGATAAATTTCTAAAGAAGTTCATTCACATAAACAAAATGTTAAATGCTAGATACAAGCTCTCAAAATTGTGCTCTCCTCTGTCCTTGTGTTTATTAAACCAAGGATTTGCCAGTAAGAGGAATACATCATTTTTATTATTCCTATATTAAAAATATTTAATTATATTGTGTTGAATTATTTAGTGTTTAATAAACTATGGTTCTGCTCTCAGGTGGCCAGTTCACGGTGGAAGAAAGTAATTATAGTAACGTATTTGAATAGACCGCTTGCCTTTGAAAGTTCACCTTTGCCTGTAGGAGGTGCATACAGAAGCTGATTAGAGCTCTGACTGAAGACTGTCAGTGAGCATGGCCAGAGACAGAAGAGGAGAGTAACGACAGTGGTGTTTCTAAAGCTAATAAATCGTTGTTTGAAGGCAAAGCGATGTGGACTTAAAAATATCCACAACCTTAAAGCTGAAGGTTACATTTTATTCAGCGGGAATGTTTGAGACTCCAAGTCCAGGCGACAGCGCCTCAAGCAACCCTGGGAGAACTGCTCTGAGGAGGTGAGGGGAGGAGCCAGATTATATAGAAGTTTGGCTACAAAAGGCAGGTAGTCTGAATATCAAAAATTATTGTAAATTAAAAAAAAAAAAAACAGATATCCAAAGTTAAGGGATTTAGCACTTTTCTTTTTTTTTTTTTTCCACTTTATTCTTAGTTTTAGGCTTCCCTTGTGGCTCAGCTTGTAAAGAATCCACCTGCAATGCAGGAGACCTGGGTTCAACCCTTGGGTTGGGAAGATCCCCTGGAGAAGGGAAAGGCTACCCACTCCAGTGTTCTGGCCTGAAGAAGTCCACTGACTGTATAGTCCATAGGGTCGCAAAGAGGTGGACATGACTGAGCGACTTTCACTTATTTTTTAAATGTGTTTTTAATTGGGGAAAATTGCTTTACAATGTTGTGTTGGTTTCTGATGTACCACAATGCAAATCAGCCGTAATTAAACATATATCACCTCCCTTTTGAGTCTCCCTTCCTTTCCCCACTCTCTCCCCCCTGTATCATCACAGACGGCTAGGCTGGGCTCCCCGTGTTACACAGCAGCTTCTCACAAGCTGTCTGTTTTACTTATGGTGGTGTATATCTGCCGATGCTACTTTCTCCATTCACCCCACTCTCTCCTTCCCCACTGCGTCCACAAGTCAATTCTTTACGTCTGAGTCTCCATTCCTTCCCTGCAAATAGGTTCATCAATAACATTTTTCTAGATTCCATATATATGCATTAGTATACGTTATTTTTTTTTCTGACTTACTTCACTCTGTATAGGTTACTTCAGCCTGTATAGGCTCTAGATTCATCCACCTCAGTAGAACTGACCCAGATCTGTTCTTTTTCATGGCAGAGTAATATTCCATTGTGGGCTTCCCGGGTGGCACAAGTAGTAAAGAACCTGCCTGCCAATGCAGGAGACATAAGAAGGAGCGAGTTCAAACCCCGGATTGGGAAGTTCCCCTAGAGGAGGGTATAGCAACCCACTCCATTATTCTTGCCTGGAGAATCCCTTGGACAGAGGAGCATAAGCAGGCTACAATCCAAAAGGATGACAAAGAGCCAAACACAACTGAAGCAACTTGGCACACGCACAATATTCCATTGTATATATGTACCACATCTTCTTTATCCATTCATCTATTGGTGGACATCTAAGTTGCTTCCATGTCCTAGCTATTGTAAATAGTGCTGCTATGAACCTTGGGGTACCTGTGTCTTTTTCAGTTATGGTTTTCTCAGGGTATATGCCCAGTAGTGGGATTGCTGGTAGTTCTAGTCCTATTTTTTTTAAGGAATGTCCTCTCTAGTCTCCACAGCAGCTGTACCAATTTATATTCCCACCAACTGTGCAAGAAGGTTCCCATTTATCCACATCCTCTCCAGCATTTATTGTTTGTAGATTTTTTTGGTGATGGCCATTCTGATTGGTGTGAGGTAATACCTCATTGTAGTTTTGATTTGTATTTCTCTAATAATGAGCGATGTTAAGCCTCTTTTCTTATGTTTACTGTCCATCTGCATGTATTCTTTGGAGAAATGTCTGTTTAGATCTTCTACCCTTCCTTTTTTTTTTTTTTTTGGTTGGGCTGTTTGTTTTTCTGATATTGAAAAACAAATATGAGCTGCTTATACATTTTGGAGATTAATCTTTTGTCAGTTGTTTCATTTGCAATTATTTTCTCCCATTCTGACGGTTGTCTTTTAATCTTGTTTATTGCTTCTTTTGCTATGCAGAAGATTTAAAGTTTAATTAGGTCTCATTTGTTAATTTTTGTTCTTATTTCCATTACTCTAAGAGGTGGGCTAAAAAGAATCTTGTTGTGATTTATGTCAGAGTGTGATTTATGTCAAACAAACACTGTGTATGTTTTCCTCTAAGAGCTTTACAGTTTCTGGCTTTACATTTAAGTCTTTAATCCATTCTGAGTTTATTTTTAATGTATGTTGTTAGGAAATGTTCTACTTTCATTCTTTTACATATAACTGTCCAATTTTCCCAGCACCACTTATTGACGAGGTTATCTCTTCTCCATTGTATATACTTGCCTCCTTTGTCAAAGATAATGTGCCCATGTGCGTGCTAAGTCACTTCAGTCATGTCTGACTGTTTGTGACCCTATGGACTGTAGCCCACCAGTCTCCTATACTCATGTGATTCTCCAGGCAAGAATACTGAAATGGATTGCCATGCCCTTTTCAAAGGGATCTTTACCACCCAGGGGTCGAACCCACATCTCCTGCATTGGCAGGTGGGCTCGTTACCACTAGCACCAGCTGGGAAGCCCTAGGTGCCCAAAGGTGTGTGTTTATCTCTGGTCTTTCTATCTTGTTCTATTGGTCTGTATGAATGGTTTTGTGCCAGTACAATACTGTCTTAATGACTGTAGCTTTATAGATTTGTAGCATAGTCTGAGGTCAGGAAGGTTGATTCCTCCAGCTCCATTTTTCTCTCTCAGAATTGTTTTGTCTATTTGGGGTCTTCTGTGTTTCCATACAAATTGTGAAGTTTTTTGTTCTTAGTCTTTGAAAAATACCATTGGTAGTTTGATAGGGATTGTATTGAATCTGCAGATTGCTTTGGGTAATATAGTCATTTTTGCAATATTGATCTTCCAATCCAGGAACATGGTATATCTCTCCATCTGTTTGTGTCATCTTTGACTTCTTTTATCAGTGTCTTATAGTTTTCTGCATACAGGTCTTTGTTTCTTTAGGCAGGTTTATTCCTAAGTATTTTATTCTTTGTGTTGAAATGGTGAATGGGACATTTTTCCTTCTCTTTCTGATTTTTCATTGTTAGTGTGTAGGAATGCAAGGGATTTCCTATGTATTAATTTTATATCCTGAGACCTTACTATATTCATTGATTAGCTCTAGTAATTTTATGGTGGCCTCTTCAGGGTTTTCTACATGCAATATGTCATCTGCAGAGTGAGAGTTTTACTTCTTTTCCAATCTGGATTCCCTTTATTTCTTTTTCTTCTCTGATTGTCATTGCTAGGACTTCCAAAACTACATTGAATAATAGTAGTGAGAGTGGGAAGTCATGTCTTGTTCCTGATCTTAGAGGAAATGCTTTCAAACTTTCACCATTGAGAATAATGTTTGCTGTAGTTTTATTGTATATGGCCTTTATTATGTTGAAGTATGTTCCTTCTATGCCTACTTTCTGGAGTAGGTGTTGAACATCATAACATCATAAATCAGTGCTGAATTTTGTTAAAAGCTTTCTCTGCATCTATTGAGATGATCATAGGGTTTTTATCTTTCAATTTGTTATATCACATTGATTGATTTGCATATATTGAAGAATCCTTGCATCCCTGGGATAAATTTCACTTTATCATGATGCATGATCCTTTTAATATGCTGTTGGTTTCTGTTTGCTAGAATTTTGTTGAAGATTTTTGCAACTGTGTTCATCAGTGATATTGATCTATAATTTTCTTTTTGTGGTATCTTTGTGGTTTTGGTATCAGCATGATGGTGGTCTTGTAGAATGAGTTTGAGAGTTTTCCTTCTGCAATTTTCTGGAAGAGTTTCAGCAGAATAGGTGCTAGCTCTTCTCTAAACTTTTGGTAGAATTCACCTGTGAAGTCATCTGGCTCTGGGCTTTTGTTTGTTGTAAGATTTTTTATTACAGTTTTGATTCCCATGCTTATGATTGGTCTGTTCAGATTTTCCATTTCTTTCTTACTCAGTTTTGAAAGGTTATAATTTTCTAAGAATTTGTCTACTTCTTCCTGGTTGTCCATTTTATTGGCATATAGTTGCCCATAGTATAATGGGCAACTCATAAGAGTTGCATAATCTCATAAGAGATTATGATCCTTTGTGTTTCTATGTTCTGTTGTAACTTCTCATTTTTCATTTCTAATTTTATTGATTTGAGTCTTCTCCCTTTTTTCTTGATGTGTCTGGCTAATGGTTTGTCAATTTTGTTTATCTTGTCAAAGAACCAGCTTTTAGTTTTATTGATCATAGCTATTGTTTCCTTTTCATTTATTTCTGCTCTGATCTTTATGGTTTTTTTCCTTCTACTAATTTTTGGGTTGTTCTTTTTCTAGTTGCTTTAGGTGTTTGATGTTTTTCTTGTTTCTTGAGGTAGACTTGTATTGCTATAAAATTCCCTCTTAGCACTGCTTTTATTGCATCTCCCAAATTTTGAGTTGTCATGTTTTCATTGTCATTTGTTTCTGGTATTTTTTTATTTCCTTTTTTACTTTTTTCAGTGACCTCTTTGTTATTCAGAAGTGTATTGTTTAGCCTAACCTCCACATGCTTGTGCTTTTAACAGTCGTTTTTTCCCTGTAGTTGACATCTAATCTTATAGCATTGTGGTCAGAAAGATGCTTGAAATGGTTTCAATTTTTTTTAATTACCAATGCTTGATTTGTGACCCAAGATCTGGTCTATCCTAGAGACTGCTTCATGTGCACTTGAGAAAAAATTGAAATCTACTGTTTTTTAATGAACTTCCCTGTAGATATTAATTAGATCCAACTGTCCAATGCATCATTTAAAGCTTGTGTTTCCTTATTAATTTTCTGTCTAGATGATCTGCCCATTGGTGTGAGTGGGGTGCTAAATCCCCCAGTATTATTGTGCAACTGTCAATTTCCCCTTTAATAGTTGTTAGCATTTATGTCTTATGCATTGAGGTGCTCCTATGTTGGGTGCATACATATTTGTAATTGCTTTATCTTCTTCTTGGATTGATCCCTTGATCATTATGTAGTGTCCTTCTTTGTCTCTTGGAACAGTCTTTAAAATCTATTTTATCTGATATGAGTACAGTGATTCTCACTTTCTTTAGATTTCCATTTGCATTGTTACTTGCACCATTCTATCTTGCAGCTCACTTATCTGTTATTCTGTTATTGGTTCCCTCTAGTGTATTTTTAATCTCAATTATTGTGTTCCAACTCGATGGACATGAGTTTGAGTAAACTCCAGGAGTTGGTGATGGACAGGGAGGCCTGGTGTGCTGCAATTCATGGGGTCACAGAGTCAGACTCGACTGAGTGACTGAACTGAACTGAACTGATTGTGTTTTTCATTGTTGATTGTCTATTCTTTATTTCTTCTGGGTCCTCATTAAACTTTTCTTGTATTTTCTCAATTCATGGCTCCATTCTTTCTATCTGTGCCTCCATTTTATTTCTAAGACTTTGGATCATGTTTGCCATCATTACTCTTAATTCTTTTTCAGGCAGACTGCTTATTTCCTCTTCATTTGTTTGGTCCTGTGGGTTTTTACCATGTTCCCTCATCTGCTACATGTATCTCTGTCTTTTCCTTTTTTTAAGTCACTGTGTTTCGAGTCTCATTTCTGCAGGCTGGAAGGCTGTAGTTCCTCTTATTTATGTAATCTTCCACGCCATGGGTGAGGTTGGATCAGTGCCTTGTGAAGCTTTCCTGGTTGGGGGACTTATGCCTGTTCTGATGGGTGGGGCTGGATCTTGTCTTTCTGAAGGTCACTGCTGTGTCCAGTAGTGTTTTGGGTTATCTCACACACTTGCAAAAAGAAAAGGGAAAAAAGGATAAAAATGGGAATCAAAAAAGAAGTGAGTAATCAAGCCAATAAGCAAATCCACAAGTGACAATGAATACCAAACACTAGACTAGCAACAATACAAAACCAGAAACATGGGGAGAATGCAATATAACTAATGAGTACTGCAAAACATGAAAAAATAAGGCGGGCCGGGGAGAGGGAGGGGCATGGCAGCCACAACTGGGGTGTTTGGGGAGTGCCTGCTGCAGTTGAGGCCTGCAAGAAACTGCTACAGTCTGAAGTGGGTAGTGCGCTTTCCCAGAGGGATTGGCCCTCGGCCTTGTGTCCCTCACAGAGCCAAAGTGCATAAGCTCCCAGGAATGTATGGGTCGTAACTTGTGCTTGCTCATGGCTTGTTGGGAGCTATTACCTCTGGTATCAGGACCACAGCAGCAATCATTTGTCCCTTGCCTCAGGCACTCACCCTGGCTTTGGCAGTGGCTAGTCGGTTTGCGTTCCCCCTCTCTGGGATAGTAAACTTTGGTCATGTCTAGTTCTGCCTCTGAACTAGACTCCGAACTGGATGGCTTTGGCTGGGGCTTTGGCTAGGCATATCTATCTCTAGGGTAGGGAAGTTCACAACTCTTGCTTGTCCCACCTACAGCGTTCACAAAGGAGGGTTCCTATGTTCTGCAAGCGTGGAAAGTTAAAGGAGCCCCATGGCAATGATCTCTCACCTCTCTGGGAGGCCTAGGCTTGTCCCTAGACCCTCTCAGCTGGGTCATACTAGCCCCTTCAGAGTATCTTCAAGGCAGTCAACCCCAGTACTCTTGCAGGTGTCTGACCCCCAAAGTCTGAACCTCAACACCCAGCCCCCACTTGCCATGGAGGGCATGCAAGCTGCTTCTTGGCTGGGAAGTGCTGTTCAGCAACTATCTCTGTGGTGAATTCTTTCTGTTTTGCCTTCCAAGCACCTGTTTCTGCATTCCCCTCTGAGGTTCAGCAGCGCCCCTCTATTCCCACTCATGAGGGGGTTTTTGAGTGTACGGAAACTTCTCCTCCTTCATGACTCCCTCCCTTGGGCACAGATCCCCACACCAAAATTCTTTGTCTCTATTTTTTATCTTTATTATTTGTCCTGCCTCATTCTGAAGAGTTTGGCTTGCCTTTTTAGAAGTCTGGGGTCTTCTGCCAGTGTTCAGAAAGTATTCTGTGGGAGTTGTTCTACATGCAGATATATTTTTGATGTTGTGAGGTCAAAGGTGATCTCCCTATCTTACTCCTTCACCATCTTCAATGGTTCCCCTCATCTTCAACAGTTCCCCTCATCTTCAACAGTTCCCCTAGTGCTTTTCTATGTATGGGAAGATGCAAGAGTCTGGACTCACTAAAACCATACCTTTGAAATGCACCTCAGTTGTCTGGGGCCAGTGTTTTCACATCCTGAGTTTCCTCTGGGCTCATTGTGGGGAGTGGCTGCAGCCTGATGGTTGCCAGATGGCAGATATTCTCTTCCTTCCTGAGTTCCCTCAGGGCTTACCAACTCACCATCTGTGGTGGCTGCAATTGCTAATGACTGTGACATCCTTTGTTTACTTACATGGCAGGAAATATTCCATATCCCAAGGGTGTCAGTGAAAAAAGAAAGGAATCCAAGACAACAGGATAGTTTTTGCTTGGGTGTCTTGGATAGATGGTAAAGTCAGGAAATAGATAAGAAAGAAGCAGAAGCTAGTTTGTGGAAAAAATGATGAATTAATCTTTAATTTGAAATGCCAAAAAAATACAGTTCAAGATTAATATCTTTTAAGAAAGAGATGAAAATGTAAATTATGAAGTCATAAGAATACAGTGAGGCCCTGGGGTAATACCTATAGGAAGTGCAGGGAATCTGTCTGAGGATAGGATCCTAGAACCAAGCAGAAGAAAACTGCCAGAGAAGGGGAACATGAAGATCAGAGAGGAGGTAGATCTGCATCAGAAAACAGTGGGTTTAGGGAGAAATTCTTCAGGTGGGATTTGGAAGTGAGGCTTGTGTGGATTCTCCTCCACAGCATTCCTCCAAATGGCCTTCCCTCCTCTTGCTGCTCAGGAGCCTCAGCTTTCCTGCACTGCAAGCTCCTTCCATGAAGTTCACAGCAGCCTCACCCAGCAGCCCATCACACACCTAAAAGCTCTCCACCCTTCTCTTGGCAGTTTAACATTCTTGATTATTGTTTAAAATTTCAACCTTAAAAGTATATTTATATTTATACTATACTATAATATATATTTATTTATGGGGCTTCCCTAGTGGGTTAGATGGTGAAGAATCTGCCTGCAATGTGGGAGATCCAAGTTCAATCCCTGGGTTGGGAAGATCCCCTGGAGGAGGGCATGGCAACCCACTATAGTGTGCTTACCTGGAAAATTCCATGGACTGAGGAGCCTGGTGTCCATATATTATATATTTTATACATATTTGTGTGTGTGTGTATATACACACACACACACACACACACACACACATATATATATATATATATATATATATATAAAATGTCACCCTCTACTCAAGTTCCTAACTCACCTTACTCTGTGCTATTTTTTCCAATGATATTTAATATGTTCTAGGGGCCATATAATTTTTTGTTGTTTCTGTTTACTATTTATCAAGTAAATTTATTACTATATCTCTCCCTTACAAGAGCAGGAGTTTTAATATTTTTTTCATTGATAAACACTGCTAGAGTTAGAAGAGTGCTGAGTGTGGACCAGGTGCTCAATAAATCCGTGTTAAATTAGTGAAGAAACAGATGTATTTTCCGAAGCCATTTCTAGTGGTGGCTGTCCCCTCCTCCCCAGGGCCTGCCACTCCTCATTGTCTCTTCCAGACCATTCTATCTCCTCCATGATAAAATCACCACATTCTCCTGCTGCCACCATCTATCTCCCATACCTCAGGGCATCCAGATCCTACCTACACTCCCATAAATCTGTCTTCCTTGATTTTAGCTCCTGGCTCACTGGCACCCTCTTCAACCCTACCTGTTGTAAATCTTGATTTCAACAACCACATATATGATGGTTGTTGTTTTTTTTTAGTTGCTAAGTTGTCTCCAACCGTTTTGCGACCCCATGGACTATAGCCCACCAGGCTCCTCTGTCCATGGGATTTCCCAGGCAAGAACACTGGAGTGAGTTGCCACTTCCTTCTCCAGGAGATCTTCCCCACCCAGGGATCAAACCCACATCTCCTGCATTGGAGGTATATCCTTTGCTACTGAGCCACCAGGGAAGCCCTTACGATGGTTGGAACCCTTCAAAGAAGCTTTTCAGTTCTTGGCTTTTGCTTGTCCTCTACCCCACCTCAGTCAATAAGTTCCATGGTCACATCCTTAAATATTTTCATTTCCTAGGCTGATATAGCAAAGTACCACAGACTGAGTAGAATGAACAGAATAACTTCCCTTTCTCACAGCCTGGAGTCTGAGATTGAGGCATCGCAGGTGGCTCCTACCTTGGGCCATGAGGGAAAGACCTGCTCCAGGCCTCTCCACAGTGTGCAGATGGCTGTCTTCACCCTGAATCTTCATGTCATCTTCCCTCTATCCCTTTCTGTGTTCAAAGTTCTTCTGAGGATACCAGTCAAATTAGATTGGGTCCAACCTAATGGCCACATTTTTAAAAATTGTTTGCCTCTTTAAATATCTGTCTCCCAATATAGCCACATCCTGAGCTACTGGATATGAGGATTTTAACATAAAAACATTGAACCCAGAACACAGATTACCCTAACTTTGTCGGCCCTCAAATGGATAACTCCTGTTTGCTCCCCTAGATCAGCTCCCTCTTCGCCACTCTGGGCCATGTCCCATGTGGACTGCATAGAAAAGCTCCCTTGTCCCCTACCTTCCTGATGGATTAGGCCAATGGAAGTTGTCATAGGAAGCTGAGGGCAGGAGGAGGGTGGAGCCAGACCACTGTAGCCCCAGGTCCCTTCCATCACAACAGATGCCCTGCTCCTTGTGGCTACCTTCTCCAACTCCCAGCTTCTCCATTACAATTACGCACTGGTGATCCCAGGTCATCCTAAACTAGTTCATTTCAGCACTTCCTAGCTGTTGGGTCTTGGAAATTTTATCCTAGCTTTTCTGAGCCTCAGTGTTCTTTTTTGTTGTTGTTATTTGACTTAAATGTTACTTTACATATATTTACTAGAAAGTAATGATGTCACATGCTGTGCTCAGTCGTTTCAATCGGGTCCAACTCTTCATGACCCCGCGGACTATAGCCCACTCCTGTGTATAGTCTCCTATGTATAGTCCTATGTATAGTCTCCTGTGTATAGTCTCCTGTGTCCATGGGATTCTTCAGGCAAAAATACTGGAGTGGGTTGCCATGCCCTCCTCCAGGGAATCTTCCCCACCCAGAGATCAAACCCATGTCTCCTGCATCTCCAGCACTGCAGGTGGATTCTTTACCCTTGAGCCACTGGGGAAGCCCTAATGATGTCATATATCTATAAATTACAAATATGAGCCTCAGTGTTCTTATCTTTAACTCAAGAATGGCAATAACTACTGCCTGCAGTGCATGAAACACATAGTATCTGCAGGCATAAGTTACCTTCAGGGATGGGATGGTGAAAGATTTTGTTATATATTTTTAATGTCCTCATGAATGTTCAGAAAAGAGAATCTCTTCTGGATCAAATTCTCATCTTACTCCTCTGAGATGTCTTCTCACCCAAAGTCTCCCTGGGAGTCCTGTCTCCATCCTTGTAGGGTCCAATTTTAGCAATAATTCCACTAGGTCAGTTCAGCCAGAATCATTCATTGTTGATATCTGACCACCCTAAATGTCCTCATCCCCACCCTGGACAGCTGGTCACTCTGACCCACCTTCAGCAGGAATCTTTTCAGGTTGGTTCATTCCCCCAGAATTTCCTGCATCCTCTTAGTGATTTTCTACTCACTAACCCTCACCCTGTTCCCTGGCTATGAATTCCTACTTTTCTTTATTCAGAAGCTGAGCCTGGTGTCTAGTTCAGGAGTCCTTCTTAAATAAAGTCTTCTTTACTCTCTTTACTAAATGGCATAGAAAATTTTTCTTTATGTTCAAACAAGCCAGTTTATTGTAGTTATGGTTATCTAGACTAAAGTGAGAATTTTTTATCAGGGAGACACACAGAACAAAAGATGCTTTTGAGTGAAGGGAGCAGAAGTATTATAAAATCTAATAAAAATCAGGGTGTAATAATTCTATTTTTAGAATTATTTAAATTTCTTATATTTCTATTAAGACTAAAACACACAAATAAAAAGATTATCCTTGTTTTTTACACAGGTGGGAATAAATTACTAGAAGAGAAAATTGTCATAAATGAACATGTAGTTGTAACCAGACTGTAACTTTCATAACACTGCAACACTTCTGACCTAAAGTCAATGCCCTTGAGGCCCTCGGAGGAAAAAAATCCTAAAAGGTGGATCATGAGAGGAGCAACTACTCTTATTCCTCCACATCAGAGGGCCAATCACCAGAGGATCAGAATGAAGAGATCAAAGCTCTTTCATGCCACTTAGATATTAACTTGAGGGTTAGTTCAGAAGGTTGAGCAGAGATTGTAAGACAATCCTACTTTCCTTTGAGGATGCAATTATTTCAAAAGGGAGGGAGATAAATAAGTCAATAGACCAAGATATAAGATGCTTCCCTATCATCTCAGCAAAGAACAAGAAATTGTAGTCAAATGGAACTATGTTTTTAAAAATGTTTTTAAAGAAAAGGAGACAGTGTAGAGGCCTTTATTCTGCATAATACCTCAAAGAATTAGGGTCATAGTCACTAAAAGGTTAGGTTTTAATTACATATCATGCACATTTCAGGTTAGTAATATTGAAAGTCCTCAATCAAGATGCTAGTAATTAGTGTTCAGAAATATATGAATTGGATATAACTTCTATATTAGAAGCAATTTTAGGCCCATGTGCTCTGAATTGGTACATGACCCCAGGGGACTGCCTCTCTCTGATTTCTCTGTATATTTAGCATCCTCACATTTGTTTGCAATTATTTCTTCATTTGTCCATCTCTCCAACTAGGCTACAAGTTCTTTGCATGTAAGAATCTGGTCTTCTTGGTTTGGTAAACCTAAGGCCTAGCAATTGAATATAATAAAAGCAGATTTAGACTACATCAAAAACAATGCAACAGGTAACTACACATGTGAGACATATAATTATTTTTTAATAAGATTAGTGCTATTAGAAAAAATATCAGCACATTTGCATATTCAAAGAAGAGATCACTTATGCAGTAGTCTGAAAAATGGCCACCCAAAATAAAAATACTAGATACTGATCAATGGAATGTGTGAATCTTGCCTTACCAGGAAGAAGGGCCTTGCAGAAGTGATTAAGCTAACAATCTCAATTTGGGGAGATTATCCTGAACTAAGTGAGTGGGTCCTCAACCATCACAACTGAAAAGCAGAGGGAGATTACACAGAGGAAGAGAGAGCTAATGTGAAAACCAACAGAGAGAGACTTGAAGATACTGGTCTTGAAGACTGGAGAGATGCTGCTATGACCCTCAGAACACCAGGACTACCAGAAGCTCCTGAACTAGGGAATCACTCTCCCTGGAGCTTCTGGAAGGAGCAGTCTTCCTAACACCTTGATTCTGAACTTCTGGCCTGCAGAACTGTGAGAAGGCAAATTTCTGTTGTCTTAAGCCACCAACTTCCTAGCAATTTGTTACAGCAACACAGAAACTAATACAACCTTGCAATGAGTAATAGTGAGCATGACACAGAGGAGGTGTGTTTGAAGTGGTCTTTGGAAAAGTGAAGTAACAGCCTCACAGGGAAGTAGAGGGGAGGCGGGGCGCCGTTGAGAGTGGAGGGGGTGTGGCCAGCAGAAGAGATTTGAGCAAAATGGAGCCACAACAAAAACTCATCTAATCTCAGTTGACTCCAGGAAAATGGTATGACTAGACAAGTGGAAATGAAAGGCAAGTTCTGTATTTTTCCCAGTGAAGTAAAGCTGCTATTGAAAAAAGTTATTAATGGACTTCCCTAGTGGCTCAGTGGTGAAGAATCCGTCTGCCAGTGCAGGAGACTCTGGTTCGAGCCCTAGGTTGGGAAGATCCCCTGAAGAAGGGAATGGCCACCCATTCCAGTATTCTTGCCTGGAGAATTTCCTGGACAGAGGAACTTGGTAGGCTACAGTCCGCGGCATCGCAGGAGTCAGACACGACTTAGCTACTAAAAAACAACAAAGCTGCTAATATCTCACACTCAGAGTACGGTCCTTCTGCGCCAAACGCTGTCCTGAGCACATTCTAAAACATTTGTCTTAGCAAGTCTTGGCCCGCTGTAACAGAGTGCATAGCTGTGTGCCTTATAAACAGCAGTTACAGAGCCAAAGTGGTCAAGTTGTGGTGAGGGCCCTCTTCCAGATCACAGACGGACTCCTCCTATCCTTCCACGGCAGGGAGCGAAGAACTCAACTCTCTTCGTCTGTCCTAACAGAAAGGCACTGACGCCATTCCTGAGAGCTTCATCCTCAAGACCTCACCTAACCCTAATCACCTCCCAACGGCCCCGTATCTTAAGACGTTCACCTAGGGGGATGAGGTCCAACATATCAATAACACAAACATTTAATCCGTAATGTTTATTCGTATAAAAATCGCATCTCTGGTATTATTCTTGCTGACAGAGGAGGAGAGTAAGGCTTAAAGATGTTAAAAGAAACTTAGCCAGGATGATACTGTGAGCACGTGTGGGAGCTGGTGAGTTCTCACCAGGATGCACCACAGCCTTCCCTGCAGCAGAGATGATAATGAAGATCAGAGTGAAAATACTCTGTCTGGTCACTTTAGGGATGATAATTCTAATGAACCTTATTCTGCTCTCCATCCAATTTGCCTTCTATTAGCTTAAATGAAATAAAAATGGACCAGCATGTATAACTCAATTGTTTTTCTTTACTATTTTCTTTCCATTATCAAGCAAAAATAATGCAAATTGTTTGCAATTTATTTATAATTGGAGAATGAAAAGTAAATCAATGCCACACATCATTAAGGTCATTTAAGAAAAGTTCTCTTCAATGTCATCTCAAACTTTATTTGAGCTGGAGACTTATTTTGTCTAGTAGAGGAACGGGCATTTTGATAAGCAAGAGCATTTAATACTTTCTATGGAATTTGTCAACTTTCAACAGGAAATTCAATGACAATTTTTAAAGGATACTCAGTTCCTATAATAACACATTTAGGTGGAAAAGCAAGAATTTCTCACAGTGTCCTGGGAAATTCTGGTTCAGAAGAGCTGATGATTAAAATAACTGAATCTGAAGAGATCTACGTCCAGTTTGATTCCTGCTCCTCTGACTTCAAGGATAATTTTCCACACTATTCTTTCTCACACACCTTCGAGCTGGTTTTTGACCAACAAAAATGAATGACAACCTATCTTCAGTATTTATTTATGTGACCCGTTGAGTTACAAAGACAGAGAAGTTAAAAGTCAAAGGACCAGTGCAAGTCAGCCTTCACAGGGCAGTGCAGTCCTTGATGGTCATGGTGATTTAGAAGGTGGTGTTTAGTTTTGCAAGTAAAGAAACATATGTTACCTAACAAAGGGGCGATAAGGCAAAGAAAAACCAATGCATTTTATCCACATTCATAAAGCATTGTTAGATAAATCCAATCCCAATTCTTACTCTTGTAAATGATTCATGCATCCTTCACCTAATAAGGAGAGTATATAATGAAATTACCACTTTTTTGCTATCATGGCATTATGAAAGGGCAATTTTTATCAAGTTCATCAAAATATATGCAAACATTTTTAATGTGACAAGGGTATGACTACTAAACAAACTAAAACATTGTTTTATGGACAGCACTGAAAGCACAATAAAAAATCCTTATTGATATAAATAGATTTTTATGAGCTTGATAATCAAAGCTCTTTCATGACTTCTCAATTCCATGATAACAAGGTAAATTTTGGGATCAAATTAGGTGGTTGGGAGTAACATACATACACTAACTACTATATGTAAAATAAATAAATGACAAGGACCCATTTATAGCACAGGAAACTCTATTCAATATTCTATAATAACTTACATGGAAGAAAAGACTGAAAAATAATGCATATATACCTGTATGTATAAAGGAATCACTTTGCTGTGCACTGGAAACTAATATAACATTGTAAATCAATTATGCTCCAATAAATGTTTTTTTTAATTTTTATATAATCCATGGAAGGTAGCATGGACATGGGATTAAAAGTATGACTTTAGAGTCAAATTATGCTATTGCTCTGTAATCTTGAACAAAATCTCTTCAAATCTCAATTTCCTCACCTAAAATTGGAGCAATAATATCTCGTTCACCGAGCTTTGAGATTATGAAATTCAACAACAAAACCCAAACATGTCCAGTGCCTCATATAAAAAAGGTGTTTTTCTTCTTTTTTGCAGAACATTGTTTCTGACTGATGTCCCTAGGCATTCCAGTTGGAAGGTTATAAACTAAATCACCTTATTTTTCTAAATTTCCAAATCTTAATCATCAGTGTATAGTTAAAAATCATAGTTTACTGGGGAACATTTCCCTATTTTCCACCTGATAGAGTAGGCATTATTTCTTAATATTATTTCCCATTTAGAAAGTAACTTCTCTTGAAGATCTTAAAACCCCACACAATACTCTTCAACATAACAGTTAAATTGACTAGATAATATTAAACTATTGTTGACTTTTGATTCTCATGTAAATTTTTTTAATCTTTGACCATGCATCATAAATAAAAGGCAAATGAAGATGACGCATATAACTAAATTAAATAACCTATTTAAAAATGAGAAGGACTTCCTTGGTGGTCCGGTAGTAAAGAATCCACCTGCCAGTGCAGAGGACACAGGTTCGATCCCTGGTCTGGAAGACTCCACATGCAACAGGGCAACTAAGGCCACTCACCACAACTACACAGCCTGAGCGCCTAGAGCCTGTGCTCTGCAACAAGGAAGGCACCACAGTGAGAAGACCACGTACCACAACTAGAGAGTAGACCCCGCTCACTGCAACTAGAGAAAGTCCTCATGCAGCAGCCAAGACCCAGGGCAGCCAAAAATAAATAAGTAAATAAAAATGAGAAGAACATAGCTTTAAATTATACTTGCATTCACAGCTATTTCCCCCAAGGCAAGGTTAATTGTATAATTTGGGGCAAGCAAGTGTTAACCAAGTTTTGTTACCTAATACCACAGATTACAAAATTCAAATATATACAACTTGGGGAAAGGGAGTCATTTTCTTTGCTCAATTATCTGCAGTCAACCCTAACAGCTAGTTTGAGAACAATTTAAGAAGAATAATTGAGTACATGTTTAAAATGTGGATTTTAGGGTCAGCTCTGAACCTAATATACCTACTTTGAGAGGTGACCTTACCTCTGAGCCTTAGCTTCCATGTCAACAAAGTTGAAATGTTTCTATCGTATGCATCTGACTTAGCGATGCAACTGGCCCAGCAGTGCTCAATAACTACTCAGTTATTTTTATTGACTGTGGTAAATAATTAGTTAATGTTAGGACTTTAGTTGCAAAGAACACAAACTGATGTACATATACACATAGGTATATCCAATTAAGAGATTTATAAACACAAAAAACACTAAACAATCATACCACACAAGTGAATAGATTCTAACATAAATCATTAAGAATATAAGTGATATTTGGTTTGGCACATAGTTAAAACAACAAGAAACATCCCCATCCCATCCCCTATTCATAAAGAAGGGGCGTTAGAAGAATTATGTCAACATAATCAACAATATGTGTCACCATCCATTAAGATCACCATGGAGCAGTGTGGCTATTGGCAACAGAAGCAACACAGAAAAGCCAGCTAGTGGCAAAGACGTGTCACTCTCCATTATTACTAAGAGCACAAAATAGAATCTCTCTTCGATGATAAAGTCCTTTCCCAGTTTAAATTTAGCACCATGCTCCTTTCGATCATGACATTTTGCACTCTGACAATTTTATATCAGATAGAATGATTTTGCATCATGAGCAGTAGGTCAGCTAAGAAAACCAAGAGAAAAATTTCCAAAAAGATATGTATTCCCTTGGGTACTCTGTCCTTTCCTGAGAGCATGATGAAGCTAAATAAAACCCATGACATGTGAAAAGCAAAAGTATGTTATCACCATTTCAAGTTCAAGAACTTAGGCTGTTTTTATAGGAAGGCAAACCAGCACATCAGGATGGAATTAGCTGTCATCTTTGGAGAAGATGTTAGACGTATAACTCTTGAGTTTAGGGCAGTGCCAAATGCCCACTTAAAGACTGCTGCAGTAAAATACATTGGCAAATCCTTTATGCTTCAAATAAAGTTTTATGGACTAAAAGTCAGTGATTAAAACAAGCTTTTATTTTGTCCCTCTGGGACTGCATTTCTACACTGTGTGCCAACGCATTATGTCCATACTGTGTGTAACACAATCTAAAGCAATTTACTAGCCAACATTATAAACGACAAGGCTTTCCAGTGGTAAAGAATTTGCCTGCCAATGCAGGAGAAGCAGGAGATGCGGATTCAGTCCCTGGGTTAGGAAGATCCCCCTGGAGGAAGAAATGGCAACCCATTCCAGTATTCTTCCTGAGAAATCCCTTGAACAGAGGGGGCTTAAAGGCCCCTTGCAGGTCAGTGGGGTGGCAAAGAGTTGGACACGACATTTTAGCAGAGACTCCACTCACCATTACTTGCCTCTTCTGCTGCCTTGTTTATTCATCTTAAAAAAACCCTGGAAATCTCACTCTGGATTGAAACTATTACCTTGGGTGTTCGGTAGTATGTCTCCAGCTATCCTGCTGCCTGGAGAAAATCACACAAGAGTAGGTGCCCTTACAAGCCATGGTGTCCAGCCCCATCGGCGTCCTCAGGGCAACCCAGCAAATTCCATTATGCCCTGGCCAGTGTGCTTTCTCTCAAATCATGACCAGAATGTTCTCTCAAATTATGACCAGAATGTCCAGACCTACCACCCCATCCCTTCTCTCTCACAGTTTCATTTTCTGTATCATTTAATTTTCACTTTAGTCATTTTATTTTATCACAGAGATACCTTCAAAGGAGGCCTCTCTTGAAAGTCTTGCTACATAATGTGCATAAACTTCAGTTCTTACTTTTCTTCCCCTCAGTAGATGGAGAAGGAACACTTCCACCCAAGTCAAAGCTACATATTTTCTCCTCCTTGGCTTTAGAGACTTCAATCATGTGTCATCTCTCCCAGATCTGCAGAACTGTTCTTATCTTCCGCAGTTTAAATATGATAAACACTTCTCCATTCAAAGCGAAAAAATACTAATCTCTGTCTTGACTTGACCTTCCTTTATGGTTATCATCCAGTCATCAGCTTTTTGGGGGGGCTGTCTGTCCCGTGCTGTCCTTCATCCAGCCGTGGCTTAGTCTACTGGGATCAGACTTCTGTCACCAGCATTTCTTGCCAATTGCTCTTTGTAAAGTCAACAATGACCTTCGTGATGCATTATCTAATGAATTATTTTTTGTCCTTGTCTGAATTGCTTTTGGAATTTTGGAACTTGAAATGCTCTTTTTCTTTAGCTTTGGTGATTCATCCCTTGCTATTTTGTTTTTTATCCCATCCCTCTGGCCACCCCTTTTACTCCCTGAGGGCATCTGTTTTCCTTCTGTCCATCTTTAAATCAAAATTTCCCATCACCAGCTTGAGGGCTTGTACCATTCCCTCACCCAGTTTTCATTGCTTCACACGAACGTGACCATGCAAAGTCATCAACGGCCCAGACCTCTTGGCTAAACTCCAAACTGACTTACCTTTTAGACATGTCTTCCTCAACTATTCAGTGGTTTACAGCCAAATCAAAGTCAATGTGCTTAATACTTATTTACTGTTCATCTTAGTCATGTTCCTTCTCTAAATTTCCTACATGGTATCTAATCACTGTCATAAGCCATACTTGTGGGTCATATAGATTTCTTTCTTTCTTTCTTTCTTTTATTTTTGACTACTCTGGGCCTTCATTGCTTCACTCGGGCTTTCTCTACCTGCGGTGAACAGGGGCTAGTCTTCGTTGCGGTGCACAGCCCTCTCATTGCAGTAGTTTCTCTTGTTGCAGAGCATGAACTTAGTTGCCCCAAGGCATGTGAGATATTCCCACACCAGGGATCAAACCCATGTCCCTTGCATTGGCAGACAGGTTTTTAACCACTGGCCACCAGGGAAACCCTCATTCTAGCTGTCTTTGTGTAATTCATCTACCATATTAAATCCATCACAAGCTCTTAGAAATTTACCTACTAAAGATTTTGAGTTTGTGAGTTTTCCATTTATCTTAATTGCCATTGCCTTTTTGTGTGGCATTTATATATCATCATATCTCCCAAATTTAAAAGAAGTGAAGGAAGGAAGGGACAGATGGAAGAGGTAGCAACTGGGGTGGGAAATTTTTTTGTTTTTTTTTTGGGGGGGGTGGGAAATTTTTTGTCCATCAGATAAACCCTTTCTCTTTTTGAGTCCAGGTTCTCGAGTCTATTACAGTAGTCTCCTAAATGATTCCCTCCCCTTGCTGCCAAAGTTATAGTTCCAAGATTGAAATATTCCAGTGTACCCAGTTTAGTTAAGGTTGTCCAAACTTCTGTAACATCTAGGACTCGTTGCAGTGACCAAGCACAGGTAACATGATAGTTTAGATCAAGTGCTAATGATAGCATTAGGCTGACAGAGGTCTTTGCACCTTCAACACGTAATGTCCAACACTTCTATGAGAAGAGAGATTGGACACATCCAGAGGACAGACATCCGTCTCTGCTGTTTCCATTCACTAGAACTCAGTCACAGGGTCTCACTCTGTTCTGAGAGAGGGAATGATCCCAGAAGAAAGAGATTTTGGATGAGAATTATCAGCTTTTGTCTTGAAGTGAAGTCGCTCAGTCGTGTCCGACTCTTTGCGACCCCATGGACTGTAGCCTGCCAGGCTCCTCTGTCCATGGGATTTTCCAGGCAAGAATACTGGAGTTGGTTGCCATTTCCTTCTCCACAAATAGACAATAAATTCAGATTCCTTGTCCTAGCACACTAGATCTGTCTACTTTCCACATCACCTAGAATCTGCTCCTCCTCATTGATCAACCAATGATATGACCATAACCAACTTGTTTTCCCCAGACTCACCAGGCTCCATGATGCTTTCATGTAGCTATGATATTTCCCTCTGCCTCAGTCACAGCTTTTTCCCTCCTTGTTCTTTCCTTTAGGAAGGAAACCCTCAACTTCACAACCCAGATCAGACCACTTTTCATGACAGCTAATTGGATGTGGATGTTTTCCCCCATGTTGCCAAGCCTCTTTACAGAGCACTGAACCAAAAGATAAGTAGATTCAAGTTTACTTGTCTACTTTTCCCATTGACTGTATACCCTGATGGAGTCCACTCACAGCGATGATTATGTAAGCAATGTTTCCTTTAATACATTCAAAGTTATCTCTATGCTTATTCTAAAACTAATTAAATTAGACTCATTTTTAGACTAAAAGAATTCAACATTGAAGACAAATTTCCTATTACTGGGCATTTTAGAGATTCATATTTGTTAATTAGGTGTTTCAGATATTATCCTCTGGTAGTCTCAGTTAGAATGCATTTCTTGAATTCTACTCATTACAAGTTCTGTAATATTAACAACTCAGAGATGATGTGCTATTGACTGATTAAGTGTATCATAGGGAGCAGAAACATACACTCATAAACACAATTATGCATGAGAGAACATATACACTTGTGACTCTAAGTATTTTATATTTATGTCTTCATAAATGAAAAGCTATTTTGGGCATCTGCAATTTCATAGACCTCACATGTCTTGCAAAGAAAACTTTAGCTAGAATTTAAATAAAATCAATTTTAAAATAGTTGTTTTCCTTTGTTCTATGTGCCTAAGAAAATGAGGTGCATTTTAAATACCTACTTATATTAACTTGAGATAATAAAATTTTACTTAAAAATCGCTGAATTTATGAAAATAAAACACTTTACTAAATCAATATTTTGTTATATTCATAGTAAACTATTAGATTCAGAAGACCTGAATTAAATCTCCTACCCTGCAGTTTACTAACTGTATGACATTGGGAAAATTAGTTACTATAATGCATAACATGCTCATCTACTAATTGGAGATTTACCTCATAGACTTAAGAGATCAACCCTATGGAGAGACTCTATTACAAAAGAAATAATAAAATTTTTAAATATATATTTCACAGTTATCCTTTCAACGACATGATAGGATTTTGTGTCAGACTAGTGTTGAGCCCTGGACTAGGTCATGCTTGAACCTGAGAAGGTCATTTTCCCAATTTTAATGTGAATAAACAGGAGATCGAACCAGTCCATCCTGAAGGAGATAAGTCCTGGGTGTTCACTGGAAGCACTGATGCTGAAGCTGAAACTCCAATACTTTGGCCACCTGATGCAAAGAGTTGACTCATTGGAAAAGACCCTGATGCTGGGAGAGATTAGGGGCAGAAGGAGAAGGGGATGACAGAGGATGAGATGGTTGGATGGCATCACCGACTCGATGGGCATGGGTTTGGGTGAACTCCGGGAGTTTGTGATGGACAAGGAGGCCTGGCGTGCTGCGATTCACGGGGTCGCAAAGAGTCAGACACGACTGAGCAACTGAACTGAACTGAACTGAAACTTCTCAGTGAAGTGAGATCTCCATGTGGGTCTTTGTATGTGAGTATGTGTGTGCAAGCCCACACGTGTACCATCGGCCCTCCATTTTCACAGTCCTTGATTGGTTGAATCCGTATATATGGAACTGCGGATATCAGGGGTCATTTTACATAAAGGTCTTGTATTCTTGTATCTGCAGGGGTCTTGGAACCAATCCTGAGGAAGTACTCAATCACTAGGAAGTCAGTGGACGGTGACGGTGGGGTTCTTTCTGACAGGGAAGACTATTTTATACTGATAATGTTCATAATTGCCAGCACAGTGATAATAAACGTCATTCTGACTTTTATTGGTTTTATTATTGTTTTTAATTCTCTAATGACATGTCCCTAAATAGTCTGCACCCAGTGTAAACAGATGTCACTGCTCCACCATTGGTAACTCCACCTTATTTATGTGTATTTATTCACCAATAAGCAGTATTGTCCAAAGACAATTTTCTCACAATGAAGCATCCCTGTAAAAGAGATTTACCCTGCTAGTGTCCACGGCAAGGCAGCCATCCAAACTCTGAAATACATACCTAGTATTTGCTCTGATATTTATCAGAGAACATCTCCTGGTGAGGGCTCAGTTACAAAATAAAAATTTTTTTTAAGACAAACTGGCACATTCCTGTTACCTCCCTCCACACAAGAGGCCCCCTGTTCCTTCAGCAGCAGCATCCTTGTCCGTAATAACTGTAGAAGCATCTACAGGAGGAACACCCGACTCTCTCATTCCTGTTAGAGGCCACGTTTGCTGTCCTGATGGCAACACATGCTGGCCTACTTCCACCAGTTAATTTTCTGCTCCAAAAGTGCATCCTCCCAGCACATCATCCACAGCATTTCCTGAGCACCTGCCAAGTCCACCTTCACGGAGAACCCCAGGTACCAAGGCTTGGCTCTCCCGTGCCTTTGCACAGATGCTTCTCCCTTCCTTCTGTGAGAAGGGAAGCCCCTTGATCTCTGTCTCCCCTCAGTAGGGTCACTTTTCATCTGCTCCGTTCCCCGTGGACACACGGCACTAGACAGTGGATGCCTTCACTGTTCCTAATAAATTAATTAACAACCTCAGAGACTTAAATGGTTTGGAAGGATTCTAAAATCCTCTCACTCGATGACTTCCACTAAGTAGAATATGTTTATCCATTTCACAGGACCTATATTTTTAGATCAATGACCTTTGGGTGTGTGATTCATTCGGATTTCATTTTTTCCCAGCAGGCACAGTTTCACATAAGCCTATTTAAAAACAATAAAGCAAGCAATGTTTTAAATGGAATATAATCTATTCTACACCTGTTTCCTTAGACTATTTTGATGGAAGTGGATGGTTTCTGTGACAAATTATACTTCTATAATATCATCCACAACTAAAATATTGACATATCTTCCCTTAATATATCACATTCATATTTTAATTTTTAAACCAGTTCATTGAAAGTAATTTCCCACAAAAGAGCCATGCACACAAAGGATGATATTTTCAGTTAAAATGACAGAAATATTTTCTAGGTATAATTATTTAGGGCAAGAATTTTGTAGAATTTTCCCTGATTTTCTTGCCCCTTAACAAATGAGAAATAGCACCCGGAGAGAAGTTGTGTCTGACTCTTTGTGACCACATGGACTGTAGCCCACCAGGCTCCCCTGTCCATGGAATGTTCCAGGCAAGAATACTGGAGTGGGCTGCCATGTCCTTCTCCAGGGGATCTTCCCAACCCAGGGATCAAGCGCACATCTCCTGCATCTCCTGCATTGGCAGGTGGATTCTTTACCACTGCGCCACCTGGGAAGCCCCTTATATGTGTTGCTGGCGGGTAACTATGAATAATTCCTGCTTAGGAGCTCATGAATCTAGGGAGTTGCTCATGTATTGTTTAAAAGTCAACTTGTGAGCAGCTTCTCTTTATCCAGACATTTCTGTAGAAATTGTATTATGAAAATGTCTAGTTGGGGGATATTGCAACAGTCTTTAGCTGTAATGAATCCTTTGCTTTATATCTGTATTCTTTGATGAAGAGTGCTTCATAAGCAACAGTGACTTTAAACTTTTTGGAGTCAAAGAGTTTCTTGAGCTGTTAATAAAATCTATAAACTTTTTCAGTACAAAATACACATTACACACACAAAATGCACACTTCAAAGAGTTCTGTATTCCCCAAAGCCCAGCAGATGGGGATCCCAGATCACAGACTCCCCAGGCCCCTAAAAACAGGACTTCTGTGTTGAAATGCTGTATGAGGGCAGAGTGTTGAGAATTATTCCATAATCATCAGGGGAATGAGAAATTTTTCGCTTGGAATCTAAACTGAAAACTGAGCTTTCCTTGAATAAACGTGTTCTCCAAGAAATGTTTTCTTCTTTTTTAAACACTGTTTCCCGTTTTCTCTTCTCCTTGGCCACCACAAAGACAGTGGGGAGATCATTGCAAGGGCCGGACCTTGTAAAACTGAAATAAATGCATTGCGTTCAGTCCTCTTTACCTTCCTTCTACCTGCTCTTCCCAACTGACCCTAGACACATTCCAGGCAGAATTCACAATAACACATACACAGACACTGGCAAAGCCATCTGAGGGGCTTATTCCCTAGCCACTGAGGCTTCTGGATTTTACTGGACTGTAAGCTCCTCAAAGGCAGAGGCCATAACTTTTTAAAAATACACATATAGATATCAGGGGAATTCCCTGGTGGTACAGTAGTTAGGACTCAGCGCTTTCACTGCCAGGATCTGGGTTCGATCCCTTGTTGTGGAACCAAGATCCCACCTGCTTAGCAACTCGGCCAATAAATAAATATCAATGTCAGTGCTTAGAAGAGTAATTATCACACTGTAAGTGGGCAATAAATGCTCAAATGAGTGAGTGGCAAAGGATAAAAATTTTATAGTTCATTTTAACATTCTTTTACCTTCAAGTTTATTGAAGTGTTGGAGAATTTTAAAGACCCAAAACAATGCTATCATAGGTTGCAAGAAGCAGCAGCCTTCGAAGCAGCAGCCTAATGGAGCAGCTCTTTTCATTTTCTGGCCCAAAGATCAGACATCTTAATTAATATTAAATATAGACATATATAATTATTGGCAATGCTGCTGAGGTGTTCAGATAAATGAGCATGGAAAGAACATATCATCAGAGTAGGCTTTTCTATTTATCATCTTTGTCCTAAATAATTAAAAAATGTGTTCATTAAGATCCTCATGGCTTTAAAATTTTTATTTTTAAAAGACAGAAACATTAACAACTTGTACTCAAAGCCTTTCTATAATTCTATCTTTAGCTGTAGAGGAGACTGCCTTATAAAAAAAATCTCATTCATCCCTTGGATAATTGATACCTTTACAATAGAGTCCAGACATACTAACTTTATTAAACTCCACTTTGGGGAAAAAATGTTATTGCCTCTTTCCAGTGTATGAGGAATCCATCGAACAGAGATAGCAGAGCTCTGAAGAAAATATTCTTTCAGAGAACAGAATGAGCTTGCTGATCACTAAAAATAACCAAGGATATTTATCAAAAAAAATTTTGGCCATATAAGTAATACAAATAATCTTAGAGAAAATGTGTTGGTTTTCATCCTAGGATAATATTGAGTTTCTATGGGTATTTGTGTGTTGGCAAGAAAAGGCAGAAGGGGCACCAGTTATTTTTATATGGTTAAGCCCACAATAGCACCAAGTAATTTATCAGATGCAGTGTAAGAAGATCATTTGACTACCTGAATGTTCCAAGTTTTTTTTCCCAACTCTTCAAAATAACTGAGTTGTGAGACCATATGGTGACATGCTGGCTATTTTCTAGTGTACATACCACACACCCCACTACCACCTCACCCACACACACACCAGATACTGGTATTTTTGATTTTCAAAGCAAATCTGTCTCTGAATTAAACTATTGGATAGTCCAGACTAATAAAACTAAAAAGATGGTTGTCTGAACTTCACATCACGTAGTGCTGCATACTCCCTTCCTTGGTGGTTATATTCAGCTGCATGTGTGTGTGGCCGCTGCTAGGGCCTCACAAACACTGGAACATACACTTCTGAGTTGTTTTTCCCCATTTGTGGCTTTATATATATTTTATTTCTGTTCACACTTTCTTGTTTATTTACTTTATGATCAATCACATGCTTCTGTGAGAATTTTTTCCAAGTTATGGGCTTAATATATGGTCACAAGAGAGCAAAAATAAACCTATTTAGGAAGAAATCCAGTTGGTGTGATTATTCTTATTTTAATTAAATTAGTTTACTTTTCAGCACCTTAAATAGTCTCAGTGATAAAGATTGCATGACTTCCAAATATGTAATATGCTCTCTGCATGTGACATAGCTTCTGTAGAGAAAATATGTTTTAGTCTCAACCACGTCATAGGGCAGAAATAAGGAAGGACACAGAAAAGTTAAGAGTTAAGCCACAAATTCCTGGAGTTAAGCACTGATGTGGACTCACGGGACTCCCAAAGCTTGTGCAGACCTGTAGGCATGTAAATGTGCATAAATACTCCCACAATCTAGGAGCATCTTCTGTTTCTATATTTGATTAGCAAAGGTCATCCTGTACTTACTCATCGCTTCAAGTTAACAATAGCTCTGGGATGTATGCTGCACTACCAGTAAATGTGTCGTATCCTACCCACAAGAAATCATGTGAGGGTGAAGTCATCAAACTGAGATGAGATTACGGTCAACCCCATCATAATGTCGAAAAGCAAAAACACAATTTTTTTAAAAGTCACTTTCCAAATATGAATTACAATAGAAAGAGACACAGTGTCAGGGAAACTGCGCTCTAGTTTGTGATGTGCCAAATTGCCGTGTCTTTGTAGGAGTCACACGGCACTTCTGGGCTTCGAGTACTGTATTTACACAGCAAATGAGTGGGACTGAGTTCTCTAAGTCTCTTTCTATTTGTAGATAATAAGTCCAGCTCTAGCTTTTCTATCATCTCTTTTTTGGAAGTTATAAGAGAAATAGGCCAATCCTGTCAAATCCTTCACTCATCTGAGGTTTAGTTCAAAAGTGGAGGATGAGGAAGGCCCTGTCCCCAAAGGATGATTTTATGCTTCTGCAGAAAAAGATGCTTCAGTGAGGCATTAAAACATTCTTTAATAAAAACTACTTCCCTCGTGTTCACAGTCATATTTGGAAGACTGCTAAAATTCTCTACTTTGGATTTTAAAAAGTAAAAGGAGGCAGTAAAAAACACAAGTGTTACCTGGAGAACAAATATACTAGACCAAGTTTTTTAAGATTTTGATCTCAGAAATCTTTTACACTGTTAACAAATTTTGAGAACCCCAAAGACTTTTGCTTATGTAGGATATACACAGAGACAATGTTAGAAATTAAAAATGAGGTAATTTAAAAATATTTCTTCAGTTTAGTTCAGTTCAGTTGCTCAGTCGTGTCTGACTCTTTGTGATCCCATGGACTGCAGCATGCCAGGCCTCCTTGTCCATTGCCAACTCCCAGAGTTTACTCAAATTCATGTCCATTGAGTCGGTGATGCCATCCAACCATCTCACCTTCTGTCGTCCCCTTCTCCTCCCTTCTTCAATCTTTCCCAGCATCAGGGTCTTTTCCAATAAGTCAGTTCTTCTCATCAGGTGGCCAAAGTATTGGAGTTTCAGCTTCAGCATCAGTCCTTCCAATGAACACCCAGAACTGATCTCCTTTAGGATGGACTGGTTGGATCTCCTTGCGGTCCAAGGGACTTTCAAGAGTCTTCTCCAACACCACAGTTCAAAAGCATCAATTCTTCAGCGCTCAGCTTTCTTTATAGTCCAACTCTCACATCCATACATGATGGAAAAACCATAGCCTTGACTAGATGGACCTTTGTTGGCAAAGTAATGTCTCTGCTTTTTAATGTGCTATCTAGGTTGATCATAACTTTTCTTCCAAGAAGCAAGCATCTTTTAATTTCATGCAGCCAGCCATGAAAAATATTTCTTAATGTGTTTTAAATAATAACAAACATACTAGGTATTGACAAATAACATATTTTATGAAAAATCTATTTTCCAAGCAAAAAATTGTTGAGAAGTGTGGAATTGCTTTACATTTCATAAATGTCTTCAGTGTCTGACTGATCTGATTATAGCCATGTTCTCATATTTACTTCTGTACTCCATCTATTTTAATGTGCTGCTTTAGTTGAAGCATTTGAAGAGAATTTGACCTCTCTCAGGTATAGTTGGAAAGAAACAGAGTATTTTAATAGTCCTTTCAGATAATTGTGGATATTCTTTTTGACACTATGCCAAAACTTAGCAAGCTGCATTTTTTTAAAGGCTACTGCAATATGGAGTTTAAGTCATATTAATAACTTTTTGTATTCTGATCCATTAAAATCCATTGTTTTACCTTGTAATTTGAATGGATCTTCTCTTTTGCTTCATTTCATAATTCAACATATATACTGATCATTTGAAAAATACTGGTTTGCTAAATTATAAAGATCTTCCAAATTCAATATACAATATCAGAACATCATAGTCACTAACATCACCATCAATCTCATCAGAAAAGTCTTTAACAATTAACAGGGTGCCGAGCTCTCAGGTTCTGAGTTTTCAAAAACTCTAGTTTTTCCTTAAAATCTTTAATTTTATCATTGACAACAATACTGTTTGGTTCACTCAGCTCATTTTCACAAAAATATCTATCAAACACCCAAGTGTGAATAGCCATAGTTTGTCAGTTATTCTGTCAGGTAAAAATGTGTTACTAATAAAGAAGCAGCTAGTTCAGCTTACAACTTAATCACACAAGGGCTTTTTCTAAAGAAAATCATTCATTCTATTTTGGAATGCAAGCAGTTTTTTATGCAACCTTCCCATTTTGTCACCCAAAATGTTTAAAAAAAAGAAAAAAAAACTTGCCATCAAGAATTGAAATTTAATAAAATGTTTATTGCTTCATCAAGGACATTCTTTTTTTTTTTTTTTAATTTTTTTATTAGTTGGAGGCTAATTACTTCACAACATTTCAGTGGGTTTTGTCATACATTGACATGAATCAGCCATAGATCCACACCTATTCCCCATCCCGATCCCCCCTCCCCATCAAGGACATTCTTAAAAAAACAGTTAACTTGTGGCACTAAAATATACAGTGAGTACTAATATATGTTGGTGTCAATGCTTTGTTTTACACTAAGATGTCAGCAGTTTACCTATCACTGCTTTTACACCATCACTGTAGATAAACCATAGTGAAAAAGGCAAATAAGCTATAGAAATAGTTTTGACCTCATGGATCCCTTCAAATGATCTCAGAGACCTGTGGTCCTAGAGTTCTGTGGTCAGAGTTTAACTACTGCAGAAGATGAATACTCTGAGAGATGCAATCTATCAGATGACCCTGAACAGTGAGGTCTTGGCTGGACCCCCTGGAGACCTTAGCAGAAAGTGTTTGATAGATGGAGGCTAAGAGATAAGCAAAAGGGAAACAGTTTCAGAAAAGTGGAGAGCCTTAAAAGCATTTCATATTCAACATCTTCTGTAGCTGAGTGTCTCCATGAGCTATTCCCTAGGACTTACTGGAGAGGGGTACAGGTTATGGAAAGATGAAATAATTAGAACCTGAAAGCTTGGCTTTAAGTCCTGGATTTTTTTTGTGGACTTAAGCAAATCATTTAATATCCCTGAAAGTGTTCGTTTTTTCTTCACTAATACTGAATAAAACTATGTATCTACCTTAAAGGTATGGAAAGCCCTACACTAGCAAATTACACTACAAATTCTTACATAGCAAATTCAGTGACGTTACCTAAAGATTTAAGGCCAGGAAACCAGTAATGCACAGAGGTGTTCCCTCTTCTCTATAAAACATAAAGACCTCCAGTACACTAAAAGCAGATAAACAAAAAAGCTGTGGTGAATCTGCTCTGAAATATTCCATACCATTTAAGCTTACCTATGTGAGAATTATCCAGTAGTGTGGATAATCACACTCAGGTCACACTTGCTTCAAGTGTGTAAATACCTAATACATAACAGATACCTTATTATTTAGTGACTTCAACAGATTGTGATTTACTTTTCCCCTGTAACCAAGTTGTCCAAGGTAGGTGGCTGCTGGCTGGCTCTGGCTCAGCTGCTCAGCAAAGACACCCAGAAGCCAGGCTCTCCGCTTTTATGCTCTGTTACATACATCCCATTGACTGTTTGTTTTTTGACTTATCACCTTATGATCCCAATGGCCTCTACAGGAGGTATTAAAATCAAGTGCCAGTGCAGAAGGGAAGGTAGTACACTTGGCAAAAGTTTTCTTCCTGTGTGCTTGACCCTGAGCACAGAATCAGAGTATGTCTTCCCCACAGTCTCCAATAACCTCTCCTCACATCTCAGAAAGCAGAACTGAACTCCACAGTCAGCTCCTTTGCACAGAAATAACATGAGAATGGATAAGGAAGATGGGATTGGATCTGCCACAAAATGTCATATGGAAAAAAACTCAATGTTGTACAAAATGTGTCATCAGTTTTTAATACAAATAAAAATAAATTGATATTTAAAATAAACCAAAAATATTTGCACTTGAAAAGGGATTGGAGAAGGAAATATGCACAATTTTGACAGTGTTTTTCTTAAGTTAGCAGGGCTAACGGTACTTTATTTTATTTATTTTATTTTTGTTTCTTTATTCTCTACTTGGTCTCCTTGAGAACTTCTGAATATCAAAGATGAAATGGCGTACCTCAGGCATTCGATGCTGCATGTTCCACTCAGTACCATTAAGTAGAATTGAAAACTACATTATTCTCATGTGCAGGTATTATGTCCAAATAAAATATATGTAACCTGGTATGATTAAACCTCATGTCTGCCAATCCTTTGGGTCAACGACTCACATGTTGCATGCTATAAGAATGTTGCTGACACAGGCAAATAGGAAACCAACTTGTCTTTCAAATATAAATTATACATGTGTACTGAAATATACTATGTAATGGAAATATCACAAACCTTTCTCACATCTTCCCTATCTCTTCCTTTAATTCACAGATAACTAGCCAAACATCAACTATCTTGGCACATTTTAAGATTAGATGAAGACTATAATACTTAAAGCATATTTGTGTTATTTGACATACCAATACTTCATATTTACTTCCTGTTGGTTAAAAAGGATATGTTTATGGTAGAATCATCCTAATGACTATTCCATATCTGCCCTTGCTATAATAAATAAAAGGACCTACCCAGAGCTAAATATGGTCTGTGTGTTTTAACCAGTGTTCCCATTCCTCTGGGCTTTGAGCATCACAGAGCACAAGACTATATCTTAAGAGACTGAGCTCTTTTTGGTAAAGGACAGAGATAGCTTGGGATGTAGTAGCTGCAACCTTGTGTCACTAACACCATCAACTCTTCTTATGAAATACTATGATGGTGAAGCCATCAATACTGAAATATGTATAAAGAGTTGTTTTCCTCTGGGAGAGGGACTAATTGTTGATAAATTAACTTTGGTCTCCTATTTGGTCCTATTCCTTCAGGTTCTTGCTTCTAATCCATTTTTATGTTGCTACTTTTTGTGGCTCAGCTGGTAAATAATCCTCCTGCAATGCGGGAGACCTGGGTTCGATCCCTGGGTTGGGAAGATCCCCTGGAGAAGGGAAAAGCTATCCACTCCAGTATTCTGACCCGGAGAATTCCATGGACTGTAAAGTCCATGGAGTCACAAAGAGTCAGACACGACTGAGCAACTTCACTTTTTGAAAAACAGAAAAATCACCTAATTAGCTCCACACTCTGTTTAAGATTTTTTTTTTAATGTGGACCATTTTTAAAGTCTTTGTTGAATTTGTTACAATATTGCTTCTGTTTTTTATGTCTTTGTTTTTCAGCCATGAGGCACGTGGGATCTAAGTTCCCCAACCAGGGATCATATCTGCACCCCCTGAACTGGAAGTCTCAACCACTGGGCCACCAGGGAAGTGCCTCTTTTTTAAAAGATTTTATTATTGAAATATAGTTGATGTACAATGCTGTGCTAATTTCTGCTGTACAACAAGCTGGCTCATTTATATGTTTTTTTCATCATATTCTTTTCCATTATGGTTTATCCCAGGATATTGACTATAGTTTCCTGTGCAATACATAGGACTTTCTTGTTTATCCATTCTACATATAATAGTTTGCATCTGTTAATCTCACACATTTTTAAAACTATGTTAATTTTGAAATAATTGTAAACTCACGTGGAATTGCAAGAAATAATTCAGAGCGATCCCATCAAATGTCCACCAACTGGAAAACTCTGGTAATGCAAAAATACAAAGCAAAGCCATATCACCAAAAGCATATTGCTGTTGATACAGTCAAGGTACTCGCCAGGGGGATCTCTCAGTAGCAAAATACACTCTCCATAACATTTGATAACCACTCATTTGTTCTCCATTTAGGTAGTTTTGTCATTTCTAGAGTGAGATTTAAATGAGAATACAGCCAATCCTTTTGGGATTGGCTATTTTTCACTCAGAGTAAACCTCTGGAGATTCATCCAGGCTGCTCCGTGTATCATCAGTTCTTTGGTTTTTACTGCAGGATACTATTCTAACGTATGGATGTACCACTTTGTTTAGCCACTCACCTGGGTTGTTTCCAGTTATTAGCTACTTTAAATAAAGCTACTAGAAATATTTGTGTAAAGGTTTCATGGTGACTACACATCTCCATTGCTCTGGGATAAATGGCCCAGAGTCCAGGTTTTCCTGTTGGCCCCACTGGCTGTCAAGTTGGGGAAGGGTCCTCGACTGCAAGGCAGGGTTGAGGGCCTGCTCCCAACTCACTGGATTTCCAGTGCGATTCCAATGGGACTGATAAAAGGGTTCTGCTGTGGCTCCTGTTTGCCCTCTGCTAACGACTCCACAAGCACCACTAACATCAACACTGCCAGAACCATGCGAACCCCTCCCCACCCAGTGAGACCAAAGTCCCAGGTCCCTCCCCAGCTCTCTGACGTTACCCTGGGGTGGACAGCTGGGCTTCCCACTTGGCCTTTATGGGTGTGAATGAGGATGGAGTCATACCTTTCCTGTGTGTGACTGGCTGAAGCAGACCAGTTATTGCCTAAAAGTTTTCCATCTTCAAAACTTCTCCTCTCCTGGTCCTTTGGCTGGAGAGCGCAGGCTTCTCTTCGAAGGTTTATCTATTTATTCATTTGTCTGTTGGTGTTTCTGGGGCTGGTTTACTCAGCTCTAAGTCTGGGCTAAAGAGGCAAAAAGCAAGCGCGAGCCACTTACGGCCATGCTATTCCCGCGTCCTGAGGTTCTTAGCTGGGCTGCCTTCCTCTCTCCACCTTTCAAAGTCTTCTGATGTTTGTCGTACATATAAATGAACAGGGTTTAGTTTTACTTAATGGGAGAAATCGGGAAAAACATGTTTACTTCGTCCCTCTAGAAGGAGAAGTGCAGCTTCATATTTTTTAAAGAATAGGAATTTTTGTTCTGTCTGGCATGCAAGCCTGATTCAGTTTACATACCACACACTTCTCACTGCATCACAGAAGAGGAATCTTTCACTTACTCTTAAAAACAATGAGTGCCTGTTTTTTAGCATTTCTTGTCCTTTTTTGAGCCTTAATGCATAATCTTTGTGTCCCACTTCTTTGTATTTGTATGTCAAAGCTAGCACAAGCCCACCCTCGGCCACCCATCCCACGCTGGCTTCTCGTTATTTGTGTAGCAGCTCTATTTGCACTTATCGTCTTGTCCTTTATTACATATCTTATTTCTAGTGACTTTTGTTATTTAATGACTTTCCCATCACCTCCTTGGCCTCATAGAGATTTTGTTTTTACAATCTTTTGTGTCACTTTTTATCTCTTAAAAATACTTCCTTAAGCCCCTATTTACTTTCATATAAATGATGCAGTAGTTTCTGAACTATGCTGTAAATATACTTCAATGCAGGGGATACGGTTTCAATGTCTAGTCCAGGAAGATACCACAGGCCACGGAGCAACGAAGCTGGTGCACCGCAACTACTGAATCCACAAGTCCTAGAGCCCAGGCTCCACAAGAGAAGCCGCCACAATGACAAGTCCATCCACCGCAATGAAGAGGAGCCCCGGCTTGCCGCAACTAGAGAAAAGCCTGTGTGCAACAACAAAAAGCCAGCTCAGCCAAAAATAAGTAATAAATTAAAATTTAAAAAACAGATCTGGTATTTTCAAGATAAGATTAGAATAACGTGCATAACTTCCTAATGTATCTGAGCACTTGAAAAATCCATGAGGTAATTTATGTAATAAATTTTCTGAGCCTCTCCCTCCAAAAATAAAGCAACCACTGCCTTTGAGTTAATATTTGTATTTTATAGATGAGAATCTGAAGCTTCAGATAAAATCAGTTAAAAAGAAAAAGGTTTAGGGGTTATCAATCAAGCATAAATTACACTGATCATATATTAGCAACTTAACCAACAAATAACTTGTAATTGACATATATAACCAAAGTCTCTTAATATAGCATATTGTTAGATTCTACTTTTATATAATTCTTAGTATAATTTTTTATTTATATAAATATATATAAATGCATATATATTTATATATATACAAGCTCCTTCTTGTATCTGCTGCCTTGAATATCTGTTGATTTATTATTTAAAATTTTAAGTTGTTGCCTATTTTTTATGTTTTTTGAACATTTCTTCCAAGCTGTAGTAATAAAAACATTTAAGGATTATTTTTATCTAGTAGAAAATTTGCACCAGTGAAAATGAGAACCAGAATAATTTATAAAATTGATTCTCTGATTTTTTTTTCTTTTTTTTTTTTTTTTTTTTTTTTTTTTAAAAAATATGGAACGCTTCACGAATTTGCGTGTCATCCTTGCGCAGGGGCCATGCTAATCTTCTCTGTATCGTTCCAATTTTAGTATATGTGCTGCCGAAGCGAGCACTGATTTTTTTTTTTCTTTTTTTAATATTTATTTATTTGGCTGCACCGGGTCTTAGTTGCCACGTGGAGGATCTTTAGTTGCTGTGTGTGAGATCTACTTCCCTGACCGGGGATTGAACCCAAGCTCCCTGAATTGGGAACATGGAGACTTAGCCACTGGACCACCAGGGAAATCCCTGATTGTCTGATTTTGATGAAAAGTTTTAAAGGGGAAAAAAAAGGACTAGAGAGACAAGAAGTATTTTATACCTCAAGAGTAAACATAGCTTTCAGTCAATTTGCTCTAAAGTATTGGCTCCTTTATGGAAAGTCAAATGTAAAGCAAATATATATCAAATCATATTTTCCATTGATGGATATAATTATTAGAGGCTATTGCTGCAAACAAAAATTTCAAGTTACATAAGTGTTTTCAAATAAATACATTTTTGAACAGCCACTATGTGCTGTTTAGGATAGGATTCATAAAGAAAATTTTAGGAAGGGAGAGGATTAAATTAGGAGCTCAGAATGAATATCTATATACACTATTATGTATAAAATAGATGCACAAAAAAACCTACTGTACAGCACAGGAAACTCTGCTCAATATCCTGTAATAACTTATAATGGAAAAGAATCTGAAAAAGAATATATATATATATATATGTACATATATGTGCACATATATGTAAATGTATGACTGAATTACTGTGCTATACACCTGAAGCTAAAACAGCAGTGTAAATCAACTATACACCAATAAAAAAGTTAGAATAGTACTTAAAAATAGCAATAAGAGCTCCTTGTATTTCTAATAGTGCTTTATAATTAGCAAAGGACATCTTCATACATTATTTCATTTAATTTCATCCTCAAAAAATTCTACATATTAAGCATTACAGTTATTTTAGAAACGTCCACACTCACTTTGGAAATCACTTTCTTTGCTAACCAGCAGATTTTCTGTGCGTTCTAAACGCCCATTCCCTTTGAGATAACTTCATCATAAACACAATCTATCCTTATATTTGCACGTCTATTTTAAACCAACATGGACTTCCCTGGTGGCTCAGACAGTGAAGAATCTGCCTGCAATGCAGCAGACCCAGGTTCAATCCCTGGGCCGAGAAGATGCCCTGGAGTAGGAAATGGCAACTCACTCCAGTATTCTTGCTTAGAGAATCCCATGGACAGAGGAGGATGGATTGCGAAGAGTCCACAGGATCGCAAAGAGTGGAATCATCTGAAGCGACTTAGCACGCAAATGCCAATACAACCCAATATTTATTTAGTTTAAATAAACTGAATGAAAACTCTTGTCTTATGAGTCCACAAGTTGCCCATACTTTAAGTTTCCAAAAACTTCTAAGAGTTCTTAAATAATACAGTATCAACCAAGTTTTTGTCATCTACAACATCCATATTATAATAATGGTCTGATGATGCCCCCATTGTGTTTGAATTGCCACAGAGATCACCACAGGGGTTAGGTTTTTCTGTGTAGGGTCTCACCAGTCAATCTGGTAGGGTTCTGCTCAGGACCCTCATTCCCTCTAACTGGTCCCTTTTCCTCAGAGTGGATTCATGGATACCTAATGGGAAATACAGACACCTAAGCACCTTTCTAAGTCGAGCAGTGCTCTAAACTCACCCTAAAATGTAGGAGAGGGAAGCCAGCCATCCTCTCAACCAACATCAGAAATGCTGACCCTCCTCCTCTGGCATCCCCCAAGGAGACTTGACAACAACAGCAAAAAAACAAAAACAAAAACAAATCTCCTCTGAATTCAATCCTCTCTGCCATCAGTCCTAAATGCTCCTCTCCCTCCACTCCCCAAACTAAGTAGAACTCTGTGTCCCGAAGTCTGTCTTTCCATTTATCATCTGCCAGAAAAGCAGGACAAAGAGGGAATGATAAAATGACACAACTTGCTTTCTCCTCTGGTGACCTTTTCCCTAGAAACGGTTCATTAGCCAAATTGAGAGAAACCAATCCATAAAAATCATCCTGAGGTTTTGAATGCGTAACATCCCTGAGAGCTGCAGCCTTGGACCATACTGCCCCCTAGAGCTCTTTGGTGGGAACGGCGCGAGTGGGCTCCGTTCAGTTCAGTTCAGTCGCTCAGTCGTGTCCCACTCTTTGCAACCCCATGGACTGCAGCACGCCAGGTTTCGCTGTCTATCACCAGCTCCTGGAGATAAAGTTCAGTCCAGCATAAAAACATACAGATCATGACTAAAACATATTTTTATTCATTAGACAGAGGAAGGTGTATGGAATTCATTTCTAGACCTTGAATGGCCCATTCAGTTCAGTTCAGTTCAGTCGCTCAGTCGTGTCCAACTCTTTGCAACCCCATGAACTGCAGCACGCCAGGCCTCCCTGTCCTGGCGTTGGTCCATCATCACCAACTCCCGGAGTTCACCCAAACCCATGTCCATCGAGTTGGTGATGCCATCTAGCCATCTCATCCTCTGTCGTCCCCTTCTCCTCCTGCCCTCAATCTTTCCCAGCATCAGGGTCTTTTCAAATGAGTCAGCTCTTTGCATCAGGTGGCCAAAATATTGGAGTTTCAGCTTCAGCATCAGTCCTTCCTGAATGAATATTCAGGACTGATTTCCTTTAGGATGGGCTGGTCCCCTGAAATAATAGGTTCTGTGTGTTTCAAATACATTGGAAGATTTGCTGAGACACATCTCTCGATTTGAAAGGTTTGTGTCCCGGTTTTCCAATTCCATTGGGACTGAAAAGGGAATTTGCTGCTGTTTGTTGAGAGAATAAGAGGCTTCCTCTTCCCGAAATTCACAGTCTGTTTAGACTTCTGTATGACACAGAAATCTTATGGAAAAGAGCATGAAAGCTACTCTAACTGGGATGCAGCTATGTTCAGATTGAGAACAATTTACTGTAACAGGATTTTTATTTATCTGTGAAAGGTTCTGCATAAGGCCTGGCACATAAGTGCTTAGAATATATTGAAGGAAGGAAAAACAGATGGAAGGAAGGAAGGGAAAATTACAGTATGAAGTGGCCAGTGTGAGATGCAAGACATAAATCTTGTAGGGCAGGGGAAGAAGGCGATTCATTTCTGGTACCAAGCTGGACTGTGCTCCCAGCACCCTGTGCAGCCTGCTCCCTCAGTGGCCCTGTCTCACCTCAGCCTGTCTTACCCCCGTCCCACCAGCTCTGCGTGCTCTGGGAAGGAGATGACTGTGTTTTGAAGGAAAGAGCTATGTCCACCAGCTCTGCTGTAGGAAACACACCTAAGAGCTGATGGAAGAAAAGCAGGAGCTGCAAGGCTGAGAGAAAATTGCTGGAGGGCCCAGCAAGAGGGCGGGCAGCCAGAAGAGTTGGGGGTCACCCCAGGAGAGTAGCAAAAGCCATGGATATCAAAACAGAGGAAGTAAAGATCTTCAGACAGACTCTCATGCGTGTCCCCTCTCAGGAAATGCAGGTAGGATGAATCCTGAGTAATGAAGAGGGCTCCAAAAAAGAAACACAAAATTTTCTGCATGCTAAGTGTACAGTGGCTCAGAGCATCTCCAGATTTAGGATTCTGTTGTAAATAACTTTACTCTCAGTAGCAAGTGAAACATGAAGAATTTGAGCTCAAAAGTGATACTTTTCTATGTCATTTTATTTCTCACTTTTTTAAAAGATTTTTTATACGGACTATTTTTTAAGTTTTTATTGAATTTGTAAAAATATTGCTTCTGTTTTATGTTTTGGTTTTATGGCCACAAGGCATATGGGATCTTTTCTCCCCAACTCGGGATCAAATTCATACCCCTTGCTTTGGAAGATGAGTCTTAACCACTGGACCACCAAGGAAGTCCCTCTTATTTTTAAAATAATACTTTAGTATAGCCAAAAAACTTGTTCTTTAATGCTATCTAAAATTTCAGAAAAATCTAGACACAGAGCAATGATAATTATTAAAAAAAATTAATATTCAATGTTTTATTTTTACTCAAATCAGAAAATAGATGAGTTATAAATTTGAGTCAGTTGCTTGTTTTGATATTTTCAATTCTCATTAAACTTATTGCACTGTTATATTTTCACAGGCAAAAGTGCAGAGAAATAAGATTTATAAATGAATATTGGTAAGAGTGGGAAAATTTGATGGAAAACACACTTATATTTTTTAATAAACTGATATAGATTTTACAAATACATTTTCCACAGTGATTTTCTGAAAAATTACTTTAGTTATCAATAAATTGTATTAAATTTCAAAAACTTTTCTTAGAGGTCTTCCCACAAAAAAAGTCATTAAGTTTTTAAGGAGAAAGTTCACAAGTTAATTAGTATCTTTATTTATAAAGTCATTTTGATTCAATACACAGACTTCATTGTATCTTTAAACATAATTTTAAAGAGATTTATTTTCAGATCCATAACAACTCAAGAAGAGCTTCTTCCCCTAAAATGCCTGATTTTATTTAATGTTCAGCTATAGCTGTTTGAAATAGAACAAAATGAACAGTAAATTGGAGTTTTTCATGGCATCTCAGGTTTAATACCTTTAAAGGTTCTTAATTTGTAAATTTAATAGTTCCAACTCAGCTTATAGGTGTCATTTTTAAGATTTCAAGTAGCTAATCTTTCCTCTGATAGTCAAAAAATAATTCAGTTTAATTCACTCTAAATCCTGATGGGGGAGAAACATTTCCAGAACACAATGGGCCTAGTCCTTTTTTTTTTTTTTTTTTTTTTTTAGTTCATTTGATGGAAAAATTTTGCCCCCAATACTTGTACTGACATTAAACAAATAGACTAACAGATATATCTATAGCAAAGATGGATTTTTTTTCTGGGAACAGCTGAGAATTGCAATTCAAGATCTGCAACCATGGTGAGCCGCATGCAAGTCCCCTAATAGCAAGGGAAGGGGAATGCTTTCTTAGAGAGAAAAGGGAAGGTGAAAAGGCTTTAGTAAACAATCCATGGATTGTTCATTGACTGAGTCCTTGCCAGAAAAGAGGATTCATTCTCCTCTTGGTCTCAGCTATCATTGCAAAGCATCAGAGCTCCCCCTTTGGGCTCCAAACTCCACTTCACTGGGATTTATGTTTACCAATTTTTTACACTTCCCTCTTTTGATCAAGAGCTTTCTCTGAAAGCACCACTGATCAAGACTTAAGTTTTCTAGTTTCAGTGGCTTTTTGTCCCTCAATTTCAGGAGTGCCCTTCCTTGCTTCCAGGGTCTCATGTGGGAGGGAAGTGCACAAATAGGGAACCTAATAGGGTCACATTCAAGTAACAAGGAAGGAGAACTCTCAGGCATTTTTTATCTAAAATTCATATACTATCAAGATTATAGATATTGAAGATCATCTGAAGCTTTATGTCATTGTCAAAGTTTGACAACAAGCTTCCAGCAAGCCGGATCCAAACACCTTGGGAAAACTGTCTCATCAAGACATATGTTTAATTCTGAAAAATCTTTATTTTCAGGCACCACATGACAGTTCAGGCCCAGGAAGGGTTTAGTGTTTGCTTTAAGAGTGTCACATGAATCCAAGAGCCTGTTCCTTCGAGTTTGGTGGCATAAGAGTTGGTTAACAGTACTTAATAAGGGCCTTTCCAATAAAACTGGAGAGAATACTTCAGGGAGTGTCTTTTCCAAAAGACAAAGTTTCTAGGTAGCAAGGTGTGATACTTAAGATCTTTGCTGTCTCTGAGGGATTGCTCTACCAAACATGGCAATTTTAATAGAAGGAGTTAGGCATTTTCAATATTGAGTTTCTCTCCTTTTAACAACTGGGGTCAAAAGAAGCAGGAGCCAAAAAAAAAAAAAAAAAGAAGCAGGAGCCAAGTTCATTGGGCATTCTGACTAAAGGTGAGAATTTTTGAGTTCCAAAAGGAGTGAATATGAAGTTTTTAAGAACCAACAGCAATGCTCTTGGCCAAGGCATTTGGAGGGCCTCTACAAATTTTAAGTCTTGATGCTGCTAGTGGTAAGCACAGTTGAAGTCTAAACTGGCCAACAGCACAGACTTGTTAAAGCACCTGGTCAGCTAAACGGTTCCTCGATTGCTATGACGTTTGAGAGGAGTTCCTCAAATAGGGATAATCTTTTCCAAAAGGACTTTAGCCTCAGGATAGGCAGTAACCTCTCTATAAGATAAAGTTCAGTCCAGCATAAAAGCATACAGATCATGACTAAAACATATTTTTATTCACTAGACAGAGGAAGATGTATGGAATTCATTTCTAGACCTTGAATGGCCCATTGAGTTCAGTTCAGTTCAGTTGCTCAGTCGTGTCCGACTCCTTGCAACCCCACGAACCGCTGCATGCCAGGCCTCCCTGTCCATCATCACCAACTCCCGGAGTTCACCCAAAGCCATGTCCATCAAGTCGGTGATGCCATCTAGCCATCTCATCCTCTGTCGTCCCCTTCTCCTCCTGCCCTCAATCTTTACCAGCATCAGGGTCTTTTCAAATGAGTCAACTCCACGCATCAGGCAGCCAAAATATTGGAGTTTCAGCTTCAGCATCAGTCCTTCCAATGAACACCCAGGACTGATCTCCTTTAGGATGGACTGGTTGGATCTCCTTGCAGTCCAAGGGACTCTCAAGAGTCTTCTCCAACACCACAGTTCAAAACCATCAATTCTTCAGCGTTCAGCTTTCTCTGTAGTCCAACTCTCACATCCATACATGACCACTGGAAAAACCATAGCCTTAACTAGACAGACCTTTGTTGGCAAAGTAATGTCTCTGCTTTTTAATATGCTGTCTAGGTTTGTCACAACTTTCCTTCCAAGGGGTAAGCGTCTTAATTTCATGGCTGCAATCACCATCTACAGTGATTTTGGAGCCCAGAAAAATAAAGTCAGCCACTGTTTCCACTGTTTCCCCATCTATTTGCCACGAAGTGATGGGACCAGATGCCATGATCTTAGTTTTCGGAATGTTCAGCTTTAAGCCAACTTTTGCACTCTCCTCTTTCACTTTCATCAAGAAGCTCTTTAGTTCTTCTTCACTTTCTGCCATAAGGGTGGTGTCATCTGCATATCTGAGGTTATTGATATTTCTCCCGGCAATCTTGATTCCAACTTGTGCTTCCTCCAACCCAGCGTCTCTCATGATGACAGTTTAAAATGTCCAGAATGATTAGGCTTCCCTGGGTTGTATTTTGGACAAGTGGGAAAGGTGAGGGACTTTTTGCAGCCTTGTTTTATTCCCCCACCAATATAGCTTTGTGAATGCTATCATTGTTTTTCAGTAGACAAGTGGTTTAGTACATGTACAGTGGTGAGGAGAGGAGAGGGAATTTCAGAGTCTCTAATAGAACTCCAGAGAAACTAGAGCTTTATCTTTTTATCAACCCAACAATTGTTGAATTTCCAATCTTGTTTTTCTTTTCTGAGGACAATTTTTGGGCCTCCCCATGCAGTCTTTCTAAATTACCATCTGGGGACATATCCCTTTGGACCATGACAGAGATTTTACTGCTATTTGTTTCTTTAAAGGCACGATTCCTTGTAAAAATATCAGCAAGATGATTTTCCTTAGCTTCCAGAGAGTCAAGTTTAGAATGCCTTGAAATCTTTTTATCTTTTTTTAATTATGAAAATATGGTAACACACAGGAGACTGAAAAATACAGAACAAGTTTACATATAATTCCAATATATATTACCATTTTTAAGTAGATGAATTAAGATTTGTGTTTGGAGTTTCAATATCAAACTCTCAGAAGTTAACAGAATGAATAGACAGAGAAGTAGAAAAATATAGTAGTCCTGAAAAGCACTATGAGCCAATTCAGCATAATTAAGATTTATACAATTTTCACACAACAGTAGGATACAAATTCTATTCAAGTTCCCATAAACTATAAACTAGGGGACACTGGAACATATCCAGGAACATAAGACCAGGAGCAAAAATTTGATGATCTAAAGATACTGAAATCATACAGAGTCTGTTTTCTTATCACTTTGGAATTATGTTAAAGATCAATATCAAAAGATGTTTGAAAATAACCCACATATTTTCAAGTGCAATGTGGTATTTACCAAGAGAGATCTTTGACTTTAGCCACTGAAAGCTTCAGTAAAGTTAGAAGACTGAAAAAACAGAGAGGATAATTGGAGAGAAGAAAGCATTTAAATGAGAAATTACTATCAAAATGAGAAATTAACATCAGAGATATTTTTTAAATCCCATGTATTTGGAAATTAAATGTCTACTTTTAAATGATGGGGTAGCTAATAAGACATAACATGGAAATAGAAAATACTTGTAGTAGAACAAAAATGAAAAGAGAATTTACGAGAAATTGTTCCATGCAGCTAAAGCTGCTCAATGCAGTTAAATACAATGTGGAGTCTTGAATAAGGTATGAAAACAAATAATGGACACTAGCAGAAAATTTTGTGAAATTTAAACAATATCTGTATTTTAGTTAATAATACTGTATCACATGTTAATTTCCTGGTTTTTTTTAACAACGTAGCTATTTCTTTATAGTCCCAAAATTGGATTAGTAGTTTCAAGCCTCATTTAAAAAATGTTTAAGGATCACTAAAATAATACAATTTTTAGATTTTTACAAGTAATACTAGATGCCAAAATACATGGAGCTATACCAAAGTTCTGAGTGACTATAAATTAGAAATCCATAGAATGCCCTGAAATCTTAATAGCTAAAGTGAAAGGTAAAAGTAATGTATTCAATAATTTCTGAACTTAGAGATAAATTTTAATTTTATTTCCACCAGAAGTAAGAAAGTCCCGTTTCCACAACATTCCGAAATCATGAGCTACTCTGAAAGTATATCTGCTGTCAGAATAATATTGGCAGTTTGGTCCTTGACTAAAGTACAAATCCATGTAAGAGCATTTAATTTAGAAAAGTGGACTGAAGCAGTCCTAGGTTAAAATGCTGCCGTAACAACATCAAAAGGAGTTGTAAGAGCATAGCCAGCACAATATTCGCCACTGTCAACTTTTAAATAAGAACCATCAGTGAACTGTGAGAAGTCACTGTTACCCAACGGAATTTCCTGTGGATCATTACAAGGAGTCAGGAGATGGTCCATCAGCAATGAACAGTCATATAGGACTTTGTTGGTGATGGTGTGGAGCAAACGATCTGGGTTAAGTTTATTATGATGTAAAAGAATTACGTTAGAGACAGTTAAGAGGATTTCATAAGAGGTGAGGTGGCTGGCAGAGAAATCTTGAGTGTGATGAGAACTCAGGAGAGATTCTACTGAAAGAGGTATAAAATGGTCAAAACATATCCCACAAAAATTGTCTTTGTGGCTTTAACCAAAAGGGCAGTGCCCATATGGCTCTAAGGCAGGAGAGTAGCCTGGGCCACAGGGTCCAGCTGCTGGCTGTCATGACTTGTGGGTTGATCCCGGTCCCTGTGTTTTTGGGTGAGTGTCCCAAGGGCAAATCACTTGCTTTTCACATACAAAAAGGAAAAGGAAATCTAATCCTTGGGATTCCCAAGGGCAGATCTGTTCATCAAACTCTCTTTTAAGTGCTTGAAAGCTAAGTCACTTTGTTCTTCTTATAAAATTGGGTTGGGATTGTTATTGTTGAGTAAAACATATAGAGATTTAGTCATAAGAGAGAATTTTGGAATCAAATTTCAGCAATAACCAACTAGCCCAAGAACATCTCACAGTTAGTGCTTAGTTTGGGGTTATGGGAAATTTAGGACACCATGAAGTCTATCTGGATCTAGGTTTTGTCTTTGTTCTAATGTTAGATGCTCTAAGTATCAAATCTGAGTTTGGGCCAACTGAAATTTTTCATTGGTAATTTTATATCCCTTTAGGCTAAAACCTTTAGTAAGTAGACACTGTCTTTCTGTGAAGAGGCTTCAGAAGTAGCACAGAGAAGCAAATACCCACATACCACAAAAAAAAGTAGAAATTCTACTTTATTTCTCAACAAATCCTGAAGGCTGACCTGGATAATATCAAGTCTCTTTTCTAGGAGGCTATTTTTCTTTGGTAAAGAAGTTCATATATACCCATTTGCAGAAGCCACCTAGAAAAGATATCATATTTGTCTTTCCCTGTCTCACTTACTTCCCTTCATATGATAATCTCTACTTTCTTTCCTGTGGCCGGACCTGGCATTATTTTCTCCCTCTTTATGGCTGAGTAATATTGCATTGTGTGTATAGAAACTGTCTTCTTTATCCATTCGTGTGTCCTCTTACACATAGGTTGCTTCCACATCTTGGCTATGATCCCTAATGCTGCTGTGATCATAAGGTACAAGTGTCTTTTAGTTTTGATTTCTCCAGATCTATGCCCAGGTGTGACATTGCTGGCTCCCATTTATTTTTATGGTCCATTGTTTAAAGGACCCCCATACTGTTCTCCCTAGTGCATGTACTGATTTACATTCCCAAAAAGAGTGCAGGAGGGTTTTCTTCTCTCTACACCCTCTCCAGCATTGATTGTTGGAAAATTTTGGGGATAGCCATTCTGACTGGTGTGAGGTGAAACCTCACTGGACTTTTGATTTGTCTTTCTCTAATAATTAGTGATGCTGAGCATCTTTCCATTTGCTTAATGGCCATCAGTATGCCTTCTTCAGAGAAATGTCCATTTAGGTCTTTGGCCCATTTTTTTTAATGAGTTGTTTGGGTTTTTTGGTATTGAACTGCATGAGCTATTTTAATGTTTTGGAGATGATTTCCTTGTGGCAAATTTCATTTGCAAATATCTTATACCCATTCTGAGTATTCTCCTTTTCTTCCATTTAGGGTTCCTCTACTGTGCACTTTCTTTTAAAGTTAACTCTGTCCCATATGTTTCTTTTTGGTTTGTTTTTCATGATTCTAAGAAGTGGATTCAAAAAAAATTGTTGTGATTTATGTCATAGCGTGATCTGCCTCTATTTTGCTCAAGAGGTTTACAGTATCCATCCTTACATTTAGATCTTTAAACTGTTTGCAGTTTACTTTCTGTGTGGTATTAGGGAGTATTCTAATTTCATCATCGTTTCCATTGTTTCAGGAACCTGCACAGTGGCTGTACCCAATTGTCATTCCCAGCATCAGTGGAGAAGGGTTCTCTTTTCTGCACACCCTCTATAGCACATGCTGTTTGTGGAGGTTTTGACAATGGCCATTCTGACCAGTGCATGGTTATACCTTGTTGTAGTTTTGCTTTCCTCTTCTCCAATAATTATTGATGTTGACATGTTTTCATGTGATGTTTTTCAAAGGAGTGAGTTAAACTTACCTCTTGAAATTGGCTTCTTGAATGTCTGTCCTGTTTTGAATGCTTTCTCGATGACCACCCCAGGACATTTCTTGAGGGCAGGTGATCTTTACGTACAGCCTGGCAGGCCTTGTGAATATTAAGTTCCCATCAATACAGCTTTTGAAGTTGTTATGGAAAACAGTCACAAGGCAGCAGCATTTCTTCATGCTCCACTTTTTTTTTTTTTTTTGCAATTTCATTTTTATTTCATATTGGAAAAGAGTTGATTTCCGATGTTGTAGGGCTTTTTTTAAGGTGTACAGGTGCTTGATTCATCTATTCTTTTTTGGGTTTCCCCCCCACATAGATTAATACAGATTGTTCAGCAGAGGTCCCTGTGCTGTTCTCTTTGATTACCTATTTGATACATATTAATGTGAATGTTAATTCCAAAATCTTAATTTATCCCTACCCCCTAACATTTCTTTGGATAAGCATAAGTTGCTTTTATAAGTTTATGATTCTGTTTCTGCTTTGTAAATTAGTGCATTTGTATGAATTTTTGCATTCCACCTGCAAGTGATATCTTAAGATATTTGTTTTTCTCTTTCTGACTTACATCACACCTTATGATAATTTCTCTGGCCATGCATGCTGCTGCCAATGGCATACTTCATTCTGTGTTATGACTCAGCAGAATTAGAGTGTATAGATGGACCACTTAGTCATCATTTTCTGGACATTTTGGTTGATTGCATGCCTCAGCTACTATAAAAAAATGCTGCCCTGGAAACAGGGGTGCACGTATCATTTTGAATTATGATTTTCTCCAGATATAAGCCCAGAAGTGGATTTCACAGATCATATAGTCCCTTATGTTTAGTTAATTAAGGAACCTCCATGTTGTTTTCCAGAGTGGCTGCACCTGTTTATACCCCCACCAAAATGTAGTTGGATTCCCTTTTCCCTCTAGCATCTGCAGCTTTTATTTTTCGAAGATCTTTCTCATGATGGCCATTCTGACCTGTGTGAGGTGATTCCTCATTGTAGTTTTGATTCACACTGATTTAATAATGAGTGAGGTGGAGTGTCTTTCCAGGAGGTGTTTGATCTTGTATAGTGTACCTCTTGAAATTGGCTTCTTGAAAGTCAGCCCCCTGTTCTGAATTCTTTTTCAAAGATTTACCCCAGGACATTACTTGAGGGCAGGTGTTTATTACTTATAGCCCCACAGACCTTGTGAACATTAAGAACCCATCAGCGCCACTTTTAAAGTTTTTGTTACAGGAAACACCAGAACATTTCTTCATGTCCTACTCTGGTTTCTCAGTCAACTAGTGTCAGTCAGAGTGGAATGTGCCAGAAGAAATACCCAAGGCCTGTGTCTCATTACCTCTTCCCTCTACCACTTTATTCCTGAGACACATCCCAGTTCCTGCAACACCACTTGGGGAACATGCCCTCATCTGTAGGTGGGGTGACCTTAAGAAAAGAGCCTGGAGGCGGAACCCCATCACCAAAAGACACACAACCCAGGGGATTTTTCAAAGCGATTCCAGCCCAGAAGCTCAACCATTCTTTGGGTGCACTAGACTTGTTTTCACTGCAGGAGGGTTGGCCTGGATCTGGAGGTTGTGGGCTCATGAAGAGGGGAGCAGGCAGTCCAGGGGCTGTTGGGGCTGGGGGCACATTGGCTAACATATCTTTACCAGCCCCTCGACACTCCAGACTTGGGACCCAAGCTTGCTGAGGCTCCAGGGATGAGACACCAGCCCAAGCCACAAAGGCAAAAACAGAGTCAGCATTTCTTTTTTTTTTTTTTCAGTAAAGTGAAGTTGCTCAGTCGTGTCCGACTCTTTGCGACCCCATGAACTGGGGCCTACCAGGCTTCTCCATCCATGGGATTTTCCAGGCAAGGATACTGGAGTGGGTTGCCATTTTTTTCAGTAGTATAATCTAAACTGGAGTACATGGATGCCTTAAAATATTGTGGTTTTTTTTCTTTTCCAAATACAGCAAGTGGATTCATACATACATAGAGGTGTATATGTTGATCTTCATGTTCTTTTCCCATATAGGTTATTACAGAGTGTTAAATAGGGTTCCTGGTGCTATACAGTGGGTCCTTGTGGGTTGTTTTGTAAATAGCAGTGTGTTTATGATAATCTGAACCAGCTTATTTGTCCCTTCCTTCACCTTTCTTATTTGGTAACCATAAATTTCTAAGTCTCTGAAGCTCTCTCTCTTTGGTAAAGAAGTTTATATGGATCCATCTGTAGAGTCCACATAGAAGTGATATCACATGATACTTTTCTTTCCCTGTCTCCCTTGCTTCCCTTAGTACGATTATGCCTACGTTCTTCCCTGTGGCTGGACATGGCATTTTTTCATTCTTCATGACTGAGTAATATTTCATTGTGTATATGTACCCCATCTTCTTTACCCAACCATCTGTCCTCCTACACGCAGACTGCTGCTGTGTCTCAGTCATGGTACCTGGTGCCACCGTGATGGTACGGGTGCAAGTGTCTTTTAAATTTTTGGTTTTCTCCAGACCTATGCCTAGATGTGAGAGTGCTAGGTCCCATTTATTTCTATGATCTGTTGTTTAAAAGCCCTTTATACTATTCTCCTTAGTGCATGAACTGATTTACATTCCCATTAAGAGTGCAGGAGGGTTTTCTTCCCTCCACAACATCTGCAGTATCGACTGTTAGAGACATTTTGAGATGACCACTCTGAAAGGCGTGCGGTGATAGCTCATTGGGTTTTTTATTTGCTTTTCTCTTATAGTTAGTAATGCATCTTTTCATGTGCTTAATGCCCATCTGTATGCCTTCTTGAGAGAAATATCCAATTAGGTCTTTGGCCCATTTTTTATTGCCTTTTTTTATATGCTGAACTATATGAGCTGTTGTATGTTTTGCAGATGAATTCCTGGTGTTTATCTTCATTTACAAATATTTTTTACCCATTCTGAGGGTTGTCCTTTTCTTTCTTTTATGGTGTTCTTTGCTGTGAACATGCTTTTAAGTTTTATTATGACCCATTTGTTTCTTTTTGGCTAATGTTTCATGATTCTAAGAGATGTATTCAAAAAAAATTGCTGTGATTTATGTCAGAGCGTGTTCTGTCTATATTTTCCTCAAGAGTTTTATAGTATCTGCCCTTACATTTAGATCTTTAAAGTATTTGGAGTTTTTGGTGTGTGTATATTGTTAGAGAGTAGTCTAATTTTGTTCTCGTTTTCATTGTTTCAGGAACCATCACACTGTCCTCTTTAATGGCTACTCCCAACTGTCATTCCCAGCATCGGTGGAGGAGGGTTCTCTTTTCTGCACACCCTCTTAACCACTTGTCGTTTGTCAAGTTTTTGACAATGGCCATTGTAACAGGTGTGTGGTGATTCCTTGCTGTAGTTTTGCTCTGCATTTCTCTAATAGTTAGCAAATATGACATCTTTTCATGTGATTTTTTTGTCAAAGGTGTGAGTCAAACTTACCTCTTGAAATTGGCTTCTTGAAGTCTGCCCTGTTTGGAATGCCTTTTCGATGACCACCCCTTGGGCATTTATTGAGTGCAGGTGATTTTTTTTCTTACAGTCCCACAGGCCTTATGAATATTAACAGCCCGTCTGTACAGCTTTTGAAATTGTTTTTATGGGAAATAACCACATGGTGGCAGCATTTCTTCATGTGCCATTGTTGTTCAGTTGCCCAGTCGCATTCAGCTCTTTGCAACCCATAGACTACAGTAAGCCAGGCCTTCTTGTCCCTCACCATCTCCCGGAGTTTGGCCAGGTTCATGTTCATTGCATCAGTGATGCCATCCATCCATCTTATCCTCTGACACCCTCTTCTCCTTCTGCCCTCAATCTTTGCAATGAGTTGTTAGTTTGTATATCAGATGACCAAAATACTGGAGCTTCAGCTTCAACATCAGTCCTTCTGGTGAATATTCAGTGTTGATTTCCCTTAAGATTGACTGGTTTGATCTCTTGCTGTCCAAGGGACCTTGAGGAGTCTTCTTAAGCAACACAGTTCGAAGGCATCAATTCTCTGGCGTTCTGCCTTCTTTACAGTCCAACTCTCACAACTGTATGTGACCACTGGGAAGACCATAGCCTTGATTATATGGACCTATGTCAGCAGAGTAATCTCTCTGCTTTTCAACATACTGTCTAGGTTTGTCATCGCTTTCCTGCCAAGAAGCAATCATCTGATTTCATGACTGCAGTGATTTTAGAGCCAAGAAAAGGAAATCTGTCACTACTTCCACCTTTTCCCTTCTATTTGCCACGAAGTAATGGGACCGGATGCCATGATCTTAGTCTTTTTTAAAATTTAGTCATAAGCTGGCTCTTTCACTCTCCTCCTTCACCCTCATCAAGAGGCTCCTTAGTTCTTCTTCACTTTCTGCCACTAGGGTGGTATCATCCACATACCTGAGGTTTTTTATGTTTCTCCTGCCTATCTTGATTCCAGCTTGTAATTCATCCAGCCTGGCATTTCTCATGATGTACTCAGCATATAGATTAAACAAATAGAGTGTCAGCAGACAGCCCTGTCATACTCCTTTTTGATCTTGAACCAATCAGTTGTTCCATACAGGGTTCTAACTGTTGCTTCTTGACTCACATACAGGTTTCTCAAGAGACAGGTAAGATGGTCTGGTATTCCCATCTCTCTAAGAGCCTTCCACAATTAGTCATGATCCACACAGTCAAAGGCTTTAGACATACCTTTTTTTTCTTTTTTTTTGGGGGGGGGGTGCAGTTTCATTTGTATTTCATATTGGGGTGGAGTTGGAATTGATTAAGGTGTGAAGCTGCCTGATTCAGTATACATAAAAAACATATACGTATTTTTTTCATGCTTTTTTCTCATATAGATCATTAGAGTCTGTCCAGTAGAGGTCCCTTTGCTATTCAATAGTTACTTTTTGATTATCCATTTGATATATATTGTGTGAATATGTTAATTGCAAAATCTTAATTTATCCCTCTTCCCTAAGATTTTCTTCAGATGAATAAGTTGTTTCTCTAAGTTTGTGAGTCTGTTTCTATTTTGTAAATTAGTTCATTTGTGTGAATTTATACATTCCACCTGCAAGTGATGTCTTAAGATATAAGATATTTGTCTTTCTCTTTCTGACTTACTTTGCACCTTATGATAACCTCTCTGTCCCTGTATGCTACTGCCAATAGTGTTATTTCATTCTGTATTATGGCTGAGTAGAATTACATTGTATAGATGTACCACTTTGTCATCATTTTTTCTGTCCATGGACATTTTGGTTGATTGTATATCTTAGTGATTATAAATACTGCCACCCTGAAAACAGGGTGGTTCCTTTGAATTTTTATTTTCTTTGGATATAAGCCCAGAAATGGCATTGGCTGATCATAGTGTTGCTCTATGTTTAGATTTTAGGAAACCTTCATACTAGTTTTCATGGTGGCTGCACCAAATTACATGGCCACCAACAGTGGAGGATCTGTCCACACACCCTGTCTAGCATTTATTCTTTGTCGATTTCTGTTGGCCGTGCACTCTGACCAGTGGAGGTGGTATTTCATTGTAATTTTGATGAGCATTTCTTTAATAATTCGTGATGTTTAGTATCTTCCCATGTGTTTATATTTTATAAAATGTGAGTAAAATATACTTCTTGCAATTGACTTCTTGAACTTCAGTTCTGTTGAATTTTTCTTATCAATGATTTACTCCATGGCATTTCTTGAGGTCAGGTTTCACGTAGAGCCCTGCAGGCCTTGTGAAGATTAAGTGCCCCTCAACTCTGGTGTTAAAGTTGTTGATGTGGGAGATGGTTACAAGGTGCCAGGATCTCCTCCTGCCAGCTCTGCTTATTAGGGCAACCAGAGCTCTAGTGAAAGTGCTGACCTGGTGTTGTGATTTAGGGTGGAATGTGCCAGAAGTAACACCTGGAAGTTTGTGTCTCATTCTCCCTTTTAAAATTGAACACACTTATATTTCTTATTGTAGCAACATTGATATACATGGTCGTGTGTGTTACTGGAATACAGAATGGTTTTTCACTTATACATATGCCTTTTCATCTTTGGAATTTTCTTATATAGCTTATTACAGTGTGCTGATAGGCCTCACTTGAAATAAATATGTTTTTGTTGATTGTCTATTTTATACGTAATTATTGGCATATGTTAATTCCAACCTCCAACTTTAACCTGTCCTCTTCTTTCTCTCAGATAACCATAAGTGTGTTTTCTACATCTCTGAGACTTTTATGTATTCTCATTTCATTCCTTGGTGTATATTTTTAGATTCCACCTATAAGTGGTATCTTATGATATTTGTTTTTTGATTTGGACTTTTTTAACTTAGTTTGAGTATCTCAAGCTTATCTAAGTTGCTGAAAATCGCATTAGTTCAGTCTTTTCCATTGCTGAGTCATATAGTTTTGTTTACATGTATCACTTCTTTATCCATTCATCTCACTATACATATATTTTTTACTTCCATTTTTGACTATTGTAAACTATAGTCCAGTGGGCACATGGCTGTATATATCTTTTCAAAATCAGGTTTTCTCTTCCTATGCTATTCGGAGTGGAGTTGCAGGATCTCATGGTAGCTTTATTTTTACATTTTAGGGCAGTTCCATACTACTGTCTTTAGTGACTTTTACCACTTATATGCCTCAAGTACCATAAATGAGTTCTCTGACCTCTGTGCCCTTTTTATGATTTATTCTTTATTGAGTTTTGAAGATGGCCTTTCACACTGGTGCAGAGTGATCTCTCATTGTAGTTTTGCTTTTATATCTCCAATAATTCACAATATTCAGCATGTTTCCATGGGCTTTTTTTTTTTCAAACAGTGTGAGTAAAAATTACTGTTGATTTTTTCTTCTTGATAGTATCCAGTTTTTAATTTTTTTCTATTTAGTTATCCTTGGAAATTTTTTAAGTGAAGGAATCATTTAGAGTGCAGCATTCCTTGTGAATATAAAACGGTCATATCATTAAGTTTTAAGGTTGCTGTTGGTATAAATGGCCACAAGGTGGCAGAGTTGCTTCATGTACCTCTCTTGTTACTGTGGTAACTGGAGTCTTAAGTTTGGTCCTAGTTTTTGGCTGTACATCAGTGTGGAATATGGCACAAAAAGCCACTAAAACTTGTGTCTCATTATTTCTTTTGTTTTTGTGTTAATTTACATTAATGTTTATTTTTATTGAGGCAAAGTTGACTTACAATATTGTGTTTTTTGGTTGTGTACAGAAACTTTTTTCAGTTTTACCCATACATATATCTAATCATCTTGGTTTTATTTCACAAATCAGTTATTACATAGTGCTTAGTATATCACCAGTTCTAAAGTAGGTGAATGTTGATTAGGTATTTTATAGATATTTGTGGGTATAAATTAATCTCAACCTCCTAATTCACCCCTTTTACACATCATTCTTTTTTGGGAACCATGTTTGTTTTCTAAGACTATCTATCTATTGTAAGTTAACTCATTGGTATGCATTCTTTTCCATCTCACCTCTAAGTGGTACTATATGGTATTTGTTTTTCTCTCTCTGACTTACTTCACATACTATGATTATCTCTAGATTTATCTATGTCTTTGAAAATGATGCTATTTCATTTTTTCATTGCAGAGAAATAGTCCGTTTATACCTGCATCACTTTTTCTATGTCCACTTATCTGTCCAGGTACAATTTGTTTATTTTCATGTCTTGGCTGTTTTAAATGCTGCTGCAGTGCATGCTTGGGTGCGTGTGTTTTTCAAAATCAGGTTTTCTCTGTATATATTCCTAGGAATGGAACTCCCAGATCATATGGTAACTCTATATTTACTTTTAAAAGGCTCTTCTTTAGTGGTCCTTATGATGACTGTTACCAATTACATCCCACACACATCATTAAAAGGTCTCCTTTCTTAACCCCACTCTAGCATTTCTTGTCTCTATAGATTTTTTGTTAGTGGCCTAATTGTCTTTTCTGAGGTAATAACTATTGTAGTTTTTATTTTCATATTGCTAACAATTCACCATATTGAGCAATATTTCATGTAGAGTTTTAATTAAACATTTTTAATTGAATTTACTTACCCCTAAAAACTTTGAGGGCAGGTATCATACACAAAATGAGTACAAAAAGAAGCAGGGCGAAGACTAACAGAATTTTTCAAGAGAATGCACTGATCATAGCAAACACCCACTTCCAATAACACAAGAGATGATTCTACACATGGACATCACCAGATGGTCAATACTGAAATCAGATTGATTGTATTCTTTGCAGCTGAAGATGCAGAAGCTCTATAGAGTCAGCAAAAACAAGACCAGGAGCTGACTGTGGCTCAGATCATGAACTCCTTATTGCAAAATTCAGACTTAAATTGAAGAAAGTAGGGAAAACCACTAGACCATTCAGGTACAACCTAAACCAAATCCCTTATGATTATACAGTGGAAGAGACAAATAGATTCAGGGGATTAGATCTTATAGAAATAGGGCCTGAAGAACTATGGGTGGAGGTTTGTGACATTGTACAGGAGTCAGTGATCAAGACCATCCCCAAGAAAAACAAGTGCAAAAATGCAAAATGATTGTCTGAGAAGGCCTTACAAATAACTTAAAAAAGAAGAGAAGCTAAAGGCAAAGGAGAAAAGGAAAGATATACCCATTTGAATGCAGAGTTCCACAGAAAAAGCAAGGAGAGATAAGAAAGCCTTCCTCAGTGATCAATGCAAAGAAATAAAGGAAAACAATAGAATGAATGGGAAACACTAGAGATCTCTTTAAGAAAATTAGAGATACCAAGGGAATATTTCATGCAAAGATGGGCATAATAAAGGACAGAAACGGTATGGACATAACAGAAGCAGAAGATATTAAGAAGAGGTGGCAAGAATACACAGAAGAACTGTACAAAAAGGATCTTCACGACCCAGATAATCACGATGGTGTGATCACTCATCTAAAGCCAGACATTCTGGAATGCGAAGTCAAGTGGACCTTAGGAATCATCACTATGAACAAAGTTAATGAAGGTAATAGAATTCCAACTGAGCTATTTCAAGTCTTAAAAGAAGATGCTGTTAAAGTGCTTCACTCAATATGCCAACAAATTTGGAAAACTCAGCAGTGGCCACAGGACTGGAAAAGGTCAGTTTTCATTCCAATCCAAAGAAAGGCAATGCCAAAGAATGTTCAAACTACCATACAATTGCACTCATCTCATATGCTAGCAAAGTAATACTCAAAATTCTCCAAATGAGGCTTCAATAGTACATGAACTGAGAACTTCCAGATGTTGAAGTTAGATTTAGAAAAGGCAGAGGAACCAGAGATCAAATTGCCAACATCTGTTGGATCATAGAAAAAGCAAGAAAATACCAGAAAACATCTACATCTGCTTTATTGACTACACCAAAACCTTTGACTGTGTAGATCACAACAAACTGGAAAATTCTTCAAGAGATGGGAATACCAGACCACCTTACCTTCCTCCTGAGAAATCTGTATGCAGGTCAGGAAGCAACAGTTAGAACTGGACATGGAACAACAGACTGATTACAAATTGGGAAAAGAGTACGTCAAGGCTGTATACTGTCACCCTGATTATTTAACTTACATGCAGAGTACATCATGCAATATGCTGGGCTGGGTGAAGCACAAGCTGAATCAAGATTGCTGGGAGAAATATCAATAACTTCAGATAAACAGATGACACCACCCTATGGAAGAAACCAAAGAGGAAGTGAAGAGCGTCTTGATGAAAGTGAAAGAGGAGAGTGAAAAAGTTGGCTTAAAAACTCAACATTCAAAAAACTAAAATCATGGCATCTGGTCCCATCACTTCATGGCAAATAGATAGGGAAACAATGGAGACAGTGACAGACTTTATTTTCTTGGGTTCCAGAATCACTGCAGATGGTAACTGCAGTCATGAAATTAGAAGACCCTTGCTCCTTGGAATAAAAGCTGTGACCAACCTAGACAGGATATTAAAAAGCAGAGACACTATTTTGCCAACAAAGGTCCATCTAGTCAAAGCTATGGTTTTTCCAATAGTCATGTATGGATGTGAGAGTTGGATTATCAAGAAAGCGAAATGCCAAATAATTGATGTTTCTGAACTGTGTTGTTGGAGAAGACTCTTGAGAGTCCCTTGGACAGCAAGGAGATCAAACCAGTCCATCCTAAAGGAAATCAGTCCTGAATATTCATTGGAAGGACTGATGCTGAAGCTGACGCTCCAATACTTTGGCCATCTGATGCAAAGAGCTGATTCATTGGAAAAGACCCTGATGCTGGGAAAGATTGAAAGGGGATGACAGAGGATGTGATGATTGGATGGCATCACCGACTCAATGGACATGAGTTTGTGTAAGCTCCGGAAGTTGGTGATGGACAGGGAAGCCTTGGGTGCTGCAGTCCATGGGTTCACAGAGTCGGCCGCGACTGATTGACTGAACTGAACTGAACTGAACTGATTCACACAGCCCAGCAGTTGTTCTGAATCGTAAGCGCCCTTAAGCAACAATTTATCCACTCCAGTATTCTTGACTAGAGAATCCCGTGGACAGAGGGGCCTGGTGGGCTGCTGTCCATAGGGTCGCACAGAGTCGGACACGACTGAAGCGACTTAGCATGCATGTATGCACTGGAGAAGGAAATGGCAACCCACTCCAGTATTCTTGCCTGGAGAATCCCAGGGACAGAGGAGCCTGGTGGGCTGCCGTCTATGGGGTCGCACAGACTCCAGCACGACTGAAACGACTTAGCAGCAGCAGCGGCAGCAACAGTTTTTAAATTGCTGTTCCGGGAAACGTCCTCATGGGGGCAGTGTTTCCTCTTACCAAACTGGCGACTCTGACGAAAGCCTTAATGCCGGTCCTAGTTTGGGGATGTAAATTAGAGTGGAATATACCAGAATACACAGCTAAATTCTTGACTTCATTCCCTATTTTTTTAACTAAAAAATTAACATTTATTTCTTATTATAGTAACATTGATAGACAAGGTTCTGTGTTTTGTGGGTGTACGTTATTGGTCACTCAGTCATGTCTGACTCTGTGTGACCCCATGGACTGTAGCCCGGCCGGGCTACTCTGTCCACGCGATTTCCCAGGCAAAAAGGCTGGGGTGGGTTGTATAGTTATATACATATACTTGTGTTTATTCATCTAAGGATTTTTTTTTCCCCCATATAGGTTAGCTACAGAGTATTGACAGACTTCTGTTGGGACACATAGGTTCTTGTTGATTATCTTTTTTTAGGTAATGTTTGTAACTGTTAAATCTAAACTTTCAATTTGTTCTTTGCCCCCTTCTTTCTTCTTTGGTAACCTTAAGTTTGTTATTTAAGTCTCTGTGTCTGTTTATGTTTTGTCAATTAATTCATTGGGGTCTAGTTTTAAATTCCACCTGTAAGTAATATCTTATATTTATCTTTCTGATTCTGACACTCTTAACTTGATTACCTAATTTTATCTATGTTCCTGAAAATATCATTATTTCACTCCTTTCAATAGCTGAGTCATAGTGCATTGGTCCAAGTACCACTTCTTTATACTTCAACCTCCACAAACATTTGGTTTATTTATGGGCCAGTGCACACTGCGCAACATTCACCTTTACAAAATCTGGTTTTCTGTGCCGATACTCTTCAGACTGAGTCTGCATGATGCCCTAGCAGCTCTATTTTTACTTTCTAAAGGTAATTCCAATTGCCTTTTGTTGTCTTTTCTGCAATTATTTCTTCGTAGATTTTTCATGATAGCCTTTCACTCTCCTTGCCTTTCAGCAAGGAGATCCAACCAGTCCATCCTGAAGGAAATCAGTCCTGAATATTCATTGGGAGGACTGATGCTGAAGCTGAAACTACAGTCCTTTGGCCACCTGATGTGAAGAACTGACTTATTGGAAAAGACCCTGATGCTGGGAAAGATTGAAGGCAGGAGGAGAAGGGGACGACAGAGCATGAGATGGTTGGATCACCAACTCAATGGACATGGGTTTGAGCAAGCTCTGGGAGTTGGTGATAGACAGGGAGGCCCGGCGTGCTGCAGTCCATGGGGTCACAGAGTCGGATGCAACTGAGCAACTGAACTGAACTGAACTGACCCACAGCACAGAAGATATGAAGGGGTTGGAATTTGTCTTGCGTGTTGGGAGAGACTAATGGGGAAGAAGTAATGAGGCACTAACCCTTGGGTGTGTGTTGTGGCATATTCCACTCTCATTTGAAGCCAGAAATACGACGTTCTCTAAAGCTCTTGTGTTCCAATGGAGAATGATGAAATCCTGCCGCTTTGTGGTCATTTCTTGTAACAACACCTTTACAACTGGTACTGATCGGAACTTAATACTTGCAAGGCCTGCAGGCCTGTTAATGACTCCTGCCTTCAAGAAATGGAGTGAGGCGGGTAACTGCATAAGAATTCAAAACAAGGCAGGCTTTCAAGAAGCCAATGTTAATGAGTAGATATTACTCACACTGCTTAAGTTTTCTTTAAAAAACCCCACACATGTAAGGCTCCTCAATATCACTCAGTATTTGAGAAGTGCAAATCAAAGATACAGGGCTTTTCCCACACTTCCCAGGTGGCACCGTGGTGAAGAATCCACCTGCCAATGCAGAAGATGCAGGAGATGCAGGTACGATCCCTGCGTCAGGAAGATCCCCTAGAGTAGGAAATGGCAACCCACTTCAGTGTTCCTGCCTGAAAAATTTCATGGACAGAGGAGCCACTTGGTGGGCTACAGTCCATGGGGTCACAAAGAGTTGGACACAGCTGTATAACTAAACACCCACACACCATCACCTCCCACCGGTCAGAATGGCCATCATCAAAAATCCACAAACAATAAGTGCTAGAGAGGACCTGGAGAAAAGGAACCTTCCTATACCACTGGTGGGACTGTAAATTAGTAACAGCTACCATGCAGAAGAGCATGTAAAATTGAAAACACATTCTGTTTCCCTACAACCCACACCACATTGTATATCAATGATACTACAATATAAAAGAAAAGTTAATTATATTTTTAAAAGATGGAAAGATACACAAGCTTTTGGGTGTTTATTCTGGCATATTCCACTCTAATTCATAGCCCCCCGTGGACTGCAGCACGCCAGGCCTCCCTGTCCATCACCAACTCCCAGAGCTTACTCAAACCCATGTCCATTGAGTCAGTGATGCCATCCAATCATCTCATCCTCTGTCGCCCCCTTCTCCTCCCACCTTCAATCTTTCCCAGCATCAGGGTCTTTTCTAATGAGTCAGTTCTTCGCATCAGGTGGCCAAAGGACTGTAGTTTCAGCTTCAGCATCAGTCCTCCCAATGAATATTCAGGACTGATTTCCTTTAGGATGGATGTTGGATCTCCTTGCTGTCCAAAGGACTCTCAAGAGTCTTTTCCAACACCACAGTTCAAAATCATCAATTCTTCAACGCTCAGCTTTCTTTATAGTCCAACCCTCACATCCACACATGACTACTGGAAAAACCATAGCTTTGACTAGATGGACCTTTGTTGGCAAAGTAGTGTCTCTGCTTTGTAATATGCTGTCTAGGTTGGTCATAGCCTTTCTTCTAAGGAGCAAGCATCTTTTAATTTCATGGCTGCAGTCACCATCTGCTGTGATTTTGAAGCCCAAGAAAATAAAGTCTGTCACTGTTTCCAGTGTTTCCCCATCTATTTCCCATGAAGTGATGGGACCAGATGCCATGATTTTAGTTTTTTGAATGTTGAGTTTTAGGCCAACTTTTTCACTCTCCTCTTTCACTTTCATCAAGAAGCTCTTTAGTTCTTCTTCATTTTCTGCCATAAGGGTGGTGTCATCTGTTTATCTGAGGTTATTGATATTTCTCCCAGCAATCTTGATTCCAGTTTGTGCTTCATCCAGCCCAGCATTTCTCATGATGTACTCTGCATATAAGTTAGATAAGCAGGGGGACAATATATAGCCTTGACATACTCCTGTCCCTATTTGGAACCAGTCTGTTGTTCCATGTCCAGTTCTAACTCTTGCTTCCTGACCTGCGTACAGACCTGCTGTGGGTGCTATGGTCTAAAATTGGGGCAACTCTAAGGAAGGAGACTGGAGTTGGGATCCCCAACTAAAAGAGATGTGGGGACCAAGTGAATTTTTGAAGTCTTTTTAGCCCAAAGGTTCCAGCATCCTTTGGGGGCATTACTTTGGTTTAGCTGTGGAGGGGCAGTCCTGGCCTGGAGATTGTCATTTCATACATAGGGGACAAACAAGACAGGCCCATTGAGGGCTCATTTGCTAGCACATCTTTAGCTCCCTCAGCCCGAGGACAGTCTACCCTTGGGTCTCAAGGCTGCTGAGGCTCCAAGGATGTGATCCCAGCCCAGGTGACAGAGGCCTGAGGGGAATATAGTAGGCATTTTATTTTATTTCTCAGTTTAATGGTTATTTTATGTTAGAGTATGTTCATTTCCAATGTTGTGTTCATTGTAAGTGTACAGAAATGAGATTACAGATCTGTAGATATAGACCTATATCTAGTCTTCATCAGAAGGCTTTGCCCCATAGGTTATTTCAGAGTGTTGAATATGGTTCTCCCTTGTATACAGTAGGCTCTGGTGGATGATCTATTTTTCTATAAAAAAAAAGTGTATATATATTAATCCCAACCTCTTATTCCTCATCCCCAATATCTGTATGCATATAATTATGAATATCTCTCTATGCAGATATGATTATCTCTATTCACATATAAATGTAACTATCTCTCTATATACAGGTATGGGCTTCCCATGTGGCGCTAAAGAGCCTACCTACCAATGCAGGAGACCTAAGAGACGTAGATTCAATCCCTGTTTCAGGAAGGTCCCCTGGAGTAGGGCATGGCAACCCACTCCAGTATTCTTGCCAGGAGAATCCTATGGACAGAGGAGCCTGGCGGGCTATAGTCCATAGGGTGGCAAAGAGTCAGACATGACTAACCTAGCACACACATATGCATACATATAGATATAAATCTCTCTGTATATGTAGGTGTATGTTTCTATACATACAGACATGTATAGACATAAATATCTCTACACATATAGATGTAAATATCTATATGCATATAAATATTTATATACACTTATATATAGACTCTGCTCTGTTCTGGATTCTCCCCAAGGCTTTGAGGAACATGACCATCTCCTTGATGCTTTCTATCTGTTCTTAAAGCAATCCACCCATTTGGAAACTTGAGAGTTTCTACTCTTTATAAACAAAATAACATGGGTGGTAGATTGATGGCCATATCCTTCCAGCTGGTCATATGGACTTCATGCAAGCCATCATAAAGAAAGCATGGGCCATGGGACATGGAGGGTGAAATTACCCTAAAGGAGCAGGAATTTTTTTAAAGTTGCTCTGAAAGAAATACATACTTCACTTACAAGGAAATTAATCATTCTGTTCCCATATTTTACTTTTAGGGCAGTAATTTGGAATTGCTGTACTTGAGAAAAGCAACTTGAGATATTTCCAAATGAAAGATGTTATCTTCAGATAAAAGATTATTTTTCAGTCTTTGGTTATATATATTTCTCTCTTAACAAGTTCACCTGCTTCAGGGCAAGATTTGTTTCACATGGCAAAGTATCTTGATGTCTATCAAGATTCCTGCTCACTGTTTTATCTTGTTTGAGATGCCTGGATCACAGTTATTTGGGGCCTGTGGTAAAAGGGGTCATAACAGAATGACAAACTGACACATTTAACAATGCTGTGGGTTCCTTTGGGATGGCAGTAGAATCGTGATGATCCAAATCACACCTCAGGGAAGTACATCTGCAAGCCAGTGATAGAGTAGAAAGGCAGTTTTGTATTTTCTGTGACAGCAGGGATTGAAGAATGTGATGGAGGCATGAAGGGTGAAAGCAGAGGGCCTTTCCTCCATGGTTCGTGAAGTGGCAGGTGGTCACAGCAGCCGCCACCCCCTGGGACAGTGTGGTCTAGAGTTAAGCCCTGGAACAGAAACCAGAACATCACTTTACAGGCTTGGTGCTGCTGGAATCACAGGTTGGTTTCTAGTTTCTACAGGTACTAAATAAAATCAGGGTCTTGCTTTCATTGTTTCAGAAATTCCTAGGACTACAAGTAAAACATAACTTAGTTGTTAAGTGGAAGATTGTTGTACTAACTACACAAAGCTCTGAAATAAGGGGGCATCATCTTTCCCAGATACATTTGACAGGTCGTGCTAGACTTAGATTATGAAATCCTAAAATTTAAGTTACTGGGTATTATTTCAAGAAATCACTTGGCATCAGCATGATTTGAAACACAAATATAAAAACTGAAACTGCAGGGGCCTTCCCGAGGTTCTGTGGTTAAGAATCCACCTTCCAATACAGGAGATGTGGGTTCAATCCCTGGTCGGGGAACTGAGATCCTGAATGCCATGGGCCAACTAAGCCTACACTCTACAACTACACAGTCCACATGCTCAGAAAGCAGTGCACCACAACTAGACAGAAGCCCATGCATCACAACTAAGAGCCTGCACACTGCAACCAAGACCAGATGCAGCCAAAAATAAACAAAAGAATGAAGAATGAATGAATGAAAACCTGAAACTGTGTAAGAGTTGTTGATTAACTTAGATGTTCTTAAGAGGGGGACTTAAATATATATACATATACTTAATTTATAAAATAAGATATTTTAAATAAAATAATAAACAGGATAAATTTGAATTTGATAAATGATAAATGAGATTGTGACAATATTAATTATATTGATTTAACTATAAAGAAAGCTGAGCACCGAAGAATTGATGCTTTTGAACTGTGGTGTTGGAGAAGACTCTTGAGAGTCCCTTGGACTCCAAGGAAATCCAACCAGTTCATCCTAAAGGAAATCAGTCCTGAATACTCACTGGAAAGACTGATGCTGAAGCTGAAACTCGAATACTTTGGCCATTTGATGCGAAGAGCTGACTCATTTGAAAAGACCCTGATGCTGGGAAAGATTGAGGGCAGGAAGAGAAGGGGACGACAGAGGATGAGATGGTTAGGATGGCATCACCGACTCAATGGAAATGGGCTTGGGTGGACTATGGGAGCTGGTGTTGGACAGGGAGGCCTGGCATGCTGCGGTTCATGGGATCACAAAGAGTCGGACATGACTAAGCGACTGAACTGAACTGATGGGACCAGATACCATGATCTTAGTTTTCTGAATATTGAGTTTTAAGCCAGGCTTTTCACTCTCTTCTTTCACTTTCATCAAGAGGCTCTTCAGTTCTTCACTTTCTGCCATAAGGGTGGTGTTATCTGCATATCTCAGGTTACTGATAATTCTCCTGGCAATCTTGATCCAGCTCGTGCTTCATCTAGCCTGGCATTTCTCATGATTTCCTCTGCATATAAGTTAAAGAAGCAGGATGGCAATATACAGCCTTGATGTACTCATTTCCCAGTTTGGAACCAGTCTATTGTTCCATGTCCGGTTCTAACAGTTGCTTATTGACCTGCATACAGTTTCTCAGGAGGCAGGTAAGGTGATCTAGTATTCCCATCTCTTTAAAATTTTCCATAGTTGGTTGTGAGCCACACAGTCAAAGGCTTGGCATAATCAATAAAGCAGAAATAGATGTTTTTCTGGAATTCTCTTGCTTTGTCTATGATCCAACGGATGTTGGCAATTTGATCTCTGGTTCCTCTGCCTTTTCTACATCCAGCTTGAACATCTGGAAGTTCTCGGTTCACATACTGTTGAAGCTGGCTTGGAGAATTTTGAGCATTACTTCGCTAGCGTGTGAGATGAGCGCAATTGTGAGGTAGTTTGAACATTCTTTGGCATTGCCTTTCTTTGAGATTGGAATGAAAACTGACCTTTTCCAGTCCTGTGGCCACTGCTGAGTTTTCCAAATTTGCAGGCATATTGAATGCAGCACTTTCACAGCATCATCTTTTAGGATCTCAGAAAAGTTGCCCCAAATCCAGAGGGAAGAGCAGATATAAAGTGGCCGCTAGATGGCGCCCGACAACAGGCGCAAAACATCCCGGGGAGGAATCCCATCACTCGAAGGCCGCCGAAAACTCAGCCGCGCGGGCCATTTAAATGCTGAGTCTCGTTTCAGGGAGTCCTCCTCTGAGCTACCCATGGCTTGGCTAGGTACAGCATAGTACTGCGCGACGCGACGGAGGGGCCTGGGGGGGAGGTAGGGGAAGACTGGGAAGATATCACCAGGAACCTGCCACGAAAGAGATACGCTCCCCATGCGATTCCTGCGTTGGGGGGAAAAAAGTCCAAGGAAACGCCAGCAAGACCCGAGGCGACTGTCACAGGCTGCCCAGAGAGTCACCAGGAGATCTGTTGCTTCCCCACGCCCACGGACTCCCAGGAGGGAGGGGGAGGAAGGAAGAGGGAGGGAGGGAAGGAGGGGGCGGGACGGAGCGGGGGCGGGAACGAGGCAGGCAGCGGGTGGGTTTGAGTTTGCACCAGAAAAAGTCCTGAATGCTTGTGGATTCCAGGTAGACCCTGGATCAGCAGTCCAGCTTAGTGTGTGAATTCTCTGGAACTCAAACCCCCATTGAAGAAATGCTGTAAAAAAAAAAAAAAAAAAAAAAAAAGAAATGCTGTAGGTACGTGGGAAATGAACACAAGGAAAGCTAGGCCCTAGACTCTGGCCATAGGGGACAGGTGGAGGGGGGTCAGATGATGCTACATTTGCCTGACTGCAGCAGGTTGAGAAACCTCCATTGGTAGACCGCAATTGCCAGGGCCTCCTTCTCCACCACAAACCCTCCTACATTTCTTCTTTGCCATATGAGAGATCCCAGTGAGCGATGGACACCAGTTACCCCCAGCCCCAAACTGGCATGCAAAAAGTATGGTATGGTGAAAAACAGGTTTGTCTCACATCTCACTGCTAGGCACAGAGCCCTGGAGTACAGCCATTCACGTAGCAGCAAACCTCCTGCCCAAACATTACTCACCCAGGTGGGGTCAAGGTAGGGACCCTGGCTGCACAGAAAGCCCTGATCATGGCAGACAGTGTGTATGACTCTTCTTTTATTGAAAGCAGCACTACTGCCTTCCCTGCCAAAAGTACCTCAAGCAAGCAGTAGTCAGCCAGAGGAAAATTTGGTGTGCTGTGATTTGGGGCACCATGTCTGCACTTATGCAGACTGAAGGCCCATGGGCCCTGCAGAGTCACCTCCAAATCCACAACCCTATGAAGGCTCACAACAGAAGTGATAACTGAACAAGGATTGCTCACACAGGTAAACCTCAGATGCCCCACAAACTCCATGGGGGCCCATCTCCCCAGATAGAGAGCACGTGTGCACACAGCGTGGCCGTGGTACAGTGCGGTGCCCCAGCCTGGGCACGTGGGCTGTGGGGAAAGGGCCAGGCCTCCCCACTGCCCTCTGGCGAAACTCCCCTGACACCCAAGGAGGGTAACTCTCATGAGACTTTAAGCCTCCACACCTGTGTAGTGCCAGGTAATTAGAAAGAGTAAGTCAGGCAAGGCAGGTATGGAACACCCCACAACCTCCGTCTCACCACTGACAACCACACTGCTTCTTGGCCACCCAAGGGAAGCAGACCTCAGCACTTCGGGCCTCTGACTGGGGCCCAACAGGCACCATCACACTACATTCTCCGTCCTGCTGCTGTCCAGGGCTACCCCAAAATGCAAGTGTCCCATGCTCTTTCATACTTAACTCTCAGCCCTCCCTGTACCTACCCCCAGGTCTTGCAACAGAGAGTGGGGACTAAAACAGGAAGTGGGTCACAAGTCAGCAGAACACAATGGGAAATACAGTCAGACAGGGTCAGTCTTGAAGTTTAGAGGGTGAGGAGAAATTTAAGGGTGGCAGGATTAGAGCTGATGACCAGAGAACCAGTATAAGGTAGATAGCAGGCAGTAGTAGCCACATGGATGTCAAAGCCCTGGGGGATTGCACCACACATCCCAAGAAGTACTGAAGTCAACATGCTGGCACTGCTGGTTCTAAGTCACTGCAGTTGTATCTGACTCTTTGCGACCCCAGGGACTGTAGCCCACCAGGCTCTTCTGTCCATGGGATTTTCCAAGTAAGAATAATGGAATAGGTTGCCATTTCCTCCTCCAGGGGATCTTCTCGACCCATGTATCAAACCTAGGTCTCTTAGGTCTCTTGCATTGCAAGCAGGTTCTTTACCACTAGCATCACCTAGGAAGCCCAAAGTCAACATGTGGGCAGTCAAAAATCAGGGGTGACCAGGCCAGAAACAAAGCTACAGGAGACAGTCCCCAAACCCTCAACCCACCTCCCAGCAGGTGGGGTGACCTGGCAGAAGACATACTAAAGGCCTCATGGGCATGGTTGCCCTGAACATCTAAGATGGGAATCGAGGAGGAACATTGAGGAAACCAGTAGGGAGAATACAAGAAGCCTCCCCCAACCAGTCCCTTCCCCACTACCCCATCTCTTCCTGCCCTTAACAACACCACCACAAAGGTGGAAGGACAGTGTCCAAACATTATTCCCTCCTTTCCATGCAACACGGGTGGAGGCGCCCCAGTGGCCCAAGATAGCACTGATACTGCTATGCTCTGCTAATGATCCTTTCACAGGTTGACCTGTGGAAACAAGCTATGGAAACCTCGTTATTTTCACTTCCTCTAAAGTTCAACCATCACCAGCTGGCACTACACCAGGGCCACTGGCCAACCCGAGGAGCCACTTGGAGGGCCTCACCAAAACATTCTAATCAGTAGGAGTGATGGGTGGTAAGAACCAGAAAACGGACTCAACACAAGCTTAAAACCTGCACTTAGAGAACTCCGCAGCATGGGCATGGGAATTCCTCAATCATGAATACCTGTGATCTCCATCACCAAGAGGGTTCAGTGGGTTACCTCCACCTGCTGATAGAGTGTAGGCACATGATAGAGTGTATCATGTGTGTAGCCCTAGTGATCTAAAACCATCACAGACCTGTTTTTCTTCAATTTGGGGTGGCTGAATACCACCTGTATCTCTAGGAACTTTAGAAGACACTGCTCAGGGGTCATATAATGAGTTGGCATACCAGAGTATCTTTCATCATTGGAATTAATAAAAGAAATCACTCAACCAGTGGCCACGCAGCACCACCCACAAAATCACCAAAGAGCTATCTGACAATCTTGTTCATGTCAGATTTCCTCTGTTGAGTCAAGTTAAGCCATTAACTCCAGAGCCACTCCACTCCTGGTGATGCCCTTCCACCAATTCTTTTAAGTTGCAGCTTTGCAACCATACCCCCCAAGAAACCAAAAACTTTCATTTCTCTTCAACTGTCCAGCAAGATATGGGAAGAACAACATGGTCAAGTTGTCAGTCACCATCATCTATGGTTAGTCATGATGGTGTCTGATCTTCTTTGAACCTCCATCTTTCATTCATGATTAATAAAAACATTCTTGGTACATCTCTCTGGTCCATCTCGCACCAGTTCAAGAATTTCACCTACAGTGTGCAATAAGAATACTCCAGTGTCTCTTAATTGTGGCCTGTTTTGAAAATGAACAAAATAGGACCACAGTTGCATTCCATTATTCCTAGCTGTGATATCCCAGTGGCTCAGACCTGCTTTGAACATTCTAGCTTTTTCAAGGCAAATGCTTCTGGACCCATAGACAATTTGGCTAACAGCTTGAGGAGTACCAAGAGGCAGGGATGGGCAATGACTCTCTTTCATGATGGACTGGCCACCCACTCCCAAAATCAAGCCAGACACGTTTTAACTGCAACATCTCTAATATGCCCTATTGTAGATGGAATTCCTGACTGCCCTTCAGTGGATTCTTGTGGAACAATTTATCTCTTTTTTTGTGGAATGATTTAAAGCAGTCATTTATGGGACTTGGAAAATCAAAGAAGTCCTTTCATCACTACTTTTCTGGGCCAGGCATCTGTCACTTGCATACCTGCTGCCTTCCTTGAATGTGGGAGCCAATAATCAGGCTCCTGCTCCTGACTCAAACCCTGATTCCCCATCACTCATAAGTAGGAATGATAACTACCATCAAAAGCTGATTAGGCAAACACTTGAATGAATCACCACAGCCAATGGTACATATCCCCCAGTCATGGCCATGGGGAGAGTGTTGTTAGATCTGATAAATGCATGCATTACTCTCGTGTGAAAGTAATCATCACTCATTGGCGTGTAGTCAACTCTAGCATTGCCTATTACCCAAGTAGGAGACAAGTGAGTGACCAAAAGAATCATAACTGATTTAGAGAGCCATACACTGTTTTATCCCATGCATACTTATACATGCTTTAATCTTTGAGACCAGTATACACTAGCAGCAGAAACAACCAGGTCGTGTGCATTGCAAGGACCCAGAGAATCAGCTCAAAAACATGCCAGGCATATGGAACACAGGCCATTGGGAATGCAGCAGTAGGTGGCAGCACTCACCTCAAGGTGAAAGAGGGGGAAGGGAAACATTGTGGCCTGACCAATGCCCAGGGCTAACCACCCAGAAGAAAAGAATCCCTTAGCGCCATCCCCAGGCTCAGCCCCTTTATGGCATGGCAGTGGGACTGGGGCACCAGGCCATCTCCTCAAGTCTAGCCAGCACATCACTGCTCTTGTGTGGAGAGTGGGCAGTGTGGCCAATCACAAACTGGCTGGGACCCATCTTGAACTCACACACAGGACAGCTCACCAGAGCCAGGCAAGTAAAGGGTGGGCAGTCCATCTCCCACACAATGCTTCCAGCAGTCTGGAGGCAATGGACATGGAAAGGGGGGGCCTTGGTGGGCCCAGGAAACAAGGCACCCAAGGGCACGGCACTGAAGTTAGCAGACCTGATGGATAGAGAGAGGTGGTAAGGCTGGGAAAGAGGATAGGCACTGGAAAAGCAGTAGGGGAAATGGACTGAATGCTGCTACAAGGGGTGTGGGATTGTCAACAAAACATGGATCCAAGTCAGATACCAGGGCACAACACCAGGTCTCACTGTCGCATGTCTCTAGCAGAGGGATACTCCCATACATACTTGCTGCTGAACCTGCATTGGGTCCAAGAGCTCTCAATCTGAGGGACCCTCCACCCATGACAGCTGGGGATGACACACAGGCTGAGGTTATTTCAATCCTATCAGTACTGTGAGCAGTCATCTGGGCAGAAGAGGGGCAGCATGCACACAGGTTGAGGGCCACTGAAGGGAAAGTGGAAGCAGTCTTGTTCAGTTTACAGAGACAAGAAAGCAGAGGAGGCCTCTAACCTTGCTTCTGACCTGCCTGGACACTGCCCTGACTACGTATAAGCTAGTGAGTGCAAGCCAAGAGTCAAAATAGATAAGATAGGGAGTAGGTCTTGAGATTCCTGAGCCCTTGGAGGAGGTCTGGCCAGCCACCCTGGGATTGAATAAAATCCTATGACTAGCAAGATAAACCATCAGTATAAAAAAGATTAATGTGAACTCCTGGGTTGAGTAGATGCAGCTCGAGGGCTCTAGAGCATAGGCTCAATAGTTGTGACTCATGGGCTTTTTGTTGCTCCACAGCATGTGGGGTCTTCCTGGATCAGGGATCAAACCCATCTCTTGCATTGGCAGTCAAATTCTTTTCCACGGACACACCATAGAAGTCCCAAAGCAATTTTTACTTTTTTTTTTTTTTCTTAGTTTTTTTAATTTACTTTTTATTGAAGGATAATTGCTTTACAGAATTTTGCTGTTTTCTGTCAAACCTCAACATGAATCAGCCATAGGTATACATATATCCCCTCCCTTTTGAAACTCCCTCCCATCTCCCTCCCTCATCCCACCCTCTAGGTTGATACAGAACCCCTGTTTGAGTTTGCTGAGCCATACAGCAAATTCCCGTTGGCTATCTATTTTACATATGGTAATGTCAGTTTCCATGTTACTCTGTCTATACATCTCACCCTCTTCTCCCCTCTCCCCATGTCCATAAGTCTATTCTCTATGTCTGTTTCTCCATTGTTGCCCTGTAAATAAATTCTTCAGTACCATTTTTCTAGATTCCATATATATATGTTAGAATCTGGCATTTATCTTTCTCTTTCTTACTCACTTCACTCTGTATAATAGGTTCTAGATTCATCCACCTCATTAGAACTGACTCAAATGCATTCCTTTTATGGCTGAATAATATTCCATTGTGTATATGTACCACAACTTCTTTACCATTCATCTATCAATGGACATCTAGGTTGCTTCCATGTTCTAGCTATTGCTGCAATGAACAATGGGATACATGTGTCTCTTTCAATTTTGGTTTCCTCAGAGTATATGCCTAGTATTGGGATTGCTGGGTTTTATTTTATTGCAGTGGTTTTATTCCTAGTTTTTTAAGGAATCTCTATACCATCTTCCATAGTGGCTGTATCAATTTACATTCCCACCAACAGTGCAAGAGTGTTCCCTTTGCTCCACACTCTCTCCAGCATTTATTGTTTGTAGACTTTTTGATGAGGGCCATTCCGACCAGTGTGAGGTGATATCTCATTGTAGTTTTGATTTTTAAAAAATGAGCAATGTTGAGCATCTTTTCATGTGTTTTTTAGCCATCTGTATGTCTTCTTTGGAGAAATGTCTGTTTACGTCTTTTTCCCACTTTTTGATTGGGTTGTTTGTTTTTCCGGCATTAAGTTGTATGAGCTGCTTGTATATTTTGGAAATTAATCCTTTGTCAGTTGTTTCATTTGCTATTATTTTATCCCACTCTGAGGGTTGTCTTTTCACCTTGCTTAGAGTTTTCTTTGCTGTGCAAAAGCTTTTAAATTTAATCAGGTCCCACTTGTCTACCTTTGTTTTTATTTCTGTTACTCTAGGAGGTGGGTAATAGAGGATCTTGCTTTGATTTATGTCATCAAGTGTTCTGCCTATGTTTTCCTCTAAGAGTTTTATAGTTTCTGGCCTTACATTTAGGTCTTTAATCCATTTTGAGTTTATCTTTGTGTATGGTGTTAGGAAGTGTTCTAGTTTCATTCTTTTACATGTAGCTGTCCAGTTTTCCCAGCACCATTTATTGAAGAGGCTGTCTTTGCCCCATTGTATATTCTTGCCTACTTTTTCAAAAATAAGTTACCCATAGGTGCATGGGTTTATTTCTGGGCTTCCTATCTTGTTCCGTTGGTCTGTTTTTCTGTTTTTGTGCCAGTACCATACTGTCTTGATGACTGTACCTTTGTAGTATAACGTGAAGTCAGGAAGCTTGATTCCTCCAGCTCCCTTCTTCTTTCTCAAGACTGCTTTGGCTATTCGGGGTCTTTTGTGTTTCCATATGAATTGTGAAATTTTTTTGTTCTAGTTCTGTGAAAAACGCCATTGGTAATTTGATAGGGATTGCATTAAATCTGAAGCAGAAGTAGATTGCATTTGGTAGTATAGTCATTTTCACAATATTGATTCTTCCTACCCAGGAACATAGAATATCTCTCCAATCATTTATGTCATCTTTGATTTCCTTCATTAGTGTCTTACAATTTTCTGTGTACAGTTCTTTCATCTCCTTAAGTAAGTTTATTCCTAGATATTTAATTCTTTTTGTTGCAATGGTGAATGGGATTGAGTCCTTAATTTCTTTGATTTTTTATTGTTAGTATATAGGAATGCAAGTGATTTCTGTGTATTGATTTTGTATCCTGCAACTTTGCTAAATTCTCTGATTAGCTCTAGTAATTTTCTGATACTATCTTTAGGGTTCTCTATGTATAGTATCATGTCATCTACAAACAGTGACAGCTTTACTTCTTCTTTTCTGATGTGGATTCCTTTTATTTCTTTTTCTTCTCTAATTGCTCTAGCTAGGACTTCCAGAACTATGTTGAATAACAATGGTGAAAGTGGACACCCTTGTCTTCTTCCTGATCTTAGGGAGAATGCTTTCAGTTGCACCATTGAGAATAATGTTTGCTGTGAGCTTATTATATGTGGCATTTACTATGTTGAGATAGGTTCCTTCTATGCCCATTTTTTGAAGTTTTAATCATAAATAGGTGAATTTTGTCAAAGGCTTTTTCTCCATCAACTTTGAATGAGATCCTCGCTGGGTAGAGTAATCTTGGTTGTAGATTTTTTCCCTTTCAGTACTTTAAATATATCCTGCCATTCCCTTCTGGCTGGCAGAGTTTCTGCTGAAAGATAAGCTGTTAAGCATATGGGGTTTCCCTTGTACGTTACTTGTTGCTTCTTCCTTGCTGCTTTTAATATTCTTTCTTTGTGTTTAGTCTTTGTTAGTCTGATTAGTATGTGTCTTGGCATGTTTCTCCTTGGGTTTATCCTGTAAGGGACTCTTTGCACCTGTTGGACTTAGGTATTTCCTTTTCCATGTTGGGGAAATTTTCAACTATAATCTCTTCAAAAATTTCTCATACCCTTTCTTTTTCTCTTCTTCTTCTGGGAGACATGTAATTTTAATGTTGGTGCATTTGATACAGTCCCAGAGGTCTCTGAAACTCTCCTCAGCTCTTTTCATTTTTTTTTTTTTTAGCTCTTTTCATTCTTTTTACTTTATTCTGCTCTTCAGAAGTTATTTCCATCATTTTATCTTGCAGCTCACTGATTCATTCTTCTGCTTCAGATATTCTGCTATTGATTCTTTCTAGAGTATTTTTAATTTCAGTAATTGTGTTGTTTGTCTCTGTATGCTTATTTTTTAATTCTTCTAGGTCTTTGTTAATTGATTCTTGCATTTTCTCCATTTTGTTTTCAAGGTTTTTGATCATCTTTACTATCATTATCCTGAATTATTTTTCAGGTAATTTTCTTATTTCCTCTTCATCTATTTGGACTTCTGTTTCTAAGTTTGTTCCTTCATTTGTGCAGTAATTCTCTGCCTTTTCTTTTTTTTTTTTAAGTTATTGTGTTTGAGGTCACCTTTTCCCAGGCTTCAAGGAAAGTTTAATTCTTTCCTTGAAGAATGTTGAATTCTTTCTTCATTTTGATTTCTGCCCTCCTAAGGTTGGTCCAGTGGTTTGTGATGAGCTTCATATAGGGTAAGATTTGTACTGAGCTTTTGTTTGTTTTTCCTCTCATGGGCAAGGCTGAGTGAAGTGGTACTCCTTTCTGCTGATGATTGGGTTTGTAATTTTGTTTTTTTGTTTGTTTGTTTAGATGAGGCATCCTACACAGGGTGCTACTGGTGGTTGGGTGATGCCTGGTCTTGTATTCAAGTGGTTTCTTTTGTGTGAGTTCTCACTATTTGATACTCCCTAGGGTTAGTTCTCTGGTAGTCCAGGGTCTTGGAGTTAGTGCTCCCACTCCAAAGGCTCAGGGCTTGATCTCTGGTCAGGAACCAAGAGTCCACAAGTGGTTTGTTATGGCATTATGTGGGATTAAAACAAATATCCAAGAACAAGAAACCAAAGATGAACCCCAGACAGATGGCAGTTACAAAATCAGGCAAGTAATAATTAAAATAATGGAATATACACTTATACATATACAACCGTGAGCAAAGTGAAAACAGTCCAACAAAAATAAAGTACAGTAGATAGACCGGGCGAACAAAGGAAACCAAAAATTATATTTACCAGTTAAGAACAAAACTAACTTAAGCACAAACTGGAAAACAAAACTAAAGCAAGGTGCCAAATGGGGAATAAAGCAATGAAAACAAAACTAACAAATACGTTGAAAGGAAAGGAAAGAAAGAAAAGAAAGAATGAATGAATAGATATGCAAAGTTAAATAGAGGTAGTTTAAGAAGATTTATATACATTAAAGATTAACTGTAAGGGGAAAAGAACAGTAGGAAAGCCAAACAAAGGAATGAATGTAGAAAAAAAATAATAGGTTTTAAAAAATTAAAATAATAAAAAAGAGAAAAGAGAAAAAAACAGAAGATGAAACAAAAAACGAAAACTCCACAGAACTGCAAAAGCCCAGTGTAGAGGCAGAGATTTATAATAACAACAGAAAGTGTGACTGGATATACACATATACACCCAGAAGCAAAATCAAAACAGTCCAACAAAAATTAAGTACAATAGATTGAGCCAGCAAACAAAGGGAACCAAAAATTATATCTACCAGAACAAAACTAATTAAAACACAAACTGGAATACAAAACTAAAGCAAGGTGCCAACTGGGGAATAAAGCAATGAAAATAAAACTACCAAATATATTGAGAGGAAAGGAGAGAAAGAAAAGAAAGAATAGATATGCAAAGTTAAATAGAGGTAGATAAAGAAAATTTATATATGTTAAAGATTAACTGCAAGGGGAAAAGAACAGTAGGAAAAGCAAACAAAGGAATAGATGTAGAAAAAAATAATAGGTTTTAAAAATTAAAATTATAAAAAGAGAAAAGAAAAAAGAAGAGGAAAACTCCACAGAAATGCAAAAGCCCAACGTTGAGGCAGAGGTTTATGACAACAATAAAAATGTGACTGAGGAAGAAGGAAAAGAAAGCTCAAAAGCTTAATTGGATTTCTTAGTGCCAATAAAATCAACAATGGGGGAGGGGGAGAAAAAGAAAAACAATCCAAGAGAATCTACAGAACAAGTCAAAAAATAAGAATAATAAATGTTTTTCTTGAGTCGCTGCTGTCAGAGTCCTCTCCCTCGCTGGGACTCACAGTCCACCTCACCTCCCTAGGATGCCCTCCAACACTGTGCTGATCTCTGGACCTGCTGTGGGGGCAGCTCAGATTCTAATCTGGTCCTCCTCCTGTGTGCTCTTGCCTCCAGTGTCCACAGCTATCAAAGCTAGTGTGTTTTCTTTTGTGGGAGCTCTCAATGGCCCTTTATATATTCCATAGACACAAAGTCTGCTTAGTTGATCATGTAGATTTAATCTGCAGCTTGTCAGCTGGTGGGAAGGTTTTGGGTCTTCTTCCTTAGCCACACTGCCCCTGGGATTCAATTGTGGTTTTATTTCCACCTCTACATGTGGGTCGTCCACTGCGGTTTAGCTCCTGAGGCTACCCTGGAGGGCTTGGGTTTGTCCCTGAGAGGGCCAGGTGTGGAAGTGGTGCAGCTGCTTGGGTTGCAGGGGTTCTGGCAGCACCAGGTACTCATGAGGATTGGTGACTAGGGTAGTTGAAAATATAGTGTTCTAGAAGGGCATGACAACCAGTATGGGCCAATACACTCCAGTATTCTTGCCTGGAAAACCCCCTCTCTGACAGAGAGGCCTGGCAGGCCACAGTCTACAGGGTCGCAAAGAGTCGGACAGGGCAGAATCGACCCTGCGCACATAAACACAAATTTTTTTTTTTTTTTTTTTTTTTGGCCTTTGGCAGCTCTGCCCCAGTGAGAGTTGAGCATGAAGGTGGCACAGCTGCTTGGCGTGTGGGGACCCTGGCGGTGCCAAGTGTGCAGGGACACAGACTGCCTCTCTGGCAGGAGTTACGGCCCTACCAGTCTTTTTTCGAGCCTCTCGTAGCTGGCCATCAGAAGGCCTCTCTGGCCAGTCTTTCTCCGCAGCTCCACCTGTTCAGGCACTTAGAGGGCTCCCTTGCCTGGGGTCCTTCTCTGTTGTTCGGCACATCAGGCACATAGAGGGGCCCCCTGACTGGGGTCCTACTCTGTAGATCAGCACACCAGGCACTTAAAGGGGCACCCTAGGTGGGGTCCTACTCTGTAGTTCAGCGCGTCAGGCGTTTGATGGGCCAGCCTCTCTATTGTTCAGCTGCTGATGCCGGCATATGGATAGAGGCCATGGTGATGGCTCCATCCTCTATGTGTGACTCAGGAGTATCACCTTGCTTCCATGGCTGCCTGGCTGTCCTCCACAGGCATTTCCCACCACAGTCTCCTCCCTCACATCCCCTCAATCTCTCTCTCTGCAGACAACAGCGGCCCTCGCCCTGGGATTACACCACAATCTCAAACTCCAGCTCCTAGCCACTGCCCCTTCCAGGAGACCTGTGTTCCTGCCCGGCATATGTATGGCTTTAGCAAGGATTGTCTGATTCTCATTCCATTTAGGCTGCCACAGATCAGCTGTTTCACTCTCAGCCTTAAACGTTTCTCCTCTGACTCAGACAACTGCCCTGCTGTGGGGATCAGACCCCTGCTTCAGTTCCCCCACCCGCCAAGGGCAGGTCCAGTCCTACTAACACTCCTGTTTTTCTCCCTAGTTCCTTCGTCCTACCAAGTTTTGCGTGGCTCTATATATTCTTTTCCACTGGTCAGGTACTCCTATCCACTCTCAGCTGGTGTTCTGCATGCACTTCTGTGTCTAAAGGTGTATTCCTGATGTATCCATGGAAAGAGATGTACCCCATGTCCACCTACTCCTCCACCATCTTGTTCTAAATTTTACTTTTGCAACTGATTCAACACTGTTTCCAGGAACAATCTTACACATTTCCTTATCCTCCTGTAGATGTGTGTGTGTCTCTGTGTGTATTAGTCACTCAGTCGTGTCTGATTCTTTGCAACCCCATGAACTGTAGGCCTCCAGGCTACTGTGTCCATGGAATTCTCCAGGCAAGAATATTGCCTTCTCCAGCGATCTTCCTGATCCAGGAATTGAACCCTGGTCTCCTGCATTCTCCTGCATTGCAGGAAGGTTCTTTAACCATCTGAGCCACCAGGGAAGTCCATGGACGTGTATTCACCAGGGAAAAACCAGCATAAGCAAAATGGAAAGACTAGCAACACACCAGAAGGAATTTACAATAATTACACAGAATTAGTATCCAGGGATATTAATATTAAATATATTAAATAAAGATGTATATTTACCAGCAATGGATAAGAGCTCCCATTAGTCCAATGTTCACACATTCTGTGAAGAACTTTTGCTTATATGGTTATCTGACTTTTGCTTATAGGCTTACAGAAAGTCTTTATTTAATATGTTATTTATTTAATATATATTTATGCAAGTACATAAAAGTGTCTATTGTGTACATATAAAATCACATGTGTATTGCCTGATCAATTTCTGTTCACATTTGAGGATTTAAAAATAAATATCCATGACAAAGGCAAACTTGTAAAATTCTTTTTTTAAGGCCCATGTGTAGTATTTTTTTTATCATTAGACCATTTTTTACAGCAGTGTCAGTTTTACATAAAAATTGATTATAAAGTACAAAGAGCTCCTTTATAACCCATCCCCCACCCCCCATCTTCAGACAGTGTCCCCTATATTTACACTTTTATATTACTGAAATATAGGGCTTCCCTGGTGGCTCAGAGGTAAGAATCTGCCTGCCAATGCAAGAGATGCAGGTTCAGTACCTGGGTAGAGAGGATCCCCTGGAGAAGGAAAGGCACCCTACTTCAGTATTCTTGCCTGGGAAATCCCATGGACAGAAAAGTCTGCCAGATTACAGTCCATGTGGTTGTTTAGAATCAGACAAGCCTTAGTGACTAAACAACACACAACAACAGTCAACAATTACTGTGGTATATTTGCTACCTTTGATGCACTAATATTGATATATTTATTATTATTAAAGCCCACAGTTCCCTATTGCAAAATTCAGACTTAATTTTTTCTTTTTCTTTTTCCAGGCTTAAGTTGAAGATAGGAGGGAAAACCAGTAGGCCACTGAGGTATGTCCTAAATCAAATCCCTTATAATTATGCAGTGGAGGTGACAAATAGATTCAATGGATTAAATCTGGTAGACATAGTGCCTGGAAACCTGTGGACAGAGGTTCGTAACACTGCATGGGAGGTGGTGACCAAAACTATCCCACAGGGGGGAAAAATGCAAGAAGGTAAAGTAGTTGTCTGAGGAGCCTTTACAAATAGCTGAGAAAAGAAGAGAAGCAAAAAGCAAGGGAGAAAGGGAAAGATATACCCAACTGAATGCAGAGTTCCAGACAATAGCAAGGAGAAATAAGACAGCCTTCTTAAGTGAATTATGCAAAGAAATAGAGGGGAAAAAACAGAATGGGAAAGACTAGAAATCTCTTCAAGAAAATTAGAGATATCAAGGAAACATTTCATGTAAGAATTGGCATGATAAAGGGCAGAAATAGTAAGGACCTAACAGTAACAGAAGCAGAAGATATTAAGAAGAGGTGGCAACAATACACAGAAAAACTATACAAAAAAGTCTGAATGACCTGGATAACCATGATGGTGTGGTCACTCACCTAGAGCCAAACATCCAGGAGTGTGAAGTTAAGTGGGCCTTAGGAAGCACTACCATAAACAAAGCTAATGAAGGTGATGGAATTCCAACTGAGCTATTTCAAATCCTAAAGATGACGCTGTTAAAGTGCTGCACTCAACATGCCAGCAAGTTTGGAAAACTTAGCAGTGGCCACAGAACTAGAAAAGGTCAGTTTTCATTCCAATCCCAAAGAAGGGCGATGCCAAAGAATGTTCAAACTACTGTATAATTACACTCATTTCACATACTAGCAAGACTATGCTCAAAATTCTCCAAGCAAGGCTTCAGCAGTAAATGAACTGAGAATTTCCAGATGTACAAGCTGGGTTCAGAAAACGCAGAGGAACCAGAGATCTAATTGTCAACATACACTGGATCACAGAGAAAGCAAGGGAATTTTAGAAAAACATGTACTTCTGCTTCATGGACCACATGAAAGCCTTTGACTGTGTGGATCAAAACACACCGTGGAAAATTCTTAAAGAGATAGGAATACCAGACCACCTTACCTGTCTCCTAAGAAACCTGTACACAGGTCAAGAAGCAACAGTTACAACTAGACATGGAACAACAGACTGGTTCAAAATTGAGAAAGAAGTATGACAATGCTGGATATTGTCACCCTGATTATTTAACTGCTACATAGAGTACACCATTCGAAATGCTGGGCTGGATGAATTACAAGCTGGAACCAGGACTGCCTGAAGAAATATCAACAAAGATATGCAGATGATATCACTCTAATGGCAGAAGGTGAAGAGGAACTAAAGAGTCTCTTGATGAGGGTGAAAGACAATGGTGAAAAAGCTGGCTTAAAACTCAACATTCAAGAGGCTTCCCTGGTGACTCAGTGGTAAAGAATCCACCTGCCAATGCAGGAGACACCGGTTCAATCCTTGATCCAGGAGGATGCCATGTGCCTCAGAGAAGCTAAGCTCATGTACCACAACTACTAAGCCTGTGCTCTAGAGCCCAGTAGCTTCAACCACTGAAGCCCATGTGCCCTAGAGTCTGTGTTCCACAACAAGAAAAGCCACCATAATGAGAAGCCCATGCACCACAACTAGAAAGTAGTCCTCATTTGCCACAACTAAAGAAAAGCCCATGCAGTAACAAAGACCCAGCACAGCCAAAAAATAAATAAATAAAAGCAGGGCCTGAAAGCAACATCTGTACACCCATGTTAACACTGACATCATTCACAACAGCTAAAATGGGTAAACAGCCCAAGTGTCCATCAATGGATGAATGGATAAGCAATATGGGATGTATATATACAATTGAATATTATCCAGCCTTAAAAGAAAGGGAATTCTGACATTTGCTACAACATGGATAAACCTTGAGGACACTGTTCAGTGAAATAAGGCAGTCACATAAGGACAAATACTGTACCATTTCACTTGAATGTTACCTAATGTAGAAAGTAGAGGGGTGGTAACCAGAGGCTGGTGGAAAGGGACTTGGGACATTTAATGGGTACAGAAGTTTAGTTTTGCAAGATGATAAGAGCTATTGAGATGAATGGTGGTACTATATTCACAATATTATGAATATACTTAACACACTGGAATTGTTGTTGTGGCATCACTGTCCCATGGACGGAGGAGCCTGGTAGGCTACAGTCCACGGGGTTGCAAAGAGTCGGACACAACTGAGCAACTGAGCGACTTCACTTTCACTTTTCACTTTCACCACTAAGTCATGTCCAACCCTTTGCAACTCCATGGACTGCAGCATGCAAGGCTTCCCTGTCCTCCACTATCTCTTGGAGTTTGCTCAAATTCATGTCCATTGAGTCAGAGATACTATCTAACCATCTCATCCTCTGTCACCCCTTCTCCTCCTGCCCTCAGTCTTTACCAGCATCAGGGTCTTTTCCAAGGAGTCGGCTCTTCACATCAGATGACCAAAGTATTGGAGCTTCAGCATCAGTCTTTCCAATGAATATTCAGAATTGATTTCCTTTAGGATTGATTGGTGTGATCTCCTTGCAGTCCAAAAGACTCTCAAGGGTCTTTGCCAGCATCACAATTTGAAAGCATCAATTCTTCCACACTCAGACTTAAAATAGTTAGGGTGGTACATTTTATATTGTATGTATGTTAGCACAGTTTTTACACATAAAAAAGTAAGAGGTCTATGCACTATTTATTTTTTACCTCAGTCTTATGAAGAATCTTGGAAATAGTGAAAGCAGGTGTGATACCTATTTTAGTCAAAACTCTCTTGATTGCAAGAGACAAAATGCAACTAAAGCAGAAAAGAAACTTAGGAAACAGAGAATTGGAGTGTAGCTACCTCAGGGAAAAGTGGGTCCAAACCTCAAATGACTGTAGGGACTTTCCCTAGAGTCACATCTCTGCTTCCTTCTTGTTAATAATTTTACTTGTTTATTTATTTGGCTTTGCTAGTGGGCTTTTCTCTGCCTACGGTGAGTGGGGGCTACTCTCTAGTTTCAGTGTGTGGGCTTCTTACTGCAGTAGCTTCTCTTGTTGTGGCTCACAAGCTCTAGGGCACAGGCTCAATAGTTGTGCCACATGGGCTTAGTTGCTCCATGACATGTGGGATCTTCCTGAATCAGGGATCTCACCCGTGTTTCCTGCATTGGCAGGCAGATTCTTTACCACTAAGACACCAGGGAAGCGCTCTGCTTCATTTTAAGTCTTAGAACTCTCCATCCCGGCTGATGGCTCAATCTCCCTGCAAGGAGAGGGGATGGATAAGAGCAGCTCTGCCCTCAGAGAGAGAGGTCACTTCTCAGCACCTGTTTATCTGGTTTTGGTAAATACACTTCTTGAGTCACCTGCCCAAAACCTGGGCAGTCACTGGCCACTGGAATAGAATACGGCTGCAGCCAGGCAAGCCAGAGTGCTGCCCAAAGGTAACTAGAGTGTGCCAGGATTCCAGGCCCCAGAATAGGATGAATGGACTGGACACACACTGCAAGACTCCACAACCCCATTTTAATTTATAGATAGGAAACTGAAGCTCAAAAAAGTTTAATTTGTCAAAAACTATGCAATATGCAAAGAGCTGGACACAACTGAGCGACTGAACTGAACTGATGCAATAGTAAAATGGCTAATAATCCAAATGAGATCCACCTTTTGTGATCTTAATTTTTTCAGACCTCACCCTTTCCAGCATTAGTTTGTGACAAATGCCAGTAAGGACTTTGAGGTATCTGAATAAATTAGCTGACTTATACAGGGATGAAAACAGCATAATTAACAGTAGTATAACAGAGAGCACTTCATGTCTAGGGAGATGGAGGAGTTCACACCCAATCCTGCCACCTGGTGGGACTGTGGTCTCAAAATAGCTTAGAGCGAGTGTGGAGCAGAATGCTAAATAGATAGACATAGAAGACACAAGGGAGGCACCAGACACAGCTCACCTGTCACCAGCACAACACTGACTGCGCCAGAGTAGGTGGTTTCTCATTGCTTCCATCAGGAAAGCTCTCAACAAGGCAAATGAGTGACATATAACACCCATACTCAGGCATGACTCAAAAGATGGGACCTAACTGATGTTCAGTTCAGTCCAGTCTCTTAGTCATGTCCTAGTCTTTGTGACCCCATGGGCTGGAGCACACCAGGCTTCCCTGTCCATTGCCAACTCCTGGAGCTTGCTCAAACTCATGTCCATCGAGTTGGTGATGTCAACCAACCATCTCATCCTCTATCATCCCCTTTTCCTCCTGTCTTCAATCTTTCCTAGTATCAGTCTCTTTTTCAATTAGTCAGTCCTTCACATCAGGTGGCCAAAGTATTTGAGTTTCAGCTTCAGCATCAGTACTTTCAGTGAATATTCAGGACTGATTTCCTTTAGGATGGACTGGGTTGATCTCCTTGCAGTCCAAGGGACTCTCAAGAATCTTCTCCAACACCATAGTTCAAAAGCATCAATTCTTCAGTGCTCAGCTTTCTTTATGGTCCAATTCTCACATCCATACAAGACTACTAGAAAAACCATAGCTTGACTATATGGACCATTGTTGGCAGTAATGTCTCTGCTGCTGTTTTAATGTCTCTGCTGTCTAGGTTGGTCATAGCTTTTCTTCCAAGGAGCAAGCATCTTTTAATTTCATGGCTGCAGTCACCATCTGCAGTGATTTTGGAGCCCAAGAAAATAAAGTCTCTCACTGTTTCCACTGTTTCCCCATCTCTTTGCCATGAAGTGATGAGATCAGATGCCATGATGTTAGTTTTTTGAATGCTGAGTTTTAAGCCACCTTTTTCACTCTCCTCTTTCCTTTCATCAACAGGCTCTTTAGTTCCTCTACACTTTCTGCCATAAGGATGGTGTTATCTGCATATTTGAGTTTATTGATATGTACCCCAGCAATCTTGATTCCAGCTTGTGCTTCATCTAGTCTGGCATTTCACATGATATACTCTGCATATAAGTTAAATAAGCAGGGTGACAATATACATCCTTGATGTACTCCTTTCCCAATCTGGAACCAGTCCACTGCTCCATGTCCAATTCTAACAGTTGCTTCTTGAACTGCATACAGGTTTCACAGGAGGCAGGTAAGGTGGTATAGTATTCCCATCTCTTTAAAATTTTCCAGTTTGTCATGATCCATACAGTCATAGGCTTTAGCGTAGGCAATGAAGCAGATGTAGATGTTTTTCCAAAATCCTCTTGCTTTTTCTATGATCCAATGGATGTTGGCAATTTGATCTCTGATTCCTCTGCCTTTTCTAAATCCAGCTTGAACATCTGGAAGTTCTCGGTTCACATACTATTGAAGCCTGTCTTGGAGAATTTTGAACATTACTTTGCTAGCATGTGAGATGAGTGCAATTGTGTGGTCGTTTGAACATTCTTTGGCATTGCCCTTCCTTGGAATTAGAATGAAAATTGACTCCAGTCCTGTGGCCACTACCGAGTTTTTCAAATTTGCTGGCATATTGAGTGCAGCACTTTCACAGCATCATCTTTTAGGATTTGAAATAGCTCAGTTGGAATTCCATCACCTCCACTAGCTTTGTTCACAGTGATGCTTGCCAAGGCCCACTTAACTTCACACTCCAGTATATCTGGCTGTAGGTGAGTGATCACACCATCATGGTTCTCTGGGTCATTAAGATCATTTTTTGTATAGTTCTTCTGTGTGTTCTGGCCACCTCTTCTTAATATCTTCTGCTTCTGTTAGGCCCATACTGTTTCTGTCCTTTATTGTGCCCATCTTTGCATAAAATATTCCCTTGGTATCTCTAATTTTCTTGAATAGATCCCTAGTTATTCCCATTCTATTGTTTCCATTTCTTTGCATTGATCACTTGGGAAGGCTTTCTCATCTCTTCTTGCTATTTTTTGGAACTCTGCCATCAGATGGACACATCTTCCCTTTTCTCCTTTGCCTTTCACTTCTTTTCTCAGCTATTTGTACAGTCTCCTCAGACAACCATTTTGCCTTTTTGCATTTAGCAAGGAAATTAAGACAGGACAGCACCAGATGTGGGATGTGGGATCTGGGCCTAGCTATGACATCTCTGGCAAGACTACCCTATATTTAGTGGGGATGTGGATTTGGCATCTGATGAGTTTCCAACTTGCATTGTCTATGGCCCTATCCAGACCGTCCTCTTCAGAAGGTGGAGGGTAGGTGTGGGTGAACCTTCTTATATATGTCTCATCTCTTTTTTCTTGAAAGTTATGCTCTTGGAATGGCTAAGCTCTAAGCTTGTTTAAAAAAATATTTATTTTTGGCTGCTCTGCATCTTTGTTGCTGCTTGGACTTTTCTCTAGTTGCAGCAAGTGGGGGCTTCTCATTTCAGTGGCTTCTCTTGTTGTGGTTCCCAAGCTCCTATAACACAGGCTTGATAGTTGTGGCACACAGGTTTTGCTCCATGGCAGGTGGAATCTTTCAGGATCAGGGATCAAACCCATGTTTCCTGCATGGGCAGGCAGATTCTTTACCACTAACAAACCAGGGAAGCCCTATCCTTCTCTTTTAAAACTCAGAGGATTAGAGGAGTCCCCAGATTAGTTTGTAAAAGGAAGACTATTTTTAAAAAAAGGAAGAAGGAAGAAAGAAAGACTATTTTCCTCTGTACAGACCCCAGGTCCCACGCAGGTGAGCTAAGCTCCGGGCAGAGTATGAACTCGTACCATCACTACCAACTGCTTTTTCTCTGTGACAAGTGTATCCGCATCATGACAGGTTTGAAAGTGGTGCAAGTTCAGACTGTTTGGAATACCTCGTTGGCAAGGAAACTAGAGTTTACTGTTCCCAATGATCACACTCACACATATTAATTCATCAAACTGTTTACTCAGTATATATATGGGTACAGATGTTTTCCTTTCAAATGCAGCACTGAGGAAGTGTCAGCAGCAGGCATGATTTGACAAAGCCATGTGCCCTGATCTCTGGATGCCCCAAGCCAGGGCAGAGCCTGCTCCTCAACAAGGGGCAGCGGCCTGGCTTCATCATCAACCACTGACCCCCCCCTCACACCGGAGCACACGGTCCTGACTGTAGACATCACCATCACTGGATGCACTCTGCTTTCTACTCATCTGTGATACCCAGGAGGACAAAAGTATACGATTTGCTTTGGCACTCAGAACTGTCTGGTGATGTCACGGTTTGGGGACACATCCATACCACTTTGGATGGCTGCAGTGCCGGCATCTCTGGTTTCATTGTTCCCTTCACATGGTCTCTAACAAGCATATGAAAGTTAATCCACTTTGCACATCTTTTTGTGAGTCTGAGCTTGATGTGTTTTTTTAATGAACAATTTAAATGACAGTAGTGCTTTAGTTGGGACCCTCAATTTACAAACATCACCTCACTTGTGTTTCTCTCTCCTTTTCATCTCACCAGTCACTGCTTCACAGCAACATTATCTTTGCCGGGCACCTTTAATGATTTGGGGGCTTCCCAGGTGGCTCAGGGGTAAAGAATCCACCTGCCAATGCAGGAGATACGGGTTTTATCCCTGTGTCGGGAAGATGCCCTGGAGGAGGAAATGGAAACCTACTCCAGTACTCTTGCCTGGATAATCCCATGAACAGAAGAGCCTGGAGGGCTACAGTCCATGGGGTCACAAAGAGACAGACTCGACTGAGCAACTGAGCACACATGCACAAATATCTAAATATAATGATGTAGGTATTCAGGCATTAAGTAAATTTGTTCCTAATGTATTTCATCTTAGCATTTTAAGAGTCTTGATAATAAGATGTCAAGACTGCCTGGATGAATTGTGTAATAACTGTGAAAAAAGCTACAAAGAGCCCACAGAGAAAATAAAGAATAATCATATAGCATCACCAAATCTGCAGACTTGGCCCTGGAACAAATCCAGTACTTACCAAGGTGACTTGATATGGAGATTGAGGTTGCAGTGTTGGGAGGAATCCATGCCATGTGGAAGAAAAGCATACTTTAACTTACATTTCATTCTTCTGAACTACTCATGACATATCAAGGTCACACTGCCTGCTTCTAAGTTATAGACAGACATCAGGAGACAGAATTTTCTAAAATAATCAGAGTGAGAAGGGCTTTTCCCTTCACTATGTGGCCAATAGGGGTCAGGGGAGAATCTCAATGGGGGAAACCATTTCACTATCATAAACAGATTACAGAGCACTATTACAGACAAGCCATTTGTGTGCAGTAGGAGAGAATGACTGAGCGAAAAAGGATATCTGATAAATGACAGGGAGGGTGCTACATTGGGTCTATGCTGGCCTCTTTAACAGTCTACTTCAGCCTAATTTATTATGCTTCATGTAGGGCTTACCAAGTGGCTCAGTGATAAAGAATCCATCTGCCTATGCAGGAGATGCCAGTTCACTCCCTGGGTTGGTAAGATCCCCTGGAAAAGAAAATGGCAACCCACTCCAGTTTTCTTGCCTGGGAAATCCCACAGACAGAGGAGCCTGGGGAGGCTACAGTTCATGGGGTCACAAAGATTCACACCTGAGCATGCGCACACATGCGTGTGTGCACACACACACATACACACACATACACACGAACACATGAATCTATACCTGAAGAACCTCTCTTTTAATCTTAGAAAAGTTGATTTTCAATTTGGCATGGTGTCTGTGATGGAATCTAGTATGGAGCCTTTGAAGAGGTTCTCTGGGGGTGATGATTCTGAATCCTGAAATGGGAAATCATGTGTACAGATGACAGACTATGTGAATTATACATAATAAAAAAAAAAAAAGCCAAATATGGAATAAGAGTATTTTAATTGCACAGCACAAGTTTTTTAAATGAGTACAGGGAAGTATAGTACATCATTCCTTTCTTTCTTCACTCAGTAATGGGTTACCTTTTTCCTGTCCATACATATTTAACAAAAATAATAATGCTTTCTTGTAAGCTCAACCAACCCAGAGGTAGCACAAAGACCTCATGATGTTTCAGTCTATCGCTGCAAGACCACCAGCATATGGAGCAGATGGTAACAATCTCCAGAGTCATTTATGTTTGCAGCAAAACAAAACACATAAAGAATTCATAATTTTTACTGAATTATTAAAACACAAAGAGAAAATACTGATCTTGAGTGTGAGAAATCTCAACAGATGTCAGCCTATGCCCCATGGACCAGTAACTGATACTCAAAATGTGGTCAAACGTTCATCATTTGTAACAAACATTATACTCAAAATTATTAACTCAAGAGTATTTAATAAACAGACTATTTACAGAATTGTGTCCAGAATTAAGAAAATCAACCAGGGATGGTGAAGCCCCCAGAAGAGTTAACACCCTTATGTCTGATGAGCAGGGGGAGGGTCTGTGGTGAACATGGGAGCTTCGGCCACATGGACAGACACCCCCAGATGTGTGCCAGCAGGAGAGAGGCAGGGGTGACACAGACCTCGCCTGTCCAAACCTAAGCAGAAATCCTAGGAAGCAGTGCACTCCCTCTGGGCACACAGAGAAAGGAGGAAAATGGTGTGGACATGGAGCACACTCAGAACATGAGCACATGTACAGATCCATAATACAGACACTTTTCATCATGTAGCTGCTATAGATACAAGTCATCCCACATCTCTGACTCAGACAACACAAGTCTCTTCAACGTTCTTTATAGATTCGTACTTAAGTACTACTATAGCACTTTACTTCTAAGTAGATCTTAACCCAAAGTACGCTGTCATTACTTTGGTTTTTAAGCAGTTCATTACCTTTTTAAAGAATTTTAAAGTAAAGAAAAAAATCTTTCATATTCACCCATGCATTCACCATTTCCAGAACCTTTCATTTCCAGAGTGTTCTCCTGCTGTCCCCAAACTTCCTTCAGTGTTTCCTGAAGGCAGGAACTCTCTGATTTTGCTTTTTTGAAGTCCTTTTTGCTTTCATTTTTGAAAGATGTTTTTGACAGGCAAATGAACTCCAGGCTGTGGGGCAGGGAAGGTTCTTTATTTTCTTTTGTAATTTAACAGTGTCACTCTGCTGTCCTATAGGTTTGCATAGTTTCTGACCAGAAGTATATTGTTATTCTTTGCTCTGTGGGTGTGTCTTGTCCTTTTTACCCCAGGCATTTTACAATTGTTCAATTAAAAAAAAATTTTTTTTTGACTGTGCCACACATCATGGGGGATCTCAGTTTCCCGACAAGGGATCGAAACTTCACTCCCTGAATTGGAAGGCAGACTCCCAGCCACTGGGCCACCAGGGAATTCCCAACAATTGTTCTCTTTAACTCCAGTTTTCATCAACTGACTGTGATGTTCATTGGCATCTTTATGCTTCTTCTGTGTTGGGTTCTTTGAACTTCTTGAATATGTGCGTTTATACTTTTCATCATATGTGGGTATTTTTCAGCCGTCATTTATTCAAATCCCTTTTCTGCCCCCTCTCACGTCTCTCCTCTAGACCTTCCATTACATGTATATTACACCACTTTAACTAATTTCCTGTGCTCCTTTTCCCCCCACAGTGTTTTTCTCTGTGTATATCATTTGATAATTTTCATTCTTACTCTTCAAATCCATTGATTTCTTTCCTTCTTCTATGTCTAATATGTTCTTAATTCCATTTGCGTTTTTTTGTTTTTTTTATTTTTCAGAGTTGTTTTCAACCTGAGAAGTTCCATTTGAGCTTTTAAAAGTATATCTTACACTTCGGGTTTCATCAAATTCATGTTTTCTTCTACTTTATACTTACAATAGCTATGTGAACATACTTGTCTACTAATTCCCATCAATTCAGTCTTTCCTCTTTATATTGACTGATTTTTCTTGTAGTTACAAGTCATATGTTCCCGCCTCTTGGTGCGCCAGGTAAGTTTCTGAATGTCAGACACTGCGGGTCCAGAGTAGCTTTTAATCTAGGTTAAGTGACTCTCCACCCTCCCCAAGACAACACTGTTCTGGGAACTCCCCTTGATGACCCTGTGCAAAACGCTGCCTCCAAGTGGCTGGTGGGAACACAGACTGTGCCAGCCTATGCTAAGCCCCAGGGCTTGTTCAGCTCCCTGCTGCGCAGCTGCTCTCAGAGTCTCAGTTTTCTTCCACACACAGGCAAATAAGGACTAAAGCCAAATACTCAAGAGGGACTCACTGAGGATTTATGCAGCCTCCTCTCTGGGAAGCTCCTTCTTACCCAGCACCCTTCATCTGCAAGTTCTAGCTACCGAGGCTCCTCAAATGCCAACTCAGAAACCCTCTTCAGTTCAGCAAGACCATGTTCATTCAACTCCCTGACCTGCAGCCTTGACAATGCCCCCAGGGAGTAGGCCGGGCAGTCATGGGGCTGTCCTCACTTTGTCCACCTCCTGCCAGGGATCATAAACTTGCACTTGACATACGTCTAAAAACCACTATTTCATAAATGGTAGTTTCTAGCTGTTTAAAGCAGGAGACTTTATGTGGTTCTTATTTTACCACCCTAGCAGAAAGCAGAAGCCTTCACACTTCAAACACAGCTACCACTTTAAAATGCCTATTTTCTTACAATAACTTACATACAGTAAACATAACCTCCTTAAAGAATTATTTCAACAGGGATCATGCTTATCAAATTCTTCAAAGTACTAGGACTACTCCTCTGCATGAGACCTCTAGTATATAATACTCAGTTATTTCCTTTGGGTATGTATTCTCTAGTGTACTCTGAGCTACCATTTCCCAATGAAATTTTCACTCACTTGTTACAATTGAGTTTTTCTCCTGTTTCAGTCTTCTAAAATTTAATAGCCCAGCACTTTTGACTGAAAGGTCTATACTTATCACAATACTGATAAGAGTTCCACACTGAGGAGCCATCGATAAGTCACAAGTTGTGTTTCCTGGGAGGAGACTTTCCTATATCATCTACTTAACAAAAAAAGGTTCTCTTTCTAAACTCTATGTGGTGAGACTATCACTGCAGTGACAGAGTTTCTCTCCCATACATGTCCTTGGAGTGTCAGGGGCCTGCCATCTGATGGCAGACTCCCCACACTCACCCCATGTCTACAGCACATGACTTCTCTGATGAATCAGGAGCTGAGCCTTTCTGTGGAAGAGAGTCCCACATTCACTGCATCCATAGTACTTATCCCCTGTATGGATCCTCTGATGCCTCATAAGGTGTGACTTCCTAGTGAAAGACTTCCCACATTCCTCACATTTATAGGGTCTCTCTCCTGTATGAATTCTCTGATGTATAATGAGCTGTGCCTTCTCAAAGAAAGCTTTTGCACAATCGTTGCATCCATAGGTCTTCTCTCCTGTATGATTTCTCTGATGTTTAATGAGCTGTACTTTCTGAACAAATGCCTTTCCACATTCACTGCATTCATAGGGTTTCTCCCCTGTATGAATTCTCTGATGCCTAAGAAGCTGTGGCTTCCAGGCAAAAGCTTTCCTACACTCACCACATTCAAACGGTTTTTCTCCAGTATGGGTTCTCTGATGGTGAATGAGACTTGACTTCTCACTGAAGGTTTTCCCACATTCACTGCATTCATAAGGTTTCTCCCCTGTATGTGTCCTCTGATGGGACACCAGGCTGGACTTCTGGGTGAAGGCTTTCCCACAGGCACTACATTCATAAGGTTTCTCTCCAGTGTGAGTTCTTTGATGTGTCAGGAGCTGTGACTTTCCAAAGAAAGTTTTTCCACATTCAACACATCCATAGGGTTTTTCTCCTAAATGAACTTTTTGATGTTTAATTAGTTCTGACTTCTTAAAGAAGGCTTCCTCACAATTACTGCACTGATAGTTCTTCTCTCCTGTATGAGTCATTTGATGTTTAACAAGTTGTGGTTTTCTGATGAAGGCTTCACCACATTCACTGCATTCATAGGGTTTCTCTCCTGTATGGATCCTCTGATGCCTAATGAGGAGTGAGTTCCTGCTGAAGGCTTTTTTACACTCACTACATGCATATGGCTTCTTCCCCGTATGAACCCTCTGATGAGTAATAAGCTGTGACTTCCAAAAGAAGGCTTTTCCACAATCACTACATCTGTAGGGCTTCTCTCCTGTGTGTGTCCTCTGATGTGTAATGAGCTTTAATTTCTGGGAGAAGACTTTCCCACACTCACTGCAGCCATAGGGTTTCTCTATCGTATGGGTTATCTGATGTCTTTTAAGCTGTGACTTCCTGCTGAAGGCTTTCCCGCAGTCACCACAGCCATAGGGCTTCTCTCCTGTGTGAGTTCTCTGATGTAAAATGAGCAGTGACTTCCTACTGAAAGCTTTCTGACATTCCCCACACCCATATGGTTTTTCTCCTGAATGCGTCCTTTGATGAATAGTGAGCAATGACTTCTGGGAGAAAGCTTTCCCACAGTCCTGGCATCCATAGGGCTTCTCTCCTGTATGAGTTCTTTGATGTATAATGAGCTGTGACTTTTTATTAAAAACCTTGCCACATTCCAGGCACAAACAGACTCCTGTGAGTGGTATATGGTTCATAATGAGTCCTGGCTCTTTACTGATGACTGTTGTACATGTATTGCCATCAGAGTATTTTATTCCACCATAAATTCTGGCAGGTTTAATACAAAATAATAATTTCCTATTAAGTTCATCAAGTTTCTTTCTTTCACAGTTACTTTTTGGAATAAGAAAATCAAAAGGATGTTTCAAACTTTTTTCGCCTGTGCCACATTTATGGGATCTCATTCCTAAATGATCAAAGTTAATGCCTAAATGAAACATTCTCTCAAAGATGTCATATTCATGGCCTCTCTCCAAACTTTTAAGCTTGTCTTGATTATCCTGGTGCCACATTTTGAGATCATTATCTAGCCAGACTTTTTCTAAAAAGGAAAAAATGAACCATATTGTGTAAATTTCCCTAATCATTAAGCTTACTGAACAAATCTTCGGAAATGGAACCTAAGAGCCCAGTCCATTAAAAAAAAAAAAAAATTCTCCCAAATACAATATCTACTTATTAGGCATTGAACTTTTTAATAGAAATGAAAACAGATTTTGAAATTACAAATGTTTATAAACACAAACTTTAAAACAAAGGTGAAATATATTCAAGTGATCATGATGAGATAAAAAAGACAAGCAATTTCTAATCAAACACTGTACTCATTCCACAATAACCTGATTATCTTCTACACGCCCAGACATTATTAGCAGAAATCAGAAAAAGGCAAGTAGGTACTCCCATGAGAGAAGACTGAGTATCACAGGACAGAGAAAAGCAAGATTAGTACATAGTGCTGAATGTCACACAGGAAGAAACACTGAATACAATGACAGCAAACACAGGATATCAACTTTCATGTCTAAAAGGTGAGATATGTTAGTTTTCTGTACTACCAGCACATTCAAAAAGCATCCTCATTCAAAATCATCACCCAAATCACTGATATCTGTTAATTTCACCATCATGAGAACTACTTTTTGGAATTATCTAAGAGTTCTCCAGAGCTCACCATCAACACCTTTATTAAGGTTTCTGATACTTTAAATGAATCGTCATCTATATACTGAATCTGTATATGATGTAAATTACTTGAAACCACAAGTATGCTTTGCATAACATTAGGACAGTTTTCTTTTTTACCCTGTAAGTACAGTTATCTGTGATCTCCCTTAATGATCTTTTAAGCCTGTTTACTTTATGATATTCTTTACTAGGAATTGCGAGGTAATACTCTCAAGATGAAAAAAATATGGCAAGATCTCAAATATAAAGCAATCACTCCTTTTTTGTAGGATAATTTCTCTGGGGAGGGAAAAAGCCCCATCTAACAACTCTCAGATATATCAGAATTTCAGAAGAAGAGCTAACTAGAGCTGTGGATATGGAGGAGAAAAAAAAGATTCAACGTTTTGAGCTTCAGTGAGTACAAGATGATAACACTGTTCATGGGCATTTTAAAGACTAGAAAGGGAAGTTAGATACCACTTGTATAAGTATCTCATATAAGTGTGAGACACTTATATGTCTCACAGACATGTAAGTGTGAGATACTCTTGAAGAGTTTATAAAAAATTGTTTCATGAAATGTAAGAGTAAAGAAAAATAAATTTTAATTCAAATCAAGAAATAAGATTAAGATATATATCCAAATTAATAAGTTAAATGATATAAAACCATACTGAGGTTAAACTGTACCAAAAAAACATTAAAGAAATTTTTTAGAAATCTTGGCACTTTGGTAAACACATAGACCATGTTTTACTAGTATCACCCTTGGTAGGGTACAGGTCTGTTTCCCCATATCTCTGTTTCCATTACACTCTGATCCATTCAGCCTTCATTTAATCCTATTTTTCAGTTGATATTCCCACTTCCAGGCTCACGCCCTCCCAATTCTAGTCTCCACACAGCAATCTTTAGAAAATGTACTCTGACCTTTTGCTTAAACCTCTTGCTTAAAAACCTTTGATAAATCTGTGCTATTAACACAGCATACACACCCCTGCATGCCTGACTCCTTCTAGCCCTCAACTTCCTCTCACAACACTGAGCTCCTCCCTGCCCCACTGACCCCGAAAGCCTCTCCCTGCCCAGCTTCCAGTATGCCTGTTTCATATCATTTTAAGGGCACACTAACAAACACTCTATTTGTTCTCTTCATAGCACTTATCAGATAGGTACTTCTGTCTCTCCCACTGGAATGTAATGAAGGTAGGGAACAGACTTGAGTTTTTCACTGATGTACTCCCACTACATAGTATATAACAAGCCCTCAATACAACCTTATTCACTTATTATTAAACTTCTAAAGCAATTCCTTTCTATATAGTTAATCCTGATAATTAACTTTGCATTTTGACACAAATGCATCATGTTCAAACAATGAATTATTTTGTATTTTCTTCTAAATTAAAATTCCCTGGTCCTGCAATGTTATTTCATGACTCATACTTTATCTCAACTCCTCTCATTTCACAAAACAGCAGTGGTTCTAAATTAATGGAGGAACATAAAGTCTATCTTGACAGCTTTTCCAAACTATGCATATCCAGTCCTAATTATCCATATGAATGGTGCCCAGACATCTGTAATTTGAAGTATTTTCCCAAATAAGCTGAAACACTTACTTAGATGAAAACCTTTGTACTAAAGAAATTATTTGATAAATAAGTAGGATCCTGCTTTACCTGGCCTCACAACAACCAATTAATGAAATATTTAGTAATTACACAGCATAAATGTCATAGAGAACTGAGAATAATAAGTTAGTTATCATCTTTCTATGTAGAAAAAAAACCTCAAGACCTAATTAGTTAAGAAATTATAGATATTGTGTGATCAGGCCCAGGTTCCTACAATACTGCTCAGTAGGTAGAGATTTCAGAAAAGGCTGGGAGTCAAGAAACCCCACAGAAGTGAAAAAATAGAGCTTAAAGAGGGGGAGGGTGTCTAATTGAAAAAGTGCGCACAAAAGCCTACATTCAGAGAAACATATGTGAAAGACACAAGGAAGGAATTTCTTCAACTGGAGTCAACTGTGACCTCTGGGCACAGGAAAAAACTGCACAGATAAGATGCTGCCATACTGTGAGGGTCCTCAACTCAAACGGAGGCAAAATATCACACAGCAAGTCTTAAACCCCCACAGACCATTTGAAGGGATAAACAAGAAGCTTTAGAAGCTAAATACCAAAGGCACCAGAAAGACGCCCTGGACACTGACCCTGAAGTTCTTATCTGCAAGGAGGCAAGAAGAATGCTTTTAGGCATTAGACTTCTATCCTCTGTCCATGGATTCACCGTCTACTCTATGTGGGTTTGAAACAGAAATTTGATAAATTAGGGAGAGAAAAGAAAAACAATAAAGGAAATTCAAAGGTAACAGCATCATCTAAAACAGGAAAAAAATTATGAATTCTTAAAGAGGAGAAAAGAAGCCTACCTCTGCAGGTGGGACTGGGGCAGGAGAGAAGAAAAAGTCAACTGGGGAAACTCAAAGAAAGGTCTGATCAAGAATGCAAGCACATTTCATGACCAGCTCCACCAAAGGGGACACATCCTGATGTGGAGACCAGGACACAGAGTCCTGAGTCAACTCCAAAGATGGAGAAGCTTTAACCGGAGTTTTACAAATAACATTTCAAAAGTACCAACGTATCATCAAAAACCTGAGATTTAATTTTCTCTGTCTGCCACTAAGCTGATTATTTCTCACCTGAGAAGTTCTGACTTAGGATTTCTTCATCTAATAACCATGGATTTTCTTGCTCCAGCTTGAAGATCATCTCAGGTTTGATAACTTGATAACCTGTCAATTGGAAACACAGAGAGTCCCAATCGCTTGGGCTGAGGGGACTCTTAAATATGAAGACTATTTCACCTCAGAGGCTATAAAACAAAGCAAGCAAATAAAAACCTTTCACTTGGGTGTCAAAATCAAAGACTCTTTGACATCTGAAACTTAAATCCAAAGTCAGTAATATTTTAGAGGTATGTGCATATCCAGTTACCAGGTACACACTGTACTACGTAAGAATGTTCTTACCCAATAAAACTAGATTGCTATAGTTCTCCAACATCACGTCTCTGTACAAGGTCTTCTGAGTAGGATTAAGCAGCTGCCACTCCTCCAATGTGAAATTCACAGCCACATCTTCAAACGATATCTAAAAAAGCATAATCCCTGTTAAATCTGAAGTCATTCTCTTTGCTGAATGTAGGCTTTCTTTTCTATAGCAACAGGTGGCCTGAAAGCTGGACCCATGATCTCCAGCTCCTGGAATTGTGCTTTTGTTTAATCCACACTGCCCCTGTCCTGAATATGGGCTGGATTTATCAACTCAATTCCACTGAATAGAATAGGGTGGAAGTAAGGGATCTCCCTTCCAAGACCAGGTTGTAAGAGAACGTGATTTCTACCTTGGGAACACTCTCCTGCTCTCTTTGGAGAAGTCCAGGGGCCACGTGGTGAGGCAGTTCTGTGGACAAGCCTACATGGCAAGGACCAGAGGTCTGCCAACACCCATGTGAGTGAGCTTGGAGGATGTCACCTTCATACCACAGCCCTTCTCAACATTTTGAAGACAGGGTCATGTGAGATTCTCCACTAGAACCAAATGGGTGAGCCACCAGCAGATTCCTAACTCACAGAAACTGAGATAAATGTTTAAATTTCAGCTACTGAGATTTGGGATAATTTTCTTGACACAGTAAAATGATATCCTAATCTTGCATTATCATACTTTGAGAGAAAACAAAAGAGTTATTAAAATATTCATCATTATGAATTCATAAACTTATCCATCCATCTACCCATAGGATAAGAAGTTGGAATAGGCTGTTTTTAAACAAGCAGTGTTTCTCAAAGAAAGTGCCACTGGGATTTGGGAACAATTCTTAGCTGAGCAAGGGCTTCCCCAAGAGCTCAATGGGTAAAGAATCCACCTGCAATGCAGGAGACACAGGAGATGTGGGTTTGATCCCTGGGTCGAGAAGATTACCTGGAGAAGGAAATGGCAAACCACTCCAGCGGACAGAGGAACCTAGTGGGCTACAGTCCATGGGGTCACAAAGACTTGGACAAGACTGAGCGACTAAGCGACTAAACCACTTGGCTGAGCACATCTGCCCCATATGCTGCAAGGCCTTCACAGTATGCCAGCTCACTACCTGCTAAGTGACAGGAATGGTTCTCAGTCACTGTCAGAACCAAAACCACATCTACCTTTCTAGAACACTCTCCTCCCTTTGAGCAGTTCTGGTCTGAAGTAGGAACTAGCTATACTTTAGAATGCATGTTTTTTCAGCAATTAAGGGGCCTGGAACTATGACAGGTGCTAGAAATATAAAGATAAGGAGAAAAACATCATATTCTCCTATACTTTTCAGTCTTTCCTGGCCAGAGGCAATAAGGCATTACAGAGGCCATGATACAAGTACATTCAGGGTATGAGGATAAAAGGCAAAGGAACCAGAATATCCAAAACAATTTGGAAACAGAACAGCAGCATTGCAGGACTCACATTACCTGGTTTCAGGACTTCCTATAAATGCACACAATAACAAGGTGGTATCAGTGAGAGGTTACAGATGTAGGTGACCAGAAAAGAATGGAAATCCCAGAAGCAGACCCCCACGGGCAAGCTCCCTGGCTTTTGAGAGGTGCACATACAATTCCTCAGAGCAAGGAGTTTTCAGCACGTGAGCTAAAGTAAGTGGATACCCACAAGCAAAAGAACAAACCTTGACACACACTACACCTTATCAAAAAATCAACTCAAAAAGAATCACAGGGCTTCCCTGGTGGCTCAGTGATAAAGAATCTGCCTGCCAATGCAAGAGACATGGGTTCAATCCCTGATCCAGGAAGATTCCACATGCCATGGGGCAGCCTACCCTGTGTGCCACAAATATAAAGCCTGTACTCTAGATCCCAGGAGCTGAAACTACTGAGCCCACGTGCTAAGACTATGAAGCCTACAAGCCCTAGGGCTTGTACTCAGTAATACGAGAAGCCACCGCAATGAGAGGCCCATGCACCATAACTACACAGTAGCCCCAACTCAACACAATTAGAAAAAAGCCCACACAACAACAAAGACCCAGCATGGTCCAAAACAAATAAACAGATTTTTTTAAAAAGGAACACAGACCTAAATGTGAAACACAAAACAATGAAATTTCTAGGAGAAAACAACAGACAAACTGGGTGACTGGATTTGGCAATGAGTTTTTAGATATAACACTGAATACACATGGTCCATTTAAGAAATAATTAATAAAACTGAACTGTTTCAAAATTAGTATTTTTTTCTCTATGAAAGGCACTGTTAAGAGAAAGGAAAGACAAGGCGCACACTAGGTGAAAATGGTTGCAAATCACTTATCTGAGAAAGCATGTTAACGGGACTTAACAGCACTAAAACTGCAACATCATTTAAAAAATGGGCAAAAGATCTTACCACATGCTTCACCAAAAAAGATGTAAGATGGAAAATACATGAAAAAATGTTCAATATCATCTGTCAATAGGGAAATGCAAATTAAAATAACACTGAGTTGCTATGACATTCCTATCAGAATGGCTAAAATGAAAAAGTAACAGAACAGAACTGACAAATGACAGTGAGGACGCAGAGCTACAACAACTCCCGCTCATGCTGTGGGAACACAGGGCAGGGACCCTGGCACTTTCACAGCTTCTCATAAAGCTGAACGTAGACCTACCGCATAACCCAGCAAGACCATTCGTAGGTATTTACCCAAACAAACTGAAAACTTATGCTCACCCAAAAACTTATGTTCAAACCTATATGCAGATGAACACAGCCTACTAAGAACTGGAGGCAACCAGGATGTCGTGCACCAGTGAACAGAGAAGGAAACCAGGGTCTCCACACATGGGCCCTACTGTGTGAAGCCACTGAGCAATGAAAGGGGACAAACTCAGGCTTCCCTGGTGGCTCAGTGGTAAGGAACCTGCCTGCTAATGCACGAGACACAGGTTTGATCCCTGATCCAGGAAGATCCCATATGCCAAGGAGCAATTAAATCCGTGCACCATAACTACAGAGCCTGTGCTCTAGAGCCTGGGAGCTGCCACTGCTGAAGCCTGTGCGCCTAGAGCCTGTGCTCTGAGCCACCACAGTGAGAAGTCTTTGCCCTGCAACTAGAGAGTAGCCCCCACTTTCCACAACTAGAGAAAAGCCTTGCAGCAACGAAGACCCAGCACAGCTAAAAGAAAAAAAAAGAGCTTTTCCCTGAAATCCATCAGGGAGTTTGCATCTTTTGAAAAAGGGACAAACTACTGAAGAATGAGCAAAAAAGTCAGTATGAAAGGTTATACACTCATGGTTAGATTATCTAACATTCTGGCAAAGGCAAGACTATGGAGACAGAGAACAGATCAGTTATTGCCAGAGGTTAGGGATGCAGGAAGGTGACACCCAAGACTCTTTCGGGAGAGAGAGAACTATTTTGAGTCCTGACTGTGAGGTTAATTACATGAATTTATACATGTTTTAAAACTCGTGTAAGAACTCTGGCTCAGAATTTTTCAGGCTTAACCACAAGCAATTACAAAGGCTCTACCTGACAGGTCGTAGGGCGGAAGTTGCCCTCCCACCCCAAACCCGACACCCAGCCTTAAGGGTGCCACCAGTTCCAAAGACAACTATCCTGGGCCCCATTACTGAGTGTGCAACTGGCACTGATGCAGTGTCTGTGTGCCCCTGCTGGCCTCCACCCCCAGCCATGATGGAGATTGTGGAGACTGCCACGGTCAGGGCTGGAACACAGAGGCATGTTGAGGACGCTGAGTCTCTCACCTCATGAACTACAGTTGACCCCGCAGCAAGCTTCAAACATATAAAACAAGCCCCCCATGGGGGTGACACATTTGGACGGAACCAAGTTCTGTTCCTAATAAGACTGATGTCAGCTGTGTGGATGCTCACCAAAAAGAGTCTGGAACTGTCCCCGTCCAGAGCAAGAGACATGCTCAACCCCTTCCGGATCCAGGACAGGATGCTGTGGAGACTGACACTGTCCCAGGCTGGGCCCACATGCATGTGCTGCCATGTTGTCAGAAGGGGCCGAAATACTGAGGAAAGCTGTCCCGCCTTCCAGATGCTGGACAAGGTAGAAAACACTGCCCAGGACAGGCTCCTGTGCCAGGATGTACTCAACAGGTGAATCTCCCTGGGCTTCTCATCCCATCCAGAGGGTTTCACTGGACCCTGACACTTTCTTGGGGTCTGGTCTGGCCATCCTCATGGGTTCCCCCAATGCAAGTCACACACTCAGGCTCCACCTTACCAAGTTTACTTCCTTTTTGGGTTTCAAATTCACTGCATCTGATCACAGCCCCAGATTTGCTGTGGGGTTCAGTGAGTGTCTTAATAAACAGTTTAAGGAGAGACTTAAGGGGCTGACGGGAGAAGTCAAGGTAACCCCAGTCTGGAGCACAGAGCTCAGAAGTGCAGCCTGGGACCCAGTGTCCCAGCTCCCACGAGGGCCCTTCTCACTGTGCCGGATGCCTGGAAAGGCCGTCTGCAATCACCGTCCTCCTTTCACAGTCACTGATACCTCAGGCTCTGTGGGAGCCACTGTGAGCACCTTCCACTCCCTACCACGCCGTCCGGAAGGCTCAACAAGTGGGAGATCATGTAACACCATTTTATTTAATTTTTTTTTAATTTACATTATTTAAAAAAATGTATGCCATGTTGTGCAGTATGTGAGATCTTAGCAGTTCCCTGACCAGGCATCAAACCTGTGCCCCCCCTACATTGGGTGCATGAAGTCTTAACCCCTGGACTGCCAGGGAAGTACCCATGTAAAACCATTTTTAAATCTTTTAAAATCTCAGTGTGTTAATTTTATATCCTGCAACTTTACTATATTCGTTGATTAGCTCTAGTAATTTTCTGGTAGAGTCTTTAGGGTTTTCTATGTAGAGGATCATGTCATCTGCAAACAGCGAGAGTTTCACTTCTTCCTTTCCTATCTGGATTCCTTTTATTTCTTTTTCTCCTCTGACTGCTGTGGCCAAAGGAGTTTCTGCTAACCAATTCTTAAACATGATCACTCCAGTTAAATTATATAAAAATATCTGCCCCTCGGTGTAGGGACACAGGGTCTTTCCAGACAGAGTCTGGATGAAAACAGAAGATGATTTCTTTTAAAGTTTTGATTATCAAATGGGACACACTGATAACAGAAAAAAGAAAATAAAGCCCAGCACCAGGAGAGGCACAGGGGCGGGAGAAGGATATTAATGATCTTTGTTTTTCAGACTTGCTCCTAGAGCTTTTCCTTCCTCCTGGGGAAAAAAACAAAGAAACAACTCCTGTGTTGCTCTGTCTGGATGCAGACTGACACCTTCCTGGCCTTCCTGTCCTGATGGGGCTGCTGGCCAGCCGCACAGGTTGACCTTGGCCCCCGCACTTCCCAGACACCACAGCCTGGGCACGGTTGGCACCCCAAGAGGTGGTGGGTCTGGGACAAACAGTTTGGAACTAAGCACCCCAGACAGTCCCTCACAAACCAAGGACTGAACTAAATTATTCAGACAAGGCTGATGTCCTGGGAGGCCCACAGAAAGGCCCTGTTTAACCTCACTGCCTGATGAAAATGTATCCTGCTTGGGGACTCTGGGATTGCACTCCTGGTGTGTACCCCGAGCCGTGGGAAAGCCACTGTCTCAGCCCCGGCAGGCAGGCATTCCAGCCAGCTTCCACCTGCTTCCCGGGCTGTACTAAGTGAACCGCTGTCCTGTGCCAGATCACAAAAGACTCACAAAGCAACTCAAGAAGCCTCCTGATGGACTGAGACAAGCCTTCCTGATTCAGAAACAGCTGAGACCAGCTGGGAGGCAGTCCCGACCACCCTGCTCCAGGGTCTTCCTCAGGGCCCTGTCTGCTGCTGCCCCAGGTTAATTCCCTGGTTCCTGTCTCAGTCCTTCCAAGTCTGACCTGTTCAGGTACATGATGGGGGAGCCTGTTTCTCACACAGGTGGGAAAAATCCAGCAGTGGAACTGAAGAGTCTGGCTCCTAGTTAAAAACCTACATGTGAAAGCTCAGGTCTCACCACAGGTCACAAGGGGTTATCCCCAGGCCTCCTGGGTGATGCTGCCCCCACCTCCACCTCCAGACCTGAAGCACAACCTGTGCTCTCCCCACAGACTGGAGGGGTGAGGGGCGTCCTATGTCTCTACCTGGAGCCTTTGGCACAAGCCTTTCTTGGGTACCTCACTAAAATCCCCGTGTGGTGGCAGGGCAAAGTGGGATGGGGGGGGCAGGGAACCTGAACACACTGTCCCTACTCTGACCCAGGATCCTGTACTTTCCACTTCCACCTCCTCTTCCCCTCCTTCCAACCCCCAAGTCCATAAACCTGCCAGAAGCTTTTGTTCACGGCTCCCCGGGCAGTGAGGACAAGACACCTCCACAACCGTGCTGAGCTACCCACGCATGGCCAAGGCACCATTCACTCCTCAGGAAAAGGTAACGGGAAGCTGGCACTTTCCTCAGCATCTGGTTCTCACCTGTGCCATCACAGTGATTAGAGGCTTTGGTACCATCACCCTGGTACTGCGGTTATCAGCAGCTCACCCCTCTCAGCTCTGTTGAACTCCTGACTCAGAACACAGCAGGAACAGAGAAAAGCCTACAGTGGTTTAAACAACAGAATTTTTAAAAGAAAGAAAGGGAGGGAGGAAAAGAGCATGGAGGTTAGCTAGCTGGATAGGAATCGCTTTGAAGGGACACTGCAGTCCTGTTTCTTGAGTCAACAAAGTCAGGAAGAAGGGGTAGGGAGGGATGAAGTTAGCGTTTTGGATTAGCAAATGCAAGCTATTACATATGTATATATAGATAGATAGACAGATATCTATATATACATATCTTATATATATAAGATAGATAAACCACAAGGCCCTACTGATTAGCACAAGGAACTATATTCAATATCCTGTGATAAACCATAATGGAAAAGAATATGAAAAATGTGTGTGCGTGTGTGTGCACACGTGCACTTCCCAGGTGGTGCTGGTGGTAAAGTATCTGCCTGCCAGTGCAGGAGATGTAAGAGACACAGTTTCTATCCCTGCACCAGGAAGATCCCCTGGAGGTGGGCATGGCAACCTACTCCAGTATTCTTGCCTAGAGAATCCCATGGACAAAGGAGACTGGCAAGCAATAGTCCACAGGGTCACAGAGAGTCAGACACAACTGAAGCGACTTAGCACACATACATACACATACACACACACACACATATATAAATGTGTAACTGACTCACTTTGGTGTACAGAAGAAACTAACACAACACTGTAAATCACATATACACAGATCAAAAAAAGCCAGGAAAAGGAGCTAAAACCAGACATCTTCCTGTCCAGCTTTTGCCAACAGAAGCCAAAAAACTCCTAGCTAAGATGGACTGAGGGCTCTGGTGGCTCAGTGGTAAAGAATCCGCCTGCCAATGCAAGAGACATCAGTTTGATCCCTGATCCGGGAAAATCCCACGTGCTGCGGAGCAGCTAAGCCCATGTGCCCCAACTATTGAGCCTATGCTCTAGAGCCTGGGAGCCACGACTCCTGAGTCCATGTGCCACAACAGCTGAAGCCCGCATGCCCCAGACCTTTTTTTTGTTGACAACCAAATCTTTTCTAAAACCAAGTTTAACAACTCAAGAATGTCTTTCTTATAGACCTGGGAGGTGTCTCTGAAATCATCCAGGAAGACACATCTCTGTCTCCTGTTCTCTGGGAGAACAGCAGCCTGACTGGCCTGACTGGGGCACCCAGTTCCACACTGGAAAATTACCTCCCATCATAAAGATATAAGAAGTGTATTTTTTCTTTGGGTGAAGGCAAATAGCTAATATAGTAGCCACTCCACTTCTCCTCAACAAGAGAAGCTACTGCAGTGAGAGACCTGTGCATCACAACTAGAGACTAGCCCCCGCTCTCCACAACTAGAAAAAAGCCTGTGCAACAGTGAAGACCCAGCACAGCCAAAAATAAATAAATAAGTAAATAATTTTTTTTCCAACCGAGAGAATATTTATGGAGGCCACTTGAAGGTTTTGTAACAACCAATTCTGCAAGATGATTCAGGTTTTCTTCCCTAGAAGCAGAACACAAGTAGGGTGTGTGCCCAGGCCCGCTGCCCGCTCCCACGTCCTCCACCTACACTGAGGATCCCCGCAAGGAATAGCCCTCGGAAATAAGTTCACCCATTCCGGGACGTCATTCACCACGCCATCTACATAAACAGTTACCCAAGTGTTTTCTTTACATGTAATCATCAGGAAACGTTTGCTTCTGCTAAGTCAATAATGGTCTGCTTTCTGACAGAGGAAACCACGCAGCTATTCCTGTTTTTCTTTCTATGGAGGCTTCTGGGGACACCTAAGGAGGCTTGCAGCTCAATTCCAGCAGTGCAGGGCCTTACTTCTCACATGTCTGTGTCCCAGCTTCAAGACTTCTGTATGATTCTATGGTCCACCTTGTGTTTCTTTTGACCATCTTCCTTTCCAGGTTTACGTTTTCTCTGGCTGCAATTTAAATGTATTTAAACCTTTCCTGTTGATTGTAGAAATGCCTGGAAGCCTCATCACACCCACAGATAAAACGACTGGAGGACAAACAACTTACCTGTGACTTGATCATCTTCCCCCAGTCCTGGGAAATCTGCTCTCTCTGTGACTTCTCTCTGTCCTGATGCTCTGAACCTCTGGTCAAAGATGTGAATGCACCCCAAGTCCTGAGGCCTCTTCTTTCTTATCTCACGCAAGTCTTCTTGTTCCTGAGACCCATGGCCTAGAGATGCAATGGGAATCTTATTTCAGATGATGTCGTTCATTTGGGGACCTCAATCTTGGTTCTCTATAACGGGGAACTCAGACGGGCTGTCTGCTAGTGCTAAGGGACAAGATGGAGAGTGAGCTACTGGCACATGTCCGTCGAGCCAACCACGGCCAGGCCAGGCCTGCAGCACACGTTGTGCTCTGCAGCCCAGCTCCCACCTGGGAATGCCTGATGGGAGCCACCTGCTTCTTGGTTCAACCAAAGGCCCCAGGGGAGCCTAACACCTCAAACCACTCTGCAGGGGCAGCAACAAAGCCTGGAAAGACAGTCCTGGCTCACTGACCCCGCAGCATCATTTCCCGGGGGCATTTAAATGAAATGCCTGGCACAGGTGCTACAGAATAAAATGCAACTCACTTCCAGGCAGGACAGGGGACAGGAAAGGGCTTTTAGATCAAGATGGTGAAGCAGCCTGGGGTGTTGGCCCTCTACTCCAAAATCAGTCTTGGAGCCAAAGGAAAGCATAGATCAGAGGAACTAAAAGAAATGGCCAAAAGAAGGGGTGAGACCTCAAGGGGAGACAGGCCTCGGGGAGGCTAACACTCGGGTGTGGGTTTGCAGCTGATCCACAGGGTTACAACGCAGGGTAGACGCCACAGGAAGAGAGACCTAAAGGAACCTTTACCATCCTTTCTTTCTCACCTCACGTTGGGGCAAACACTGCCTGCTCCTCCCTCAGAAACCAGCACAACAGCCCAGGCCACGGGCTTCCAAGGGGTGACAGGAGACAGATCAAAATCCCTGCTGAGTTTAGGCATCACAGAACTGGCAAGGATCCCAGCTGCCTTCAGGCACATTTGCATCTCCCACCTTCCCATGTACCCCAGAGAAACTGCTCCACAGCCTGCTTCTAAGGTCTCTGATCCCTGCTCAGAAGAGCTGCTTGCAGAGGGGGTGAGATGGGGCTACCCAGTGGTTCTGAGGTCCACACTGCTGGCCCTGGGCCCCTTCCCTCCCCTCTGCTTCCAAGGCCTGGTCCCAGCCCTTCTCTAATGCAATTACTGGAAAAGGAGAGCAGACAGGTAACACCTTTAGGGGGATCCAGCTCAGAGCCTGTGAGGGCAAACAAAAAGAAAAAGACCTCTCAGATCCCTATTTCAAGAGCATTTACTGTAGAAAATGTGTAATTACAAAATCTTTCTCTGCCCCTTTGGGATGTACGTAAATCTTCTTTAAAACCAAGTTTAACAACTCAACAATGTCTCAACAAGGTCTCTTATGGACCTGGGAGGTGTCTCTGAAATCATCCAGGAAGACACATCCCTATCTCCTGGTCTCTGGGAGGACAGCAGCCTGACTGGCCTGACTGCGGCACCCAGTTCCAAGCTGGAAAATTACCTCCCATCATAAAGACATGAGAAGTGTATTTTTCCTTTGGGTGAAGGCAAGCAGCTAATACAGTGGCCACTCCAACTACCAGGTAAGTTTAGGATGAACTCTGTGTGACAAATAATCCCTTGAGACTGTGTTGCAGGTCTGTCTAGCAGGTTGTACCTGCCTGGCTACAGAAAAGAACACCATCTCTTCCTGTCTCTTGAAATGATTTTAGCAGATTGTCTAAAGTGGGCATCACATTCTGGTTTAATTTTTATTCAACAATAAAACTATTCTTTCTCTTCTATTTTTGTAGAGAAGTTTTCTGGATTGCTTTGTTAAACTCTATCCACAAAGAGTCAAATAACCACATAAATAAACACAACCACTACTTTAAAAACTTTTTAAAAGATCACAAACTGTATAACAGAGATCACCTTAGGCAGAATTATCGGAACAGATGGACCAACAGTTAAGATCAGCATGATCACAAATACTACTACATCTTTGTGCACACAAATACTTACACTTTCAATTTCTCCACCGCTCATGAGCCAGGTCACTGACATCAGGCAGACACTGGATCAGAGCCAAGGACGCCACGGGGGCGGGGTCACACAGGGATGTGACTTCCTTCATGAGGGTACACCTGAAAGGAAGTGTCCAAAAACACAGTTCCTGGTAAACCTGGGGACATGAGGGACAAGCTCCACCTCCCAACTGAGGTCTGTCCAGTGCTGTGATCCAAACCTGTGGTCTGGGAGTGACTGCTGGGCACCCCCTGAGCTGTTCGTGCTCCTGGCTTGGTCCCCACAGGCTGACAGGCTGCAAGGAAGACCAGACATGATGGACAATCAATGGACACTTTTCCAGAAAGTAAACTGAGCAAGAAGAGAACGTAATTCCTAAAGGAGATTCAGAGCAGGAGCCTGTTGTTCTACTAAGAATGGCGGGGAGGGGAAGGAGGCATCCTGAGTGTCTCAGGTGAACAGAGAGAGATGTGTGGACTTGTCCTCCACAAATGAGGGCAGAAAGTTATGCCTGGGTGTCAGCACACCACCAGGTTTTGCTCCAGGGCCACTAACAAGAGTGGAGAGAACACTGGCCCCTTCGAGGCCCTTCCTGCCACCCTCAGGGTTGGGCTGAGGGCTGGAATCAGACAAAGGAAGTCTGCTTTCATCACCACCTGCTCAGGAGCCCCAAACTGCTCAGTTGGCAAGAGAAAAAGAAAGGAAACCCAGGAACACTGCTCAATGCCAGCCAGACCACAGACCAGCTCCCAGCATCATCGATCGAGGGCCTTGAGAGAATCGAGAGACGACATGGGCCAGGGAGGGAAGGCAGGTCCCAGTGTGGACCAGGTGCAGAGAGGACCCGCAGTGAGTCAAGAACCAGCCAGGCTGGAAAGACAGACTGGATTTTGAATTTTGACTAAAACAGTGGTAGACGGCAGAGCAAGGGCATCCAGGGCAGGAAGAACTCCTACTGGTGGGAAAGGAGAGTAATGCCATGGGTTCTGCCCATGTGTGGGTGCAGCAGACACAAAAATCAACATCCCCCAGTGAGACTGGACTCTCCTCAGTCCAGTGTGAAAAGCGTGGTGCTTGAGAACAGGTCTCTCAAGAAAAGCATCCTGGGAGAGCAGAGAGTGACACCCAAAGGAAAAGCACCTCCTCCTGGGACATGCAGGGAGCTCCTTGGGGCTCCTGGGTGACAGCAGGTCCCAGTGGTCTAGGAGGCCAAGGGAAGAGACTCCAGAGTCAATGCTTTCCAAGCCTGTGGTCCTTGAGATGCAGGCCCACCTGCCCTGGAAGCATCTATCTCATCTGAACCCCTTCTGGGTTGATGCACAGGAGACCTCCTGCAGCTTCTCTGGAAAAGGGGACGTGCTGACTGTACTAACACCCAAAACAGTCATTCTGTTTCTCCCCCAGGATCCAACATACTCCTGCACTCTGCTCTCACATCCACATCAGATCTCTCTCACACATTCATGCTCACACTCTCTCTCTCACACACACACACCAGTGAATATACACACACAGTCTCATTTATGGCCCAGGAAAGCAACAATTTCTTAAGGGTCTCTTACTACTGGGCCCTGCTCTGGACAGATGGGAGAGACCATGAAATAAGACAGATGATCCCTGCCCTCTCAGGTGGGAAAGAGACATCAAAATAATTTCTGACTGTCAGAGTGCTCAGAAGAAACTTCAAATGCGACAGACAAGCGGGTGGATAGAGGATACTCCTTGGAGATGACTCTTAGCTGAGCCCTGAGGAGGTGGAGCCCCCTTTGGAAGGCCAGAGGCCAACCACACCAGTGAAGGTGCATCAGACACAAGTGGGAGGATTCAGAGTCAATGGGGTCACTGAGAATTCTTAAACAAGGAAACATCAAGTAAAAGGAGCTATCACTCACCAACAAAGCCACGCACGTGCTGGATGAGAAGGGCTAAAGAATAAAAGACAACATAGTCATCAAACAGAAGTCACAACCTGAGAGTCTTGCCTGAGCCCACACACATCCATCCAAACCCCAAAACACCACGCTCACAGGCCCTGCAATCACCAACACCCACAGCCTCTCAAACACAGGTTCCAAAGACCGCCTCAATCACACTAACTGACCACCTGAGAAGTCCCCAGCCCCAACAACTGAACACACAACCACTGACCCCAACGTGTCCACCATCCCTCTAGGGTGTTTGGGCCATCAATTACACACACTGTGGGTCGCCAACAGTCTTCTAGCAAAGCTCCCAACCACCAAACATCAGTGACAAAACCAATCCACAGAAGTATGTCAATCAACGAATCCCAAAGTCTCTCACCACAGCTCGATCCCCAATCAGACAGTACTGAACCCTTTGCTCCTGGTCACAGCAGGCGCTCCCTCACTCGGCCCTGCACATAGCCACAGGTATCCCGACAGACCCCTTAGTTGACTACAACCCCAGAGCCACTTACCTCCGATTCCCACAGGTTTCTCAACGCCACCAAGAAACCCCATCACTGGCTCCTCCAAACCCCACTCAACAATCTCCAGTCTACTCGTTGACTAGAAACTGTCACTGGAATATCACATGCTGAGTCCCAAAGGACACCTGCAGACTTCCCATCACTCCCTTCTATGGGTACCCACCCACTCACCTTCACAGGTGCCCCATCAGTGCTTGCACAGAATCCCCTGCAGGCTTGCTATCTCCCATCACCACCTACCACCTAAACTAGCCCCCATCACTAAAGCCCCAGTGGTCCTCAGCCCCTCATCACATAGGGCTGCCAGCCACTCAGCTCCTTGATATCCACTCTCTAGTCCACCCTGTGCTCACCCACCACTTGCTGACACCCCCACAGCTCATCACTCTGCAAGGGCCTCCAGCGCCACACAAACACCAACACCCCCAGCCCCTCCAACAATGCCAAATACCACCCCCGTTTTCCACTCACTGATAACCCTCAACAGGCCACCCATCAACTTAAGCACAGACCCCGAACACTGATACACAGCCTCCAACCTGACGTCTCAGTCACCATATCCCCAAACACGGACCCGGACCACTCACCAGCCCAGGCCACCCTAGTCACTCCCCTCCACTGAAAAAGCTACCACTAAACTGTCAGGTCAAAACAAATTCAGGGCTTCCCTGGGGGTCCAGTGGTTAAGAGTCTGCCTTGCAATTCAGGGGACACCAGCTCAATCCCTGGTGGGGAAAGATCCCACATGCCTCAGGGCAACTAGTGAAGCATGTGCTCTAGAGCCCAGGCTCCACAACAAGACAAGCCACAAGGAAAAACCTGAGCACAACTGAAGAGAAGCTCCCACTCGCCACAACTAGAGAAAGCCTGCATGCAGCAACGAAGACCCAGCACAGCCAAAATAAATAAGTGAATCTTTTAAAAAATGCAGACTTGGCAAAGAAATATTTCACTCCAAGAATTTATTAGCTTGGGTGGTGCGGGGTGCTGAAGTAGGGAGAATGCTGTGGCCCTAAGAGGTAGAAGCATCTCGGCAAGGTGTCAGGATGCTGGATCAAAGGGCAGGGTGACCAGATGGCAGATGACAGGACATTTCACCAGAGGCTGGCCACTTCTCTGTGGGGGTGGGGGTGGCGGTGGGGGGGCGGGCGGTGAGTCTGGGCTGTAAGGCTGCTCAAGCTGCAGCGCACCAAAGTTCAGGAAACTGCAGGAGGAAGAGAAGCTGAACCAAAGTTTGGTTAATAAGTGCTTTGACGGGTGAGGACAAACAATTCAGCTAATCATTGATGAGGTAAAGGATGAGAGGAGTTGGTATCGTATTTATCTATGGCCTTGTCACCGGTAAACAAGGGAGTCCTGTGGAGGGAACAGGGTTCTTTGCAAGAAGGTGTTTCCTTGAAACCTGTAGAGGGGGACACTTCTTAAACTTCCTGTTTTCCAGGAGCACACGGAACAAAGTTTAACACTGCAGCAACCAACAGGCCTGTCAACGAAATCCTCAGTTCAACCACCTGGAGCCCTCTAAACGCTGCCCAAACAGGCTCCCCTGAAGGGCCTTATCATTCATCCCTTTGGCTCCAATCCCCAATCCAAGGCACCCATATCATGAATCACTAGAGCCTTAACTATTCCTACAAACCCTCAATCCACTTCCCCAGTGCACAATGAATGACCCCATGCTGCCCTTCATTCACTCCGGAGGGTGACCTCTGGGCTCCCTCTCTCCCAGCTCCTAATGTCGCCACCCACAAGGCTAAACACTCCCCCCTCAAAAAAAATCCTTCCCTCCACTGGTTTCACAACAATTCACGCCTCCCTAACCCCAATTATTGATTTCCACAGACATTCCAATATCTCAACCCTCAAGTGACCCCCAAATTAATCAGCTTCACGGTCTCCTTCATAGTCCCTTCATCGCCCACCACGACCGGAGGCCTCGCCCGGACCCCCAAATCTCCCTCCAGACTCCCACACCACCGCCACCTACACCCAGCCCTACAGACCCCAGTCCTCCAAACGCTGCCCCTCATCCCGCTCCCTCCCGCCTCCGCGCTGTTCTGCCACCTCTAGCCCTTACCCCGCGCCCCACTCCATGCTGCCCTATGCCCCTCCCCCACAGCCTCACCCCCACCCCCCCGCAACGTACCCCCGCACCTGGACCGGAATCGACGCCTGCGCAGCAGGACAGTCCTTCCGAGCCTCCCCCCCGTACCCGGCTCCGGAGCTGGTTCGTACACACGCCGGCGTCGCCCCAAGCCAGTCTGCGCCGGGGTCACTGCACGGCCCCAGTCGGACGCAGAGGCTACCACCAGCCCGCAGTCCCGCCCCCCACACCCTTACCCCTCTGGTCCACAGTGCCGAGGCGGACGCGGCTGGGCCGCGGAAGTGTCCACGCAGAACTACATTTCCCAGAGTCCCACTCGCTTTAGAACTACATTTCCCAGAGGGGCTTGCGGCGCGCCTCCCTAAGGGACAGGTGTGAGGTTTCCTGTTGCAAAATGCTCTGTGGCTCGGCTGTGGGATACAGGGGGCGCTTCCCTCTTATAATCTGCGCAGCATCCTTTTCATTTTTGATCATGCGTGAGTGTTAAGACGCTTCAATCATGTCTGACTGTTTGTGACCCCATGGTCTTTAGCCTACCAGGCTCCTCCGTCCATGGAATTCTCCAGGCAAGAACACTGGACTGGGTTGCCATTTCTTTTCTCCAGTGCATGAAAGTGAAAAGGGAAAGTGAAGTCGCTCAGTCGTGTCTGACTCTTAGTGACCCCATGGACAACAGTCTACCAGGCTTTCCCGTCCCTGGGATTTTTCCAGGCAAGAGTACTGGAGTGGGTTGCCATTGCCTTCTCCATTGGTTGTTTTAGGTACAGTTAGTCTTCAGTTTCAGGGTACATTTGTTCCCATTTCTTTGAGGCCAGTTCTCAGAACTGTGGCAACAGGACCCATTATGTTGTGGGTACAATCTGGTCACCCTGGTGGTTTTGGTATCTATAAGACTGCTCCCAGGATGTGACTCAGAATGTTATCTATAGCCCTTGAGAAAGAACTGAAGGTCCTTGACTATGCTTAATGACTATACTATTATTATTTGACCTCCTTTGACTGTTTTCCTTTATTTCTGTATTTCTCATTTCTCCAATTAAACTTATTCTTTGGCTAAAGTTGTCCACAGACAAAAGGCAGGCAGAGGACATGGTGGGTAAGGACCATGGGGTCCTGTTCCATTTCAAAACCACAGAAGGAGAATGGAGGATCAGGGAAACTGAGACTGAGAAGAAATTGTTATGAAAAAGACAATTTTTAAAATGGAGAATTAATTTTTCTAGGCATATTCCATATAAATCAACCAACCAATTCAATATCTAAAAGAATCTGTTTCCAAGATTGGGAATAAAATAAATAGGAGCACTTTTTTACCCAAAGCTTACAACTTAAGTAGAAAAAAAATAATAATAATAAAGGTATGCAAGGAGGAAACAAAGAATGACATGTTCTATAAAGGCCATAAGAATAATTTATATGGTTCAGATTACAAGTCCTACCACAGTTCATAAATATGGTGAGATCAAAATTCAGTGGGGTAGGCAAAAATGAATTTGGAGGCTTTGCAATATGACTTGAGCATTGAAAATGTGACACAGTGTTTCCTCATGCTGTGACTGTCCCAGAGTGAATTCATGTATCAGGGGAGTCAGTGATTCTAGAAATAGAGGACCTAAGAAATTTTATCTTTGCCTTCCTTATAGCCATTCCCTTTCTTCTGATAATTTATCTCAATTTCTCTTTAGGAAACAAACTTTCTCCTATGCTTGATCTATGTGGTTTCAGTGGAGGTCCAGACAATGAAGTATTGGTTTTATACAATAAGCCAAGGGCTAGATCATTGGTCACGGTGACTGTTGTTCAGGGAAAGGAGACTGACTCTGTGAGAGTCAGTCCCCACATATTTTCCAGAACTATTATGAAAGAAATGTCAGTTTCCTCTGCTACTTCATGATGAAAGCTTGGCTGAAAATGAGGCCAACTGGAAAGAATGAAGAAAGGGAGAAAGTAGTGTAATGCTGATTGAAGTTTTGAGTCAAGTCATTCCTGAAGCCTACTGCCTGTTCCTTTCAGTTATTATATTAGAGCTATACATTTATTTTATAATTTACACATTTATACATTATATAATACATATGTTATATACATTTATGATATCTTCCCAGGTGGTGAGGGGGAAAGACATTTATATACATTACATATACATTTGTATATTATGTATATATACATTTATATATGAGAGCTAATACATTTTCTCTATTAGTTTAAGCTAATCTAAGCTATATTTCTGGCATTTGCATTCAAACGAATCTTAAATTAAAATTTTAATGCATTAATTAAGCATGGTTTTTCTGATCTCAGGAAGACAGCAGTGAGTGGTGGCTTGAACCAGAATCTTAGTTCTCTGCCCAAGATATGAACCTGGGATAGCTGGGGTGAAAACCAGGAATTCTAACTACCAGAGGCTAGAAGCTAGATTTGAAGCTTCTCTGACTCTTGTCCCTGTTGAAAACAAGTGTTTCAGGGAGACAAAACTTGAAAACAGGCACAAAGTTTATTATTAGGGACACAGCATAACGTGTGAGAGAGCACAAAGAGAAGCATTTTATTTATTTAACACAAAAATAGGGCAGAAATATGCACCCAGAGAAGAGGGCGGGCATCCTCCTTAATGAGGAGTGTGCCAGACAGGTGATAGCTTATCCAAGGATAGTTCTTCTGGGTCTTTGTTTTTCTCTGGCCAGTTATCTCGCTTCCTTCTCCCCATCTGACCTGGACCAGGGCTATCCCCAATGTGCATGTGCATCTGTTAGCCTATTATGGGATAGCACCCCCTTCTTTTTTGACCCCAGAGGAGTCTTTCTATGCATGTGTGGTCAGGGCAGGTCTCCTTGATCTCAAAAGTGATAGATGTGGTCGTCTTATCTATTTACTCCAGCAGAGTTAGGCTCCTGCCTTTAACTGTTTCCTTTTCAGTGTCAAGGAAAACAAAACTCCAATTTACTCAGCTTGACAAATTCCAGCTGCTCAGCCCTGTAGCACATCTACCTTCTACTTCATTTTCAGCATCAATTCCCATGCCAATTAAAACAAACAACAATAACAAAAACCTAAGCTAAATCGCTGAAAAATATAAAAACAAATAGGTATGCATGTATTCATTGTTGTAGTTTTACTTCCTTTTTGCATGCAGTTGCCCCATCACTGTCCCTAATCTTCTATGAACAGAATGGTTATCTCTGTGTTTTATTCTATCATACCTTACACACTCTAATGTCCTCCCTAGTTTCCTCTTTGCTATACACTGTCATTAATTATTCTTACAGCTGTCTATTTCTGTCACACACTTTCCCAAGACTTCCTGCCATTTCACTGTAAACCAATATCAATCCTAGACCCTCTTCCCTAAAAATAGTTCTGCACTGTTTTAAGGCAGTAGCAGTTTTAGATCATAACAAAAGTTTCAAAATTATGAATAAGGGGAATTAATCCAGTGCCCCTTAGAATTAGACTAAGGTCCAATATGATAAGATCTCAAAAGACAGTACGGTAGGTTCTCTCTCTCTCTCTCTCTCTCCCCTCTCTCCCCTCTCTCCCCTCTCTCCCCTCTCTCCCCTCTCTCCTCTCTCTCTCCCACACGATGGGGTGCTCTTCTCTTCGCGTCTTTGGGTCGACGTGCCCTCACGCCTCAAAGATGGATTTTCCTGCTATTATCTAAATAAATAGAGCTGTAACACTGAGCTGTAACACTGATTTATTTAAGAGCTATAACACGGTCTGTCCTCCGAGAGCTGTGACCCACCAAGGGGCTTCAATGTCCATCACTCCAAATTTTTGTTGTGACGAGACAAAGAACTGAGGAGCATACACTCGCGTGACATCTATGGTGCCGTGACTCGGATTTAACCTGGCTGAAACAACCTCCATGCTGAAGAGGCCAAGCGCAGCAGGAGCCCAACTCAGAGAAGCTCCTGCGGTAGAAGCGGAACGCGAAGAAAACCCAGCGCAGGGGAAGGTCCGTCGTGCTGGAAACCGGTGCAGTGAAAAACGAACTCGGCAGAAAGCCCAAGCGGCTCAGCCTCAGACTCCAGCAGACCTCTGGTTAAGGTAGGAGGTCCTCGCTCCTATGGCTGGAAGGACATGCCTAACAATTACAATCTCCCGTTTCTCATTTCCTTGAACTCCCCATGTACAGGCAGGCGGCAGTGGGCGCAATTGAGGGACTCTGGAGAGGCTATTCTTCAGTCTGTCCCAAAGGCACTATCTGCTGGGCTCCAGTAGCGGTTACCCAAGCCGGTGGGGGTTCTTCTGTTCTTACTCTTTGTGCCAAAAATCAGGCCAATGAAAACTGTGAGCACCGGCCAGATATCTAGCAAATTTTCCAGTAGGCTATGAAGGGGATTCCTTGGCACATTTTCCCCACTGCTTTTCCTTCTTTTCCTTCAGCTTTCTCCTGGGATGCGAGCCCGACCAAAACCCAGGATGCCCGGCTCAGGCTCTGAGGTCTTATTACAAAAATTCAGTGATAAACAAAGCGATAAGTGGGAGGTGGATTTGCTAGGATTCAGAGAAAAGCGCCCATTCTACAGGGTACCAGCCATGGAATGTGACCTAACTAAGTTTAGTGAGTGGGGCGAATTCATATGCTAATGAGCAGGAGGATCATCCCAGCCATTGGGGAACCACCCACTCCTCCCTCTGTTGACAGTGCCTTAGGGCTGTTCTGCCACCTCTGGGTGTGTCTTTTGGTTTACAGATTGGGGATTAAAGTTTGCCCGAATTTGACTTGTCCTGATGGACCCAATTGACTTTTTTTTTTTTTTTGACCCAATTGACTTTAATCGGTTTACGTTATGCCCTGATGCTATGTCATTCTTCCAAAGGTTGTACTCTGCCCCCCTTCCTTCCTGTTTCATGCTCCTTTCCTCAGCCGCATCCGGGCCCACAATGTTGCCTCTACAATCTTCTAGAGGGATAACCAAAAAATAGCTGGCCTTGGGAGGGAAGTACTGTATAATATCCAACCTCTTAGTCCTACCTAGCATTGGTCACACTGGAGATCTTGGGGACGCCCAAACTCCAGTCCAGGGGCCCCAGGAGGTCATCACGCCTTGACCTGCCTAGGGATCTGGTCCTTGAAATGTTGTCACGCCTCAGCCTTTCGGGATCCGCTAGTCCCAAGGGCCCCAGGAGGTCGTCACGCCTCGACCTGCCCAGGGGCTCAATTCTTGGGAGGCCATCATGCCTCGACCTGCCCAGGGATTCGATCTCTAGGAGGCTGTCATGCCTCAGCCTGCCTGGAGATCTGCATCCTGACCCGGGGACGCCTGGCTCTCAGGTTGCGACAGTACTGGGTAGGATAAGCTTCAAAACGCCTATTAGTTTTTTTCTTTTCCTTTTCCTCCCTAACATGACTGTTTTTCAGATGGGAAATAACCCATCCACTTCCCGGCAGACGCCCTTGAGATGCATCCTTGACAACTGGAAGCTTTTCGATCCTCTAGCTCTGAGGAAGCGTCGTTTGAAATTCTTTTGTGCCACTGCATGACCACGGTATCCACTGGGGGACGAGGAACACTGGCCCGAGGATGGGACTTTAAATTACAATACCATCCTGCAATTAGAATTATTCTGCAAAAGACAAGGGAAATGGACAGAGATCCCCTATGTCCAAATTTTCTTCAGACTGAAAGATATGAAGGAACTCTGTCTTAAGTATGGGATTGTTGTATGCCCTAAAAGTGAGCCCACTAATATTCATCTTCCTTTTCCCAAAGGTCTAAATGAGGTGTAGGTTTCAAATGTCCTTGGAAATTAGATACTAACTCTTTTCTTCCAATCAAAATGTACTTATTTTTTTCCTGCCAGGATGGGATATTATTCTCCCTGCTGCCTTAAATCCAATGTTTATTTCCCAGCCTAATAAGATGAAGCTATTAAAAATGCTTTTTTCCCCCACAAAAAAAAAAAGTACAGTAGGATTAGGGGTTATTCATTTAAATTTACTTAAATGACAATTCAGATGGGAGACCAGCCTAAGAAAGATCTTAAGTGCTGAGTTTCCTTCCATCAGAGAACAGGGCATAGAGCATGTTAAGGATTTGTTAAGAATACAATTTGCTTGGGAATTTTATGAGATCATAATAGGGACTGAGCAGTTCTGGATTCAGCTAGAAAGGGAAGATTAAATTGGAGGTAAGTGGAATAAAAGAGCAAGCTCAGGATTTGGATTTCTAGTGATGTAGACATTTACAATACGTTGCATTTTCACTTCAATTCAGTTCAAAGTGTTTTCTACTTTTCCTGTGATTTCTTGAGTTAGCAATTACTTGAAACTGTGTTTTTTAATTTCCAAAAACCTGGGGACTTCCTACATATTTCTAGGGTTTATTTCTAATTTACTTCTACCATTGTCAGAAGATACACTTTTTGTGGGTGCAGTCCTTTCAAATTTACTGAGATTTATTTTGTGGTCCAACATAGGACCTATCTTGGAGAATGCCCCATGCACATGTATAAGTTATGTATATTTAATATCTTTAGTTACAGTGTTCTATATATGTCAGTTACTTTGAGTGGATTCACAGTATTATTTCACTTTTTTTTCCTGTCCTTGCTAATTTTGGATAATTTTTTTCTTTAATCTTTAGTATTTCCTTTTTTAGGTTTACCTTGTTTGGGGTTTTTAAATATATATATATATTTATTTATTTTGGCTGCTCTGGGTTTTCATTGTTGTGTGGGGCTTTCTCCAGTTGTGGTTTACAGGTTTCTCATTACAGTAGCTTCTCTTGTTGCAGAGCACCGGCTGTAGGTGCCTGGGCTTCAGTAGTTTCCCCAGGTGTTGGCAGGAGTTGCCGCTTGCCTCCTTTGGAGTGCAGGCTCAATAGTTCTGGCGCCTGGGCTTAGTTGCCCCGAGGCATGTGGGATCTTCCTGAAACCAGGGATCTAACCCATGTCCTCTGCATTGTAAGGCAGATTCTTAACCACTGGACCACTAGGGAAGCCCTAGGTTTACTTTGTTCTTTAGCTTTTTGAGAATTCAACTCTTATTGTTTTGTTTTTACTGTTATAACTACTATAATTACTTATGCTATGCTATGCTTAGTAACTCAGTCGTGTCCAACTCTTTGCGATCCCATGGACCATAATCCACCAGACTCCTCTGGCCATGGGATTCTCTAGGCAAGAATACTGGAGTGGGTTGCCATTTCCTACTCCATATAATTACTTAAGATTATGAAATTTCCTGTCATCATTGCTTAGTTTCTCCCACAAATTAATGCATAGTGTTGTCTACAGTTTTGTCTGTATTTCCCTATTTCATTTGCTGTCAGTTGAAGATAAGACTTTTTAAAAACAATTTTTTTTCAGACAGGAAGAGCTTTTTAAATTATGCTTTTAATTTATAGCTAAATATTGCCTACCATATCAGTAAACAAAGGATGTTGCAGCCTTCAAGCCATCAGATTACAACCACCTGACTGTGAGCCTTGAGGGGGTCTCAGGATGAGAAAACACAGAATACTGGCCCCAGATAGCTGAGGTACATATCAAAGGAATGATTTCAGTAAGCTTAGACTCTTGTATCTTCCCATAGAAGGAAAAGCAGTAAATCCCTTAACTTGGGCTATCTAGTTTTCTTTAATCAATAATCTTTTGATGTTCCAACTACTATATCTTTGTTGCAAAAACTCCTACCTATCCTGACTTCCCCCTTGCCTCTTCAGGGCAGTCCCCTCTCAGAGTTATCTGAGCTGCTATGTCCCAGGCTTAAGTCCTCAGTTTTGCCCACAGAATAAAACAGAACTCTCAACTTTCAGGTTGTGCATTTTTTTTCCAGTTGACTACTGTTTGCTCTGTCTTGGACAACCACACGTCTGTGTGTCCCAATAATGATGTCCTTCTACTTCTCATCTACTATACTTTCTCCTCTATAAAGTTGGTAACTTATTTGGTGCATTGATATTCAGTACTGTTTTATAACCCTGTGCACTGCACCTCATAGTTTCACACGGTGTCGTTCTCTGCTGGGCCTTCCTCTACGTACTCTACCTGGTTTGGCCTCAAGACCCAACCACTGGCCACTGCCCAGACACTAGCGCTTCCCTGAGCAGCGGAGGAAAAGATCGATACCGACTCTAGTACAGCCCGCCCGCCTTTCCCATCAGGCCTCGCCCGTCTATCCAAGCCCTCTTCCTCCACAGAGGGTTCTGGGAGATGTAGTTTTCTGCCAGCCGCTGTTCGTCACGTGACGTACTTCCGTCTGCGCCGCCCTGCGGCCGTAGAGGAATACGCGCCTAACGGGCTGTATCCGGCAGGGCTTCTGTGCTCAGGGGCGGGGCGGGGGCGTTCTGTTTCAGAGACAGCGGAGCTAGCTCAGACGCGAAGTTACCCTGGCCCAGAACATCCTGTGCGAACCAGGATCTTGACCAGCTGAGCCCCCACGGTCGATCCCGGCGTAGAGGCAGCCAGCCCGGCCTCGGTCCCTCCCGCATCAGGGCTGCGGAGCGGTACAAACTCATTGTCCAAGTTCCCTCTGCCCGGGCCCGGAGGCCCCTTCCCTACGAGGGAGGGACTCAGCCCCGGACGGGCAGGTGCCTGGTGCCCGCGGACCCTCTCCGTCGGGCTCGAACCCCGTCTTGGTGGGCGGGGTGGGACCAGCAGGGATATCCTCAGAGTTCGGTTCTTTCCTCCGCAGCCTGCACGAAACAGCCCGGGATGGCCACCAGGTTCCCGACAGCTTCGTGTTCGGTAAGTAGAGACTTTCTCACTTGAGAAAGCTGACTTGGCCGTGAGGGCGGACCTCTTCATCCCTTCACGGTCACACCAGGGCCTGAACTCACATATTCCCCGCCATCCCCCTGAGTCTCCAGAAACGTCCCTTGTCTTCTGGCACTTGGTGTCCGGTGCCCTGTCCGTGGGCAGTTACTCTGCTTTGTTGTCTACAGCGGACCCTGAATTCCTAGGGCAGTGAGGGCCCTTGTGAAGGAAATGAACCTCTATCGTTTCAGGTTTTACACGCACAAGTTCTGAGTTGTCTTCGCGTCCAGATTTTCAGGGCATCAGCAGGGAAATTTATCTCCTTTTTGTTCATTAGCTGTTCAGATGCTTGTATACTGAGTACCCTCGTGAGCTGGATCCAGACATTGATGCTGGCAGTGCAAAGAAATCACGTACGTTTCTTGTTTTAGAGGAGCTGTGGTCTGGCGCACAGAGTCGTTGGGCAGGATGGCGGGGAAGGAGTTTAAGGATTCAAAGCAGGAAGGAGCAGTGTTGTGACAGGAGAGAGCCAGTGGACCCTCTGGACCGTGCAGGTGGTTGAAGGACTGAACCAGAGGGAGACTTAACAGCGAATGCTGAACTCCTGAGCTGTTGGCACACCGGTGATGTGTCCAGTCTTGAGAACACTGTTGGAAGAAGTATCCAGGGACAGAGTGTATGTAGCTTTTTTTTTTTTTTTTCTTTTAAGATTTATTTATCTTTGCCTGTGCCTGTGGCTGGGGGTGGTGGTGGTGGGGGTAGGTCTTTCTTGCTGTTCCGGCTTTCTCTAGTTGCAGTGAGTGGGGGCTACTCTCTAGTTGCAGTGTCTGGGCTTCTCTTGTGGTGCACAGGCTCTGGGGCAAGCGGGCTTTAGTAGTTGCAACACGTGGGCTTAGTAGTTATGGTCCCTGGTCTCTAGAGCAGGGGCTCAGTAGTTGAGGTGCAAGGGATTAGTTGCTCCGAGGCATGTGGGATCTTCCTGGACCAGGGATCAAACCCGTGTCCCCTGCAGTGGCAGGTGGATTCTTTGCCACTAGACCTCAGAGTTTAGCTTTGTAGGTATTGAATATGTGGTGCCTTCAGTTGAGTCTGTAGCTCAGGTGGGAGTTTTCAACTAACATGTACCGATTAAAGGCACCTATGTTAGTGCCTTTAACTACAGAGTTATAGGTATAGGAGTAGAGCCCCCAAAAGGACCAAGTAGAGGCCTCAGGACAATGACAAGGGCTGCGTTAAAGAGGAGCTGGGGTGCAGGAGAGGTGAGAGAACATTTGGAGAGTGGTTTTTCCCCTACAAAGCTGAGAATAGAGAACTTCTTAGAAGCCATGATGTGAATTGTCTTGAAAGTATTTCATAAGGCCAAAAGGTGCTTCTTGGATTTCAGAATTTATAGGTCTTAAGCAGTTTTTCCAGAGCAAACAGAATGTTGGGTGTGCTACAGATATTCACTTCCTAAGAGGTGAAGGAATTGCATTAGGTTGTGGACAGCAGGATGTAAAGAAATGATTAGTAATAGTATAGGTGGTGGTGGTGGTTCTTCATTTACTCAGTCATGTCTGACTCTTTGCGACCCCATGAATTACAGCACACCAAGCTTCCCTGTCCTTCACTACCTCCCAGAGTTTGCTGAAATTCATGTCCATGGAGTCCGTGATACCATCCAACCATCTCATCCTCTGTCACCCCCTTCTCCTGCCCTCAGTCTTTCCCAGCATCAGGGTCTTTCCCAGTGAGTCGGCTCTTCACATCAGGTGGCCAAAGTATTGGAGCTTCAGCTTCAGCATCAGTCTTTCCAGTGAATATGCAGGGTTGATTTCCTTTAGGAGTGTAGGTGGCACTAGTGGTAAAGAACCTGACTGCCAGTGCAAGAGACATAAGAGATGCAGGTTCGATCCCTGGGTCTGGAAGATCCCCTGGAAAAGGAAATGGCAACCCTCGCCAGTATTCTTGCCTGGAAAATCCCATGGACAGAGCCTGATGGGCCACAGTCCATGGGGTCAAAATGAGTCAGATGTGACTGAAGTGACTTAGCACTTAGCACATGGATATCAGGATGTAAAGAAGCAATTAGTAATAGTATAGTAATAGTATTTTTTTAGGTGATCAAGTATGACAGGAAGGGTTTTGGTGTCAGGGGGAAAGGATTTCATTGAAGTGGCCTGAGGGATACAATTAACCTTAAAAATCAGTGAATTTTTTGTCTTTAAACAATAATTATACAGAAAGTACAATAAGAGAATGTATTTGTGATAGCAATTAAGGAATATAAAATAAATGAACATTATAAGTCTACAGGACCTATTAATAAAGAAGAGTTTACCACTATTGAATAACATTAATAGACACCACTCTTGGCCTAGGCACTTTGTGTGTGTGACATCATTAAAGTCTCAGGGCCCTGTGAGGCAAGTATGTCCCCATTGTACAGCTGAGGAAACTGGGGAGGCTGCCCACAGTCCCAAACTAGTAAGGGAAACGAGACAAGGGTGGCAGAGCTAAGATTCAGACCCACACAGAGTGTCTTCAGAGCCTGTGCTCTTATTGCCCTTAGGACGTAAGAGACTTTAACAAATGTAAACAGTATTTCCTTATTTCTGAGTACATGTATTTAGCAAACATTGACTATTATGCCAGGTAATTTTTTAGGGTTGCAGAGGTGAACAAGACTGACGGGACCCATACCCCATATAAGATACGGGAGATGGAGATGATAAGACATATCAGAGGAACATCATGAACAAAACTGTGGGTGTTTGTGCATGTGACAGTGGCTGGGTGGCTACTTGTCTTGGGGCAGCATTTAAGCAGAATCTGAATGACAACTTGATGATCATGGGCAGATGAAGGCACAGTACATGAAGCATTCCAGGCTTTGGAGACAGCTAAGTTGGTGGCCTTGCAGTGAGAACCAGCAGATGCATTGTGTAGTGGAAAGAAGGCATATGGCCAGAACAGGGAGCATGTGAGAGCAGGGCTAGCTTGTGAAGGGCCCTTTAAGTATGCAAATGATCATCTGGAAAGCCCAAGGAGCTTATTGTATTTTATGTTTTATTTTGAAATAATTTCAAAACTAAAGAAGTGGCAAAAGTAGAATAAAATAACCTCCTGTATTGTATTAAAAAAAAGAAAAACACCTTTCACCCAGATTCCCCCATTGTTATTTTGCCAAGTTAGCTCTGTTATTCTTTCTTTACTTGTGTATGTGTGTGTTTGTGAACTGGTACAAAAGGAACCACAGAGACTAAAGTTCAGTGTTACTTTCTACCGGAGCCTGTTTCCCCTTTGCTTTGTTGTGCAGATGGGGAGTGACTGATCATTTCATCTAAACAGGCATCACGCTGATTTGGGACTGGATTGCTGCTTTAGTTGAACTTGGATCACCTTGTTTTCAAGGGGTGTACTGATCGCAGGCTCCTTCCTTGCGTACTTTGTATCCTTGGTGCCTTAAAACCATGAGAGAATCAGTCTGCCTTTCCTGCCCAGTTTCTGCACTGACCACACTCAGCAAACACTGGGTGGGGAGAGCCTGCTGTCCAGGGTGGGCACCAAAGCCTCTACTGGTTTCTCTTTCTTTTGATGTCATCCTCTATCTCACCTGAGCCTGCCCTGCCTGTTCTCAGGCTGGACAAATGCCCTCGGTAAAGTAAACAGCCAGAAGCACTCTTAGCTCATCTGGGAAGAGCTCTCCCCTTTCTGGAATTTGGCTCATTTAGTTCTCCTTTCATCCGTGGGTCTCTGATGTTCATGGATTGTAATTTACCATTAATTTCTAGTTGTAGCAGCTGTAGTCCAAATGTATGATTTTATTGTGAATGAGTATTAGAAAATACCATTAGATGAAATAAAATATAACATCTTTGTATTTTGATAATTCTTTGAAATTAAAAATTAATTTGTTGAGAATATATTTATACCATATTGAATCTATATATCATAAATGTTACTGAATTACTCAGGTCCTTTGGTTTCTTGTTTCTTTTTTTAAAAAAATATGAATATATTTGAAATATAGTTGCTACACAATATTATGGTATTTTCAGATATACTACATAGTGATTTGACATTTGCATACATTATGAAATGATATCTGCCCCAAGTTTAGCAATCTGTCCCCATACAACATTATTGACCTTATTTGTTATGCTGAATCCCCATGGCTAATTTGTTCTGTAACTAGAGGTTTGTACCTCTTAATCCCCTTCACCTGTTTCACCATCCTTCCACTTCCGGCAACTACCTTTTTGGTATCTGTATTTATGTGTCTGTTTTTGTTCTGTTTATTTGTTCCTTTAATTTTTTAGATTCCACATGTAAGAGAGGTCCTATGGTATTTGTGTTTGTGTCTGATTTATTTCACATGGTGTAATACCCTCTAGTTCTATCCGTGTTATCATGATGACAAGACTTTGGGTTTTCTTTTAATGGATGAGTAATATTCGTGTGTGTGTGTGTGTGTGTGTGTATGTGTGTTGTACGTTTATCCATTCATCTGTCAGTAGACAACGTTGCTTCCTGTATCTGGGCTATTGTGTTTTCTTTTTTTATTTCTTAATTGAAGGATAATTGCTTTACAGAATTTTGTTGTTTTCTGTCAAACCTCTACATGAATCAGCCCCCTCCCTCTTGAATCGCCCTCCCATCTCCCTCCCCATCCCACCTCTCTAGATTGATACAGAGCCCCTGTTTGAGTTTCCTGAGACATATAGCAAATTCCCATTGGCTGTCTGTTTTATATATGGTAATGTAAGTTTCCATGTTACTTGCTCCATACACCTCACCCTCTCCTCCCCTCTCCATATGTCCATAAGTCTGTTCTCTATGTCTGTTTCTCCATTGCTGCCCTGCAAATAAATTCTTCGGTACCATCTTTCTAGATTCCCTATATATGCGTTAGTATAGGATATTTTGGAGGGGGAAATGGCAACCCACTCCAGTATTCTTGCCTGGAGAATCCTGTGGACAGAGGAGCCTGGTGGGCTGCTGTCCATGGGGTTGCACAGAGTCGGACACGACTGAGGTAACTTAGCATGCATGCATGCCTTGGAGAAGGAAATGGCAGTCCATTCCAGTACTCTTGCCTGGAGAATCCCAGGGACAGAGGAGCTTGGTGGGCTGCCATATATGGGGTTGCACAGAGTTGGACATGACTGAAGCAACTTAGCAGCAGCAGCATACGATATTTATCTTTCTCTTTCTGACTCACTTCACTCTGTATAATAGGCTCTAGGTTCATCCACCTCATTAGAACTGACTCAAACACATTCCTTTTTATGGCTGAGTAATATTCCATTGTATATATGTACCCCAACTTCTTTATCCATTCATCTTTCGATGGGCATCTAAGTTGCTTCCATGTTCTAGCTATTAATAAATAGTGCTGCAATGAACAATGGGATACAAGTGTCTTTTTCAATTTTGATTTCCTCGGGTTATATGCCTAAGAGGGAATTGCTGGGTCACGTGGTGGTTTTATTCCTAGTTTTCTGAGAAATCTCCATACTGTCTTCCATGGTAGCTGTATCAATTTACATTCCCACCAACAGTGCAAGAGTGTTCCCTTTGCTCCATACCCTCTCCAGCATTTGTTGTTTGTAGACTTTTTGATGAGGGCCATTCTGACCTGTGTGAGGTGATATCTCATTGTAGTTTTGATTTGCATTTCTCTAATAATGAGTGATGTTGAACATCTTCTCATGTGTTTGTTAACCATCTCTATATCTTCTTTGGAGAAATGTCTGTTTAGGTCTTTTCCCCACTTTTTGATTGGGTTGTTTGTTTTTCTGGCATTGAGTTGTATGAGCTGCTTATATATTTTGGAAATTAATCCTTTGTCAGTTGTTTCATTTGCTATTATTGTCTCCCATTCTGAGGGTTGTCTTTTCACCTTGCTTAGAGTTTTCTTTGCTGTGCAAAAGCTTTGAAGTTTAATCAGGTCCCACTTGTATAGTTTTGTTTTTATTTCCATTACTCTAAGAGGTGGGTCATAGAGGATCTTGCTTTCATTTATGTCATCAAGTGTTCTGCCTGTGTTTTCCTCTAAGAGTTATATAGTTTCTGGTCTTATATTTAGGTCTTTAATCTGTTTTGAGTTTATCTTTGTGTATAGTGTTAGGAAGTGTTCTAATTTCATTCTTTTACATGTTGCTATCCAGTTTTCCCAGCACCACTTATTGAAGAGGCTGTCTTTGCCCCATTGTATAGTCTTGTCTCCTTTGTCAAAAATAAGGTACCCATAGGTGCATGGGTTTATTTCTGGGCTTCCTATCTTGTTCCGTTGGTCTATTTTTCTGTTTTTGTGCCAGTACCATACTGTCTCGATGACTGTACCTTTGTAGTATAATCTGAATTCAGGAAGGTTGATTCCTCCAGCTCCATTCTTCTTTCTCAAGACTGCTTTGGCTATTCAGGGTCTTCTGTGTTTCCATATGAATTGTGAAACTTTTTGCTCTAGTTCTGAGAAAAATGCCATTGGTAATTTGATAGGGATTGCATTAAATCTGTAGATTGATAGTCATTTTCACAATATTGATTCTTCCTACCCAGAATATATTTTCATCTGTTTTCTGTTTATGTCGTCTTTGATTTCTTTCATCAGTGTCTTATAATTTTCTGTGTATAGTTCTTTTGTCTCCTTAGGTAAGTTTATTCTTAGATATTTCATTCTTTATGTTGCAATGGTGAATGGGATTGATTTCTTAATTTCTCTTATTTTTCATTGTTGATATATAGGAATGCAAGTGATTTCTGTGTATTGATTTTGTATCCTGAAACTTTGCTAAATTCTCTGATTAGCTCTAGTAATTTTCTGATAGTCTCTTTTGGGTTTTCTATGTACAGTATCATGTCATCTGCAAACAGTGAGAGCTTTACTTCTTCTTTTCCAATCTGGATTCCTTTTATTTCTTTTTCTTCTCTGATTGCTGTAGCTAGGACTTCCAGAACTATGTTGAATAATAGTGGTGAAAGTGAACACCCTTGTCTTGCTCCTGATCTTAGGAGGAATGCTTTCAGTTTTTCACCATTGAGAATAATGTTTGCTGTGAGCTTATCATATATGGACTTTACTATGTTGAGGTGGTTTCCTTCTATGCCCGTTTTTTGAAGAGTTTTAATCATAAATAGGTGAATTTTGTCAAAGGCTTTTTTTGCATCTATTGAGACTGTCGTATGGTTTTTATCCTTCAACTTGTTAATATGGCGTATCACATTGATTGATTTGCATATGTTGAACAATCCTTGCATCCCTGGAATAAACCCAATTTGATCATGGCGTGTGAGCTTTTTAATGTGTTGTTGAATTCTGTTTGCTAAAATTTTGTAGATTTTTGCATCTGTGTTCATCAGCGATATTGGCCTGCAGTTTTCTTTTCTTGTGTTGTCTTTGTCTGGCTTTGGTTATCAGGGTGATGGCCTCATAGAATGAGTTTGGAAGTGTTCCTTCCTCTGCAATTTTTTGAAAGAGTTTTAGAAGGATGGGCATTAGCTTTTCTCTCAATGTTGGATAGAATTCTGTGAAGCCATCTGGTCCTGGGCTTTTGTTTCTGGGGAGATTTTTTTATCACAGCTTCAATTTCAGTGCTTGTAATTGGGTTGTTCCTAATTTCTGTTTCTTCCTGGTTCAGTCTTAGAAGATTGAACTTTTCTAAGAATCTGTCCATTTCTTCCAAGTTATCCATTTTATTGCCATATAGTTGTTCAAAATAGTCTCTTATAATCCTTTGTATTTCTGCATTGTCTGTTGTAATCCCTCCTTTTTCACTTCTAATTTTGTTGATTTGATTCTTCTCTCTTTTTTCCTTAATGAGTCTGGCTAAGGGTTTGTCAATTTTGTTTATCTTCTCAAACAACCAGCTTTTAGTTTTATTAATATTTACTATTGTTTCTTTCATTTCCTTTTCATTTATTTTTGCTCGGATATTTATGATTTCTTTCCTTCTAATTTTTTTGGGGGGGTTGTTCTTCTTTTTCCAGTTGTTTTAGGAATAAATTTAGGTGGTTTATTTGATGTTTTTCTTGTTTCTTGAGGTAACATTGTATTGCTATAAACTTCCCTCTTAGAACTGCTTTTGCTACATCCCATAGGTTTTGAGTTGTCATGTTTTCATTGTTATTTGTTTCTAGGAACTTTTTTGTTTCCCCTTTGGTTTCTTCAGTAGCCTGTTCATTACTTAGAAACATATCATTTAATCTCCATGTCCTTGTGTTTGTTAGTTTTTTTCTTGTAATTGATACCTATTCTCATAGCATTGTGGTCAGAAAAGATGCATGATACGATTTCAGTTTTCTTAAATTTACTGAGGTTTGATTTGTGACCCAAGATGTGGTCTATCCTGGAGAATGTTCCATGTGCACCTGAGAAGAAGGTGTATTATTCTGCATTTGGATGGAATGCCCTGAAGATATCAGTGAGATCGATCTCATCTAATATATCATTTAAGACTTTTGTTTCCTTATTAATTTTCTGTTTTGATAATCTGCCCATTGGTGTGAGTGGGGTGTTAAGGTCTCCTACTATTATTGTGTTACCATCAGTTTCTCCTTTTATGTCTGTTAGTGTTTGTCTTATGTATTGAGGTGCTCCTGTGTTGGGTGCATAGATATTTACAATTGTTATGTCTTCCTCTTGGATTGATCCCTTGGTTATTATATAGTGACCTTTCTTATTTCCTGTAATCTTCTTTATTTTAAGGTCTATTTTGTCTCATATGAGGATTGCTACTCCAACTTTATTTTGCTTTCCATTTGCATGGAATATATTTTTCCATCCTCTTACTTTCAGTCTATGTGTGTCTTTAGGTCTGAAGTGGGTTTCTTGTAGACAGCATATATATGGGGTCTTGTTTTTTTATCCATTCAGCCAGTCTGTGTCTTTTGGTTGGAGCATTTAATCCGTTTACATTTAAAGTAATTATTGATACATATGTTCCTACTGCCATTTTATAATTGTTTGGGGTTGATTTTGTAGGTCTTTTTTCTTCTGTTGTATTTCTTGACTGTATAAGTCTGTTTAACGTTTGTTGTAAAGCTGGTTTGGTGGTACTGAATTCTCTCAACTTTTGCTTGTCTGAAAAGCTTTTGATTTCTCCATCAACTTTGAATGAGATACTTGCCAGGTTGAGTAGTCATGGTTGTAGGTATTTCCCTTTCAGTACTTTAAATAAATCCTGCCATTTCCTTCTGGCCTGCAGAATTACTGCTGAAAGATCAGCTGTTAAAACGTACAGGGCTTCCCTTGTATGTTACTTGTTGCTTTTCTCTTGCTGCCTTTAATATTCTTTCTTTGTGTTTAATCTTTGCTAGTTTGATTAGTATGTGTCTTGGCATGTTTCTCCTTGGGTTTATCCTGTAAGGAACTCTTTGCACCTCTTGGACTTGATTGACTATCTCCTTTTCCATGTTGGAGAAATTTTTAGCTATAATTTCTTCAAAAATTTTCTCATACCCTTTCTTTTTCTCTTCTTCTTCTGGGAGCCCTATAATTCAAATGTTAGTGCATTTGATATTGTCCCAGAGGTCTCTGAGACTACCCTCAGCTCTTTTCATTTTTTTTATTACTTTACTCTGTTCTTCAGAAGTTATTTCCACCATTTTATCTTGCAGCTCACTGATTTGTTCTTCTGCTTCAGATATTCTGCTATTGATTCCTTATGGAGTATTTTTAATTTCAGTAATTGTGTTTGTCTCTGTATGTTTATTTTTTAATTCTTCTAGGTCTTTGTTAATTGATTCTTGCATTTTCTCAACTCTATTTTCCAGAGTTTTGATAATCTTTACTATCATTTTTCTGAATTCTTTTTCAGGTAGTTTTCCTCTTTCCTCTTTATTTGTTTGGACTTCTGTGTTTCTAGTTTATTCCTTTATTTGTGTAGTATTTCTTTGCCTTTTCATTATTTTTTTTTTAACTTACTGTGCTTGAGTTCTCCTTTTTCCAGGCTTCAAGGTTGAATTTTTTTTTCCTTTTGGTTTCTGCCCTCCTAAGGTTGGTCCAGTGGCATGTGTAAGCTTCGTATAGGGTGACATTTGTGCAGTTTTGTTTTTTTTTTTCCTCTGCTTGCCAGGGCTGAGTGAGGTGGTAATCCTATCTGCTGATGACTTGGTTTGTATTTTTGTCTTGTTTGTTTGGATGAGGCATCCCACACAGGATGCTACTGGTTGTTGGGTGATGCTGGGTCTTGTATTCAAGTGGTTTCCTTTGTGTGAGTCCTCACTATTTGATACTCCCTAGGGTTAGGAGTTCTCTGGTAGTCTAGTGTCTTAGAGTCAGTGCTCCACTCCAAAGGCTCGGGGTTTGATCTCTGGCCAGGAATGAAGATTCCATAGGTGGTTTGTTATGGCATTTAAGTGAAGTAAAGTGAAGTCTCTCAGTCGTGTCTGACTCTTCGCGACCCCGTGGACTGTAGCCCACCAGGCTCCTCCGTCCATGGGATTCTCCAGGCAAGAATACTGGAGTGGGTTGCCATTTCCTTCTCCAGGGGATCTTCCCGACCCAGGGATCGAACCCAGGTCTCCCGCATTGCGGGCAGACACTTTAACCTCTGAGCCACCAGGGAAGCCCTGTTGTGGCATTAAGTGAGATTAAAACAAATACCCAAAAACAAGAAACCAAAGATGAACCCCAGACAAATGGCAGTTACAAAATCAGGCAAATAATAATTAAAATAATGGAATATACACACATACCTATACACCCATAAGCACAATCAAAACAATCCAACAAAAATTAAGTACAATAGATTGACCTAGTGAACAAAGAAAACCAAAAATGATATCTACCAGTTAAGAGCAAAACTAACTAAAGCACAAACTTGAAAACGAAACTAAAGCAAGGTGCCAAGTAGGAAATAAAACAATGAAACCAAAACTTACAAATATGAAAAGAGAAAAGGAAAGAAAAGAAAGAATAGATATGTAAAGTTAAATAGGGGTAGATAAGGAAGATTTATATACATTAAAGATTAACTGCAAGGGGAAAAGAACAATAGGGAAAGCAAATAGTGAATAAATGTGGAAAAAATAATAATAGGCTTAAAAATCTTTTAAAATTAAAATGAGAAAGAAGAAGAAGAAAAGAATAAAAGGAAAGCACCGCAGAACTGCAAAAAACCAACGTAAAGGCAGTTTTACAACAACAATAAAAAGTATGATTAAAAAAAAATCTCAAAAGCTTAATTAGATTTCATAGTGCTAATAAAATTGACAGCTACAACAGAAGGAAAAAAAAGAAAGAAATACAAAAGAAACTACAGAACAAGTCAAAACATAAGAATAGTAAATATTTTTCTTGAGTCAGTGCTGCCAGCATTCTTTACCTTGCTGGGAGTAACAGTCCACCTCACCCCACTAGGGTGCCTTCCAACACTGCACTGGTTTCTGGACCTGATGTGGGGGCAGCTCAGATTCTAATCTGGTCCTACTCCTGTGTACTGTTGTCTCCAATGTCCACAGCTATCAGAACTAGTGTGTTTTCTTTGTGGGAACTCTCAATGTCCTTTTATATATTCCATAGACACAGTGTCTGCCTAGCTGATCATGTGGATTTAATCTGCAGCTTGTATAGCTGATGGGAGGGGTTTGGGTCCTCTTCCTTAGCTACACTGCTCCTGGGTTTCAGTTGTGGTTTTATTTCCACCTCTGCATGTGGGTTGTCCACTGGGATTTGCTCCTGAAGCTGCCCTGGGGGGCTTGGGTCTGCCCCAGTGAGGGCCAGGTGTGGAGATGGTGCAGGTGCTTGGGTCACAGGGGTTCTGGAAGCACCAGGTACTCAGGGGGGGTTGGCGGCTAGAGCAACAGGAAATATAGTGCTCTAGAAGGGTATGGCAACCAGTATTGGCCAATACACTCCAATATTCTTGCCTCTGACAGAGAAGCCTGGCAGGCCACAGTCCACAGGGTCATAAAGAGTTGGACATGGCCAAAGCGATCTCACATGCATAGATGCAAGACTCTTTTTGCTTGTGGCAGCTCTGCCCCAGTGAGGGTTGAACGTGAAGGTGGCGCAGCTGCTTGGGTCATGGGGACCCTGGTGGTGCCAAGTGTGCAGGGACACGGACTGCCTCAGCAGCAGCAGTTATTGGCCCTACAGAGTCTTTTTTCGAGCCTCTGATAGCTGGTGATCAGAAGGCCTCTTTGGCCAGTCTTTCTCCATAGCTCTGCCTGTTCAGGCACTTACAGGACTCCCGTGCCTGGGGTCCTTCTCTGTTGTTGGGCACATCAGGCACATAGAGGGGCCCCCCTGCCTGGGGTCCTACTCTGTAGTTTGGTGCATCAGTCCCTTATAGGAGCACCCTGGGTGAGGTCCTACTCTGTAGTTCAGTGCGTCAGGCACTTGATGGGCCAGCCTCTCTATTGTTCAGCTGCCAATGCTGGCATGTGGGGAGAGAGAGGCTATGGCGATGACTCCACCCCCTACACATGATTCAGCAGTATCGCCTTGCTTCCATGGCTGCCTGGCTTTCTTCCACAGGTATTTCCCACCGCAATCTCATCCCTCACGTCCCCGCAGTCTGTCTCTCTGCAGTCAACAGCAGCCCTTGCCCTGGGATTGCTCCACAATCCTATGCACCAGCTCCCAGCCACTGTGCCTTCTAGGGGACCTGTTTCCCTGTCCGGGGTAGGTATGGATGTGGCAAGGACTGTCTGATTCTCATTTCATTTAAGCTGCCGCAGATCAGCTGTTTCACTTTCAGCTTTAAATGTTTCTCCTCTGACTCAGACAATTGCCCCGATGTGGGGATTGGATCTCTGCTTCAGTTCCCCCACCCACAGAGGGCAGGTCCCATCCTACTAATACACCTGTTTCTCCCCCTAGTTCTTTTGTCCTACCAAGTTTTGCGTGGTTCTCTATATTCTTTTCTGGTGGTCAGGTACTCCTGTCCACTTTCAGCTGGTGTTCTGCAAGCACTTCTGTGTCTGAAGGTGTATTCCTGATGTATCTGTGGAAAGAGATGTACTCCACATCCACCTACTCCTCTGCTATCTTGTTCCCTATTGTGTTTTCTTTTCCTTTACATTTATGTATTTTATCAAATGTATTTTTGGTTTGGTTTTTCTCTATTTTTAACCTTTATTCCTGAGTACTCTATGTCAATTTGTGTTGTGGTTTTTCTTATTACATTTTCAAGTTGGTTATTGTTGATGTATCAAAGAGCTATTGCATATTGATTTTGTTAAAAAAAAAAAAATTGCTGCCCTGTAGAACCTTTTTGATTCTCATGTTATGCCAGCTGTTTCTCTTAGGATTTTTAGTCAGAAAATCACATGTTTTTAGATAACGAGAGTAGTTTTTCCTCCTTGCTTAGTGTTTACCACTGGTATTTTGCTTTGTTCCCACTGTTCCAGGCCTTTTGGGACAGCGCTGACTAGTAGAGTTGATACGAAGATTTCAACTTGTTTCTGAAGAACAATTTCAAATTGTTCCTGATTTTAGAGGGAACACTTCTAATGTTTCACACAAAGTATGATATTTTTTATAGGCTTAGGGAAATTACTTTTACCTGTAACAAACTGAATTCTGATTTTTGAAAGTGTTAAATTTCATCATAGTACTTTGTTTCATCTATAGAGATGATTGTTCTCCATTAATGTACTAATGTTACTTATTTCTTTGTTACAGTTTTGTTTTTTAAGAATTTGGGCTGTTCTTTAATTTTTTAGATCTATTTCCTTCATAGAGTATTGTTTATGCACATATAGGATTCATTTTAATGTTTTTATCTAAATATTCATTAGTATTTTTATCTAGGTTTTTTAAAAATATTCATTTTATTTATTTGACTGCACTGGCACTCAGGCAGTGTTATGTGTGGTAACTGTTCTCTGAAGTCCTGCACCACTGGGATCTAGTTCCCTGAACAGGAGTCAAACCAAGGCCCCCTGCATTGGGAGTGCAGTCGTAACCACTAGATCACCAGGGAGGTCCCCGCTAGGTTTTGGATTTTTTTTTAGGATTTATTTTTTCATTTATTTTTAGCTGTGCTAGGTCTTCATGGCTGCTCTTGGGCTTTCTCTAGTTGCAGCAATTGGAGGCTATTCTTTAATTGCAGTGCTTGGACTTCTCACTGAGGTGGCTTCTCTTGTTGCAGAGCACAGACTCTAGGGTATGGGTTCGGTAGTTGTTGCCCTGTAGCATGTCAGTCTTCCCAAACCAGGGATCAAACTTGTGTCCCCTACTTTGGCAGGCAGAGTCTTAACCAGTGGTCGCCTAGAGTAGCCCTAGGTATTTTTAAGCAATGAAATTGTGCAAGTTGTGCTGTCCTGCCTTCTCTGTGAGATTATACGTTTGTATGATGAGTTTCTCATCATTTCCTGGCTCTACATCTAATTGAAGAAATTTTCTGTTTCTCAGATATTGATAAAACTTACTTTTATAGATAGTGTGGGGCGGTTTACTTTATGGAGAGGGTATACCTCTCATTACTATTTTATGATCATGGACTAATCAATCTTGTCTTCCTAATCCTTTCTGGGAAAATTTTGGCTACTTTCATTTTCCTAGGAAAGTTTCTATTTCTTCTAAGTTTTCATATTTATTGGAACAAATGTATAAATACAATTCTGCTGTCATGTTTGCTTTAAAAATGTAAATTTGTTTCAATATGTTAGGGAATGTTGTGAGCTTTCTGATTTCAGGCAGGCCTCTTTTCACCATTTTATAATAAACTAGAGTGCTTCTGACACAAACATTGGGTCTTTTATAAGGTACAGTGCCATATTTATGGTGGTATTTGTATATTTCTTAACCATTAAGCATGTATAAAACTCTACTGTTTTTATTAAGATTTTTTATTTTCTTTTTTTCATGTGTGGTGATAAAGGTGTTACATCCCAGCCCTGTTCTTCCTATAAGCCTGAGACTTTTCATAGTGGTGATTTTTTTTTTTTTTTTGTAAATCCATATCACATTACAGCAGAACTGCCTGTGTATAGTGATCACTTACAGATTTTAAGATTGCTTCTCTATCGTAGAGTTATGCACCCTGTCTTGGTCGTAATAGTTTTCTTTTCCTCATTTCTTGATTATGCTTATCCAATTAAAAAACTTTAATAGTTCTTTTGTATTTTATTTTTATTCTTATCAAGCTTAAAAATAGTAAAAGGCTTAAAATAGGGCTGCTGGTTGACTGCCCACCCCCCACAGCCCTAACGTAGATGTTTGTTTCCCTCTACAAAACTAAAACCTTCTTGAGGCCAGAATGGGTTTCACTCATCCTGAAATCTTCCGAACCCAAAACAATGTGTGGCATATGGAGGCTCAATTATTAGTAATGTTTTTAATTCTCTCTCAAAAGAAGTGGCGGCCTGGGCACAGGAGGCAGACTGTGGAGGATATTCTCCTTTCCTGGGTCCTCTACGTCTTTTCCATGTCTCCAACTGTAATTGCAGCCTGTTGAGTAATGTGTGTGTTGTTACAGGGGTTGTTGTCATTCACGGATATATCTATGCAGTTCAGCTGGGAAGAGTGGCAGCTGCTGGATTCTGTGCAGAAACACCTGTACCGGGATGTGACTCTGGAAAACTATAGTAACCTGGTGGCTATAGGTAAGTACAGCTTAGTGAGCCTGTATGAGCCCAGATCCTGAGTCATAAGTCACCATTGCCTTTTCTTTTGTTTATCTATCCTGAAGCCTCTGGAGATCACATGTTCTTAGCCCCTACTTAATCCTCAGCTCCTCGCTGTCGTCTTCCCCAAGTGCAAACAAGCTGCTTCCCTCCTGACCCCTTCGTTAATCTCCAGCAGTCTGACTACATCCTCTTTGACTTTCCCTTAACAGGGTATCATGGTAACAAACCTGATTTAATCTTCAAGTTGGAGCAAGGAAAAGAGCCATGGATCATAAACTCGAAAGTTTCCCATCAGAGCTGTCCAGGTGGGTGAGCAGATACCATGAAGCTGGGAGGTGGGGAGTAAACTGGGTTGGCATTCAGGCAGTTTCATGTGTGGGAACTGTTCTCTAACCCCTTGCACCATTGGAGCAGCTTGGCATGAGCCTAAGAGTCCTCAAATGAGGGCTATCACTTTCCTCCCATGACTGCAAGAGGTTGGTGGGCCATTCTCTGCACACTGCTCAAAGGTTGCTTTCTGGGTTAGTTTCCTTCCCTTGAACACATTCCTTACTGTGGTCATGGGCCTTATTTTCCCTTTTGCCTCTGCAGTTAATTCCCTCAACTTTACCTGCAGTCTTTTCCTTCTCTTCTCTTGACCGTCTTAGGAAGTTTCATTGCTTCCTTCACTCTTCTCAACTAGTCATTTGGAAACTACAACTGCTACCTTCTTGGGCGCTTTTCTTTCTTTTTTTTTTTTGCCACACTTCATGGCTTGCGGGATCTTAGTTCCTCAACCAGGGATAGAACCCATGCCCCCTGCAGTGGAAACATGGAGTCTTAAGCCCTGGGCACTGAGAAAGTCCCTTGGGCACTTTTCAGAAAAGAACTCTGCAACCTAGCCGTAAGTGGTTTTTATCACCTTAAATTTGTTTCCCTGACTCCTCTTTCCCTTCCCTTTCAAGTTGTCCAAGTTTGGGCTTCTTGTCTATATTGTAACTCTGGAAGACCTCTTCCATCCTGAAAATTGAAACTTTTCCCTCCCAGTGTTGTAACAGCAGAGCTGCCAACCTCCCCATCTCCTTCTTCCTGCACTCTGGTCCCAGCTTTATATGCTTCAGGACAGAGGTCTTGGTCTGCCACTCTGCTTTCCTCTGCTTTCTTAGTGGCAGAAATTGGAAGACCCTTCTGAAATTGCTCTTCCTCTTCAGTTTTCCCACCACTTTCTTCTTTGGGGAAGAAAATGTTTTTAGCAAGCAGTTCTGAGGAAGCAGGACAGCAACTGAGGTCCCCAGTACAGCAGTCATGTCCTAGGGTGACTGAGGCTTGTGTCTGATGAGGGCTGTCGAGACCTTGCCCTGCTGTTGCTGCTTTCCTTTAACCTTGCCTTTCTATCACTCTCATCATCACACTGTTCAGGCCTCACAGATGGACTTTCCCATTCTCTCTACATCTCTTGTCCGACCTGAAATGTGGCCTTCTCCAGGGCTGTTTTGGCATCCCTTTTAATTCACACATGTGCCCTGGAAGACCTCATCCCTCATGTCATTCAATACCTTGTATGTGCTGTTGATTCCTGCTTTTTACTGAGCACTGAATTTAGGTGTAACTGTCTACCTGTTTCTCTGTTTGAATATTTAATGAAGATCTCCAGTATAATAAGATCCAAAACAAAGTCCTTTGTCTTTCTCCAAACATGTCTCTCTCCCAGTGTTTTCAGTCTCAAAGAGCAGTACCTCCTGCTTCTCAAGTCTCAAATCTAGGAGTTTCTCTTGCTTCTGTCTAAAATGTTTTGCCTTAATTTTCTTATGACTCAATCCCTGTTTTAATATCTCATTGTACCATCCTAAACGTTGTACATTTTTACGTGCCTGTTAATTCACCTTTGTAGTAAACTCCTGAAATTATAAAATTGGCATAAATAGTTGGCAATGGCTTCTATTAATAAGTGCAGGCTAAATTTTTTAAACTTCTATTTAAAAAACACTTCTGATTACTGCTAACCAGCTACCCATTTCTGTAGAGGGATTTATTTTGGTTTGATTCACTTCCCTTTGCCCCCTCACTTGGTTATATGGTGTGTATGCACTTGGCCAGTATTTCTTTTGAACCAGTGTCAGAGGCCTGGACCAGAATAAAAAGACTCATTACATAGCAGTTCTAAAGCACTTTAGCTCTGTATCAGGTTTATTTATGATTTTTAAGTTACAGTGTGTTTTTTTTTTTCTTAGATGGTTGGGAAGAATGGTACCAGAAAAATCATGATGAACTTGAAAGTGTTGAGAGAAGCTATGCTTGTAATGCATTTGGAAAACTTCATCTGAGCAAAAGCCACATTTCTTCAAGACAAAGATTCCTTAAATATAACACACATGGAAGAAGTTTGACACAAAATTTAACTTCAGCCACAAGCTGCCTAAGAAAGAATGCTGATCAGTTTCATGGGTATGAAGAATCATATTTTATTAAGCATCAAAGAACTCATAGTATAGAAAAAAACTGTATATGTAATGAATGTGGGAAAGCTTTTCGTTGTAAATCACAGCTCATTGTACATCTCAGAATTCATACAGGAGAGAGACCATATGAGTGTACTAAATGTGAAAGAGCCTTCAGTGCCAAGTCAAACCTCAATGCTCATCAGAGAGTCCATACAGGAGAAAAGCCCTACTCCTGTATTGAGTGTGGGAAAGTCTTTTCTTTCAGGTCACAACTCATTGTCCACCAGGAAATTCACACAGGAGGGAAACCTTACGGTTGCAGTGAATGTGGGAAAGCCTACAGCTGGAAATCACAACTGATTTTACACCAGAGAAGCCATACAGGAGTGAAACCATATGAATGCAGTGAATGTGGGAAAGCCTTTAGTTTGAAGTCACCATTCGTTGTGCACCAGAGAACTCATACAGGAGTGAAACCCCATAAATGCAGTGAATGTGGGAAAGCCTTTAGGAGTAAGTCATACCTCCTTGTTCACATTAGGATGCACACAGGAGAAAAACCCTATCAATGCAGTGACTGTGGCAAAGCCTTCAATATGAAGACACAACTTGTTGTGCATCAGGGAATTCATACAGGAAATAATCCTTATCAATGCAGTGAATGTGGGAAAGCCTTTGGCAGGAAGGAACAGCTCACTGCACATCTGAGAGCGCATGCAGGAGAGAAACCTTATGGATGCAGTGAGTGCGGGAAGGCTTTCAGCAGCAAATCATACCTCGTTATACACAGGAGAACACACACAGGAGAAAGACCCTATGAATGTAGTTTTTGTGAAAGAGCCTTTTGTGGGAAATCACAGCTAATTATACATCAAAGAACTCACTCAACAGAGAAGCCCTATGAATGCAGCGAATGTGAAAAAGCCTATCCCAGGAAGGCATCACTTCAGATACACCAGAAAACTCATTCAGGAGAAAAGCCGTTTAAATGCAGTGAGTGTGGGAAAGCATTCACTCAGAAGTCATCTCTCAGTGAACATCAAAGAGTTCATACAGGAGAGAAACCATGGAAATGCTCTGAGTGTGGGAAATCCTTCTGTTGGAATTCAGGGCTTCGTATACATCGAAAAACTCACAAGTGAGAAATCAGAACAGAGTAGATGTTGGTTGCATTCTCACAGAAGTTGATCCTCAGGAGACTTCAGATGATAATGGAAGCAGGATATATAAGCAGGAAAACCTAAAAATACATTCTAATCAAATTAGTTACGTGGGAGGGGAACCAATTATATTTGGAATGAATATGCAAAAACTTTCAGAAGTAAGTCATGCAGATTTTTATTCGCAAGAGAATGGTTGAAGGAGTAAAGAGCAGTAATGGTATAAACAGTAGCATAATTAGATTTAATTTGGGGAATGCATATTAAGTCTGTATGAATTTAATAAATCAGGAAAGCAGTTTCCCATAGAAGATGTGTTACATGGGGAGTCATGTTCCAAATTTGATGCGGTTTTGGAGTGAGGAAAGTCCTTCTTGGTGGAGGATAAAGTAGTTGGGTTTTGTTTGTTTGTTTTTAGTATGTAACTAATAGGAAAATAGCAAAGAACATATTCTGAAGGTTCAAGGGCATGGAGTTTGACTTTCCTGAGCAACACTGCATAGCAGTTTTTAAAATTTTGGTATTTTATTTTTAAATGTAACTTGTTATATTTGATAATTTGTGGAATAACATCCTCCAATATTCTCCATATTAAATGCTAAGTATCAGTATTGTCTCTTTATTTCTTAGCAATATAACCAAAATAATGTGACTTTCAATAAATGAAAGGATTTGTTCTTACTCCAAATGAGTTTACTTATTCAGTAAATGGGTCTGTCAGTTATTACAGCACTCTTTTCCAAGAGTGCTCATGGTAATGAAGATTGATTGTATTTAATAATTCAGTGTTTGCTCCCCATTGATTGATAAGAGTGGCTTGGAATTCTCTGGAGAAATACCCCTCCTATGTTGTGCATATCCTTGTGGTGTGTCCCTCAGGGTGTCCTTCCCACCAGCCATAGGTGAGCATTCTGTCATGGTTGAGTCATAGTAACCTCTTTTCCAGTAGTTTGAGTCTCTAATTCAGTCTCACATGAACCAGAAGGGAAATAATCAGAATTCATTCTTGTCCCACAGTTTTACTAAGACCATCAATTAGTTCCTGCTATTTCAATTTCTCAGAATAACTTTGGATATTCTGAACCTGGTTGTCTGGTGTTCTCTGTGCTGCCTCATATTTGCAATAAAAATATTATTTTCTGCTAATGTTAAGAAGAATGAGTTCTATTTCTTGTAACTGAAGGGCTTTAATTGGTAAGTTGTTTTGCTGGAGTAAACTGTTGGATAGAAAACTGTTAAAGAAAAGTGGGGTGTATGGTTTAGGTTTATTCCTAAGACAAGAAGAAAATCTTTCAGATTCCTGTTTATATTCCAAAGTGGATACTTTTTAGCTGATAGTGTGAAATAGTGTTCTTACTTATGTACACCAAGAACCTTGTGGACTCTATTGGTAAGATTCTGGCAAAACTCAGGATCTATTGTCCTAGAAAGTTTTAAACTTAAGAGGAAATCTGGGACATCAGATGAAATGGCTAGTTCTGGTTCCGTCAGCTCTTAAACACAAGGCCAGACTTGAAGGCCTGAATCTCATCTCAGGGAAGTGTTGTCAGCAGCTCTCTGACATTGTGGAAATAATTGCTTACTCAAGAGTTGTAGGGTTGAGATGATGGAAATCAAAGAAACAGTTGCTGAAGTACAAAGTCATCTACCTTAAATGTGCACCAATCCCTTACATAAACATGTTAGAAAAAGTGTCTCTTGATAATTGATCATTTGAATAGAGAGATTTGTGAAGAATCTGAGGACTCAACCTAGCAAACTCATGATACACTTTGTATGCTTGTCACTCAGGGATACAGCCTAGATGTTTGCAAACTGCAGACCACAGGCCAAATACAGATTATTGATACTTTTATGGATGGCAAGCTAAGAAGCTTTAACATTTTAAAATGGTTTTAAAAAGCTCCAAACTACTTTATGAAGTGACAAAATTATTTGAAATTAAAATTTCAGTGTCCATCAGTCGAGTTTCATTGGAACACAGCCAGCCATAATCTGGCTGTGCGTTGCTTATACACTACAGTGGCAGAGTTGAGTGGTTGTGGCAGACAGTATTGCCCCCAGAACCTGCTAACTCCTGATGTAGATGCCCTTCCTTCCCAGAAAAAAGTGGACCATGCTTTGTAGGAGGAAGCTTATTCTTCCAGTACCCCATGCCTCAGTTACCAGCTGTGTCCAAATGTACTCTTTTTTATGAAGACATTGATCATATTGACTTAGGTTTCATTCTATTGATCTAATTTTAATTTAATTATCTCTGTAGAGGCCCTGTCTCTAATGCACATTCTGAGATACTGGGGGTTAGGAATTCAACATATTTTTGACAGGATACAATTCAATCCATAACAGTCTGCCCTCCTTCCCCCCAACCCCACCAAATTCATGTCCTTCTCACGTGCAAAGTGCATTCATCCCTGCCCAACATTCCCCCTGACCCAAATCTTAATCTACTCCAGCATCAACTCTAAATCCAGAATCTCATCTAAATCAGATATGGGTGAAATCTCAGATATGATTCATCCTGGGGCAATATTCCTCTCCATTTGTGAACCTATGAAACCAAAAAAAGTTATCTGCTACGAAAATACAATAATCAGATAGGCATGGGATAGACATTCCCATTCCAAAAGGAAGAAATTGTCAGGATAAGGGGTATTATGAGTCCCAATCAAGTACCAAAACTAGCAGGGTAAATTCCATTAGACATTAAGGTTTGAGAATAATCCTCTGTGGCTAAATGCTCTGTCCTCTTAAGTCCAGTAGGATGGTGGCCCTGCCTCTTCAATCCTGAATAGTGGGGCAGCTCTCTAGAATTGAAAAGGAGGCTTCACCCTCTGGAACTAAGAAAGCGGCCCCACCCTCAGTCCGTGTCCACAGCTAGATAGCTCTATCAACCTGTTTCCTGCCTGTAGAATCTCAGGGGTTTGACAAAGTTCCTTCATTTTAACCTTTCTCTGTTCCCTTGAGTCCAAGTTGGTAGCATTTCAGCCGAAATGATTGATTGGATTCATAAGTCACATACCCATAATCTCTTGAGCAAACAATGTCTGGCCAGATGCTTGATGTTATCTCTGGAGCTAGCTTTCTTGCTTTTGCAATATGAGTAAGCGGAGAGTCTTCCAAACCTTTGCAATCTAGTTCTTTATGCTAAACAATACAGTCTTAGTTTATCTTTGTCCTCATATTTTAGTATATCAGCATCAAGGAAAAATTAAGTCATGTCTTCAACACCTAGATTAGAAATCTCTCCAGCTAAATATCCCAATTTATCACTCACAAGTTCTGTCCTCTGGTAAACGCTGAAACACATGTCAGTCAAGCTATCTGCCACTTTTCTCCGAGTTCCAATAACATGTCCTTCATTTTTATCTGACACCTCACCAGTAGTACCTTAACATTCTCATATTACTACCAGTAATGCCTTCAAAGCAATCTGGGCTTTTTCTATGAAGTACCTCAAAACTTCCATCAGTTACCAATTCCAAAGCCACTTCCAAATTTTTACATATTTGCTAAAGCAGCACCCTATTCTCCAGCCAAAATCTTTATACATTTGCTAGACTACTGTAACAAGGTACTGCAAAACAAGTGGTTTAAGCAACAAAAATTTATTTTTCATATATTTCATAGTTCTGGGGGCCAGAAATATGAAGTCAAGGTGCCAACAGAGTTGGCATATTCTGAGGGAAGAATCCATTCCAGGCCTCTCTTTGACTTCTAGATATTGATCTTCTCCCTTTGTCTCTCCACATCATTTTCTCCTATGTGTGTCTAATTTGTGTTCAAATTTTTTCTCTTTATAAGGATATCAGTCATATTAGAGAAGGAAATGGCAACCCACTCCAGATCCTGCCTGGAAAATTCCATGAACAGAGGAGCCTGGTGGGCTACAGCCCATGGGGTTGCAGAGTCGGACACAACTGAACAAAAACACACACAAACATGCACCAGTCTTATTGGTTTAGAGCCCACCCTAATGACCATTTGAACTTGATTATCTCTATAAAGACCCTGTCTCTAAGGTCACATTCTGAGGTGGGGGGTGAGGACTCCAACATATCTCTTTTGTGGGGAAATAACTGAACCTATAACACTTTACAAGGAAACAGGCAACTTGAACAATACTCCAAACCAGCTGGACCTAACAGACATGTGAGCCACTCTGCTCCACTGCAGCAGAATGCATACTCTCCAAGCACTGTGGAATATTGTGCAGCACAGATTACACATTAGGCCACAGAACAAGCCCCAAAGGACACCACAAACAGCTCTAAGGCTTTGGTCAAAACTGGGACCAAATAATGATAACAGGTTACAATTCAAAGAATAAAGTAAGAATTCATATATCTGTTCCAGTTCAGTCACTCAGTCATGTCCAACTCTTTGCCATCCCATGAACCGCAGCATGCCAGGCCTCCCTGTCCATCACCAACTCCCAGAGTCTACCCTAACCCATGTCCATTGAGTCGGTGATGCCATCCAACCATCTCATCCTCTGTCGTCCCCTTCTCCTCCTGCCCTCAGTCTTTCCCAGCATCAAGGTCTTTTCAAATAAGTCAGCTCTTTGCATCAGGTGGCCAAAATAATGGAGTTTTGGCTTCAACATCAGTCCTTCCAATGAACACTCAGGACTGATCTCCTTTAGGATGGACTGGTTGGATCTCCTTGCAGTCCAAGGGACTGTCAAGAGTCTTCTCCAACACCACAGTTCAAAAGCATCGATTCTTCGGTGTTCAGCTTTCTTTATAGTCCAACTCTCACATCCATACATGACCACTGGAAAAACCATAGCCTTGACTGGATGGACCTTTGTTGACAAAGTATGTCTCTGTTTTTTAATATGCTATCTAGGTGGGTCATAACTTTCCCTCCAAGGAGTAAGTGTCTTTTAATTTAATGACTGCAATCACCATCTGCAGTGATTTTGGAGCCCAAGAAAATAAAGTCTGACACTGTTTCCCCATCTATTTGCCATGAAGTGATGGGACCAGATGCCATGGTATTAGTTTTCTGAATGTTGAGCTTTAAGCCAACTTTTTCACTCTCCTCTTTCACTTACATCAAGAGGCTCTCTAGTTCTTCACTTTCTATAATAAGGGTGGTGTTATCTGTATATCTGAGGTTATTGATATTTCTCCTGGCAATCTTGATTCCAGCTTGTGCTTCCTCCAGCCCAGCGTTTCTCATGATGTACTCTGCATCTGTATTGATATATATTTGTATATGTATAAACAACTAGGAAAGAAGGGAAAACTTTTTTTTAAAGTTGAGTATCAATACATACAAAAGGAAATGACATATTAGAAACTCACAGCTTGGTAGCCAGCACAGTGATTCTTTAAGGCAAGAGTCATCCATGAATGTTAAAACTAGGTGACAGATAGTTTCATTAGTTTCAGAACATCTTTACACAAAATGCTTACTGCTTATATTTGGAAAACAAGAAATCTGGCATTTACCACCTTAATTAAACAAAGCTAATATTGCAACTTTTGGTACAATCAAATATCAGGGAACTGGTTGCTGTGATTCTCAGAGGAGGGCACAACAGCATTTATACATCATTCCAGCCCAAAATGCATAACCTCAATCTAAATTATGAGGAAATATCTAGCCAACACTAAGTTTGGGCCATTTACCATGACAATGACATGCAATTTTTTAAATATTGAGGATGTAAAAGACAGGGACTGAAAGGCTTCTCCAGTTTAAACAGTTAAAGGTGCTGCACACTGAACCCACATTGTTTCTTTGACATTTTCTGGGCAACTGATGGAAGCTGGATAAGTTTTGTAGGTTAGATAATAGTACTGTGTTTGCATTAATTTCCTCAATTTTATAACTTTCCTGTCATTAGATAATAGAACGACCTTGTTGAAGACACTCACTGAAGTTTTGGGAAGTGTAGAGGACTCACACCTGCAACTCATGCTAGTACCGTTCAAGAAAAATATGTTCTTTTATAGAGAAAGCTGGAGAAGGACATGGCAACCCACTCCAGTATTCTTGCCTGGAGAGTCCTATGGCCAGAGGAACCTGGTGGGCTGCTCTCCATGGAGTCGCACAGAGTTGGTCACGACTGAAGCAACTTAGCATGCATGCGTGCATAGAGAAAGCAGATGCAGTCAAATGTAAATACTGGGTAAATATAGATAAAAGGTATTTAGGAATTCTTTACCATTTTTTAAATTCTGTGTTTCTGTAGCATTTATTCAACTTTTTAATAGCATGAAATTATTTGTAAATGATACAGTTAGAATGATTTTAGCAAGGTCTTTGGATGTCACATCAGATTATCCAAGTCAATTCTATTAATACTTCTACACACCACAAAACTTTCATAAAATAGGATTTAATAAAGTGAATTAATTTTCAAAAGTATCAGAATACAAAATAAGTTTTGCACTGTTGGAGCTGCTCTGTATCTTGACTGTAGTCATTAATACATAAACATTTCCTACTTCAGGGGATTTTCCCAACTCAGAGATCAAACCTGCATCTCCTGCGTCTTGCAGGTGGATTCTTTATCACTCATGCCCCCTGTGAAGCCCTACATAAGCACACAGGTGATAAAATAGAACTTAATACACACACAAATGAGTGTTAAGTAAAACTGGGGAAAACAGTTAAGTCTTGTGGATTGTATCACTGTCAACACTCTGGCTGTGATGTTATACTATAGTTTTGCAAAATGTTAACACTGGAGTAAACTGGGAAATTATATAAGAGCTCTCTTTTTGTTTTTTACACAGCAGGTGAATTTGCAATTATCTCAATAAAATTTTCAATTAAAATAGAGATGTAAAAGAAGAATGAATAAACTATTATGTACAGTCAATGGAATAGTCAATGGGATATTATATAACTATGAAATAAACTACAATTGAGTAAACAATATGTTTATGTCTTAGATATACAGTATTGAGAAAAGTCATTCTCAGATGGCTGTGTATAACATAATACCACAGTTAAAGGCCAGTATAGTGAAGTGGAATTATATATTACTTAGACACATATGTAAGTGATAAGATGATGAAATAAAAAGCAAGATCATGATAACCAAAATATTTAGGATAGTGTCTGCCTCTGTAAGGAAGAGGTGAGTTGGAAAGGAAAAACAGCAAACAAAGATTCCAAATATTAGTAATTTGTAATTTTCTGTTTCTCAGATAGATTCATGAACATTCATGAGAAGGTACTTTTAACTAATATTAGATTAAAAGGGACATAAATACAGGTAATTTAGATTTTGAAAAATAATTGGGAAATACTAAGGATAATCACAGGCCACTAAATATGAAAATTTAGATTAAATTTTTCATCAAGCCTAGATTATTGAACAGTAAACTGTTACCAAACATTGAAAGACTTGATCACCATTATGTTATACAAGCAGTACTAGAAATTTTTTAAAGGATAGATTACTCTCAAATTCATCTTACAATCCTCTATAACCTTCATACCAAAAGACAGACAAATAGAAAATTGTGTCTCTTGGATAGACACAATAGAAAAAAATTAGAGGACAACCTAATAGATGAAAAACTTCTGAATAAAATGGAATCTGGGTTTCTTTCCCCACATGTTTGTACATGTCTATATTATGTTGAACTATATGAAATTACCAAAAATGAACCGTTTTTGACATATGTGGCAAATTTTATTTTCCAAAGTTGACTGTAACAATATGTCCCATCTTGCATCTTCTTCTACAGTGTGATTGTGCCAGTCCTCCCACTGAGAGTCTTGCTGGCTGGTGATTAGTCTGTAACTAAAAGAATGTGGAGAAAGTTCTTCTGCTTTCCTCACTGGAACACGTGTTCTTGAAGCTTCTGTGGCCCTGTGAGCAGCTGATCAGGAGAAACCTCAGAGAATCCCGGGAGAGAGAATGGGCTCAGGCTCCATGGAGAGGAAAAGATGCTCGTTCAGCCCGCACATCCTCCAGCACCACACATTCCAGCTCCAGCTACATAAGGACAGCAAATGCATGAGGAAGCCTGACCCACAGAAACTACAAGAGATGTAACACCTTTGTTCTTATCTATGCTACAGTTTGGGGTGATACTTTAGGCAGCAGTACTGACTGGAATAGAAGTTTGGTCTTTGAAGTGGGATACTACTGAAACAAAATCTTAAAACATCTGCCACTGACTTTGGCTCTGGGTGGTGAGAAGAATGTGGCAGACTTCTGAGGCAAATATTAGTGAAAGACTGAAGGGCCCTTTGGAAGGGTGTTAGAAGAGCCTGAAGATCCTCAAGGAGGTTGTCGGTGGAGGCTTAAAGGGATATGAGGTAGAGAAGGAAATGGCAACCCACTCCAGTATTCTTGCCTGGAAAAGTCCATGGACAGAGGAGCCTGGTGGGCTGCAGTCCATGGGGTTACATGACTGAGCATGCATGCATGAGGATGGAGGGAGATGGGTTGGTAGCAATAAACTGATATAACTAAAAAAAAAAAAAAAAAGGATATGAGGAAAGTGTAATGGGAACATGGGGAAAAGGGTGTTTTGTTATAAGCGGCAGAAAGCTTCTCAGCACTGTCACCTAATGGACGCAGAAAATAGAAACACATCTAATTGGAACCAAGCAGGACCCTATGGGGCCTTCCCAAAACAGAACACCACTCCCACCCATGTCCTCTGCCTGCCTCTTATCTGTACAAAAGCTTTAGCCTCTTAGTGTATGTGTGTGTGTTAATCGCTCAGTTGTGTCTGACTCCTTGCAGCCCCATGGACTGTAGCCTTCCAGGCTGCTCTGTCCATGGGATTCTCCAGGCAAGAATACTGAAGTGGGTTGCCATTTCCTTCTCCAAGGGATCTTCCCGACCCAGAGACTGAACCTGGCTCTCCTACATTGCAGATCAATTCTTTACCGTGTGAGCCACAAGGCAAGCCCCTTAGCCTCCTAAGGCCTTCCCCAAGTTCCAAGGAACAAATTTAGTCAGAGAAGCAAGAAAATGCAGAAATAAAGGAAAACAGTCAAGCAAGACAAAATAATAATAGTTTAGCTGCTAAATTCAAAGATCTTTATTTCCTCTTCAGGGGCTTCCCTTGTAGCTCAGATAGTAAAGAATCTGCCTGCGACGCTGGAGACCCAGGTTCGATCCCTGGGTCAGGAAGATCCCTTGGAGAAGGAAATGGCAATCCACTCCAATACTCTTGCCTAGAGAATTCCATGGACAGAGGAGCCCGGCAGTCTATAGCCCATGGGGTCACCAAGAGTCAGAAACAACTGAGCAACTACACTTCTTTCTTTCAGGGGCTATAGATAATGTTCTGAGCTATATCCTTTGAAATGTTTTGCAGATACTGAAACCTGCAGCAGATGGAAACGTTAAGTATATGCTGAACACCAGTATGCAGGCCCCAGACAGATTGCAACCAGAAGATTGATGATGTTGACCTCCAGTTACCTCACCACCAACCAATCAGAAGAATGTCCACAGGCTGATCACACACCCTATAGCCCCCCTCCTTCACCCTGTCTTTAAAAACTTTCCCTGAAAGCCATCAAGCAATAGCAACCATGCACCTTGCCTGGTCCCACACTGGGCACCTGCTGTAAATACTGCACTTCCCTTCACCACAACCTGGTGTCAGTAGATTGGTTTTGCTGGGTGGGGGCAAATGGACCCAAGTTTGGTTCAATAACATAGTGACCTCTAATGGCAGAGCTGAGTTTTCTAGGTACAGTGTTACTGTGCTACCTGCCTTATTCTCATGCTACTTCCCTGGTGGCTCAGACAGTAAAGAACTCTGTCTGCAATGCAGGTAGACCTGGGTTCGATCCCTGGGTCAGGAAGATCCCCTGGAGAAGGGAATGGCTACCTGCTCCAGTATTCTTGCCTGAAGAATTCCACAGAGGAGCTTGGCAGGCTACAGTCCATGGGGTCACAAAGAGTCAGACACGACTGAGTGACTAAATACTTTCACTTTTTATAATAATATGAGAGAGGAGAGAGGAACTGAACAATGAACCACTCCATGAGGAATCATCAGTGGCCCAGTACAGTATTTCCATCCAGGAAAGCATTCTCAAAGCAAGAAAGGCCCTCAGGGACCAAAAGATCCTTAGGGAAGATTTCAGGAAAATCTCAGAGGGTACCTCATGTAACCCTTAAAAGGGAAAAAAAGGATCTTACAAGAAAGCCTTTGTGAAACCTCTCATAAAAAACAGACCTTCCATGACAAAGAAAAGGATAACAAAGACTTATCTCTAAGACAAAGTCTTATCCCTAAAAAATATTTTGAGGATATGTGCATGCCTTCTCAGTCACTCAGTCATATCTGACTCTGTTGTGACCCAGTGGACTGTAGCCCACAAGCTTCCTCTGGAATTTCCTAGGCAAGAATACTGGAATGGGTGTCCATTTCCTTGTCCAGGGGATCTTCTCAACAGAGGCATCCAACCTGTGTCTCCTGCATTGGCAGGTGGATTCTTTTCCGGTGAGCCACCTGGGAAGCCCTACAAATAGCCACACTTCTATAATTTTGTCCTGTGTTTCTCTTTCTATTCAAACAAGTTCCAATTTCACCATTTTTCTTTATTAGAACTCATTTTATCCCTTTAGTTAGCATACCTCCAACCTCAAGTAATGGAACCCCCATGGGCAGAGGAATCTGGTGGGCTACATACAGTCCATGGGGTCACAAAGAGTCAGATACGACTTAGCAACTAATCAACAGTGGCTAATTGTAGGGTTCCCAGCAAGAAGAGGAACAAGTGAAAGCTAATTGTAAACAGAAAGATACTATAAATACATACATACACACCACAAAGTTTTTAAAAAACAATAATATTGGGGCTTCCCTGATGACTCAGTGGTTAAAAATCAGCCTGCCAATGAGGAGACACATGTTCGATCCCTGGTCTGGGAAGATTTCACATGCTGTGGAGGAACTAAGCCGTAGTGACACAAATATTAAGCCTGTGTCCTAGAGCCCAGGAACCTCAATTAATGAAGCCCCCATACCCTAGAGCCCATGTTCTGCAGCAAGAGAAGCCACTGCAATGAGAAGCTTGTGCACCGCAACTAGAGTAGTCCCCACTCACCACAACTAGAGAAAAGCCCATGCAACAACAAAGACCCAGCACAGCCAAAACAATAACTAACTAAATAAAAAAATTTAAATGAAAAATAAATAAAAACAGCCATATTAACTTTAATTGAAAAAGACAAACGCTGGACAAAATAAAAAGAGATCTTTGCACTCCCAATCATTTTTGGACAGGAAGGAGGCTGAAAAAGATACTCAATAGCAAATATGGATCATGTTTTATGAATAAGGAAGGATGACTCAGCAGAACCAAGATCTAATGTGCTGCTAAGGGGTATGGAGAACTCCATGTGAGCAGTGAACTGGTAACATGTACCTGGCATGATTTGGAATTTCTATGGATCAGTGGCTGCTCTATCCCCAGCAACTGCTGTATGAGGATTCCTGTTGTCCCCAGTTGTGTCTTACTATTGTATTTAAGGTGTGTAAGATGAAGATAATAGGTATATTGATTGAGAGAAACAACATGTAAGAGTTGTATCCAAGGGAGAAGTCCTGAAGAGCCTCACCCCAAGCAGGGCCTGATTTCTATAATGAGATTGATCAATCTGATGCCACAATGGAATAAGACATTTGGGGTCTTGGGGCAGTAGATAGTTATAGCCTGTAGATATCAACTGTCAAAGCCAGAGGACTGTGGTAAGTTGTGTGTTCCTAAGATGACTACAAGAGCACCTCTTACACAGCACCCTCTTCTAGTGTCACAATGTGATTTTGTCACTTTTCCCATGGGGAGGAGAGGTCTGTGCCCCCTGCCTCTTGAATCCAGATGGGCTAATGATTTGTTCACAGACAGCAGATTGCAGCAGAAAAGAAGCTGTGAGACTTACAAGCCCAGGTTATAAAAGGAGATGCAGTTTCCACCTTGTTCACAGAAGCTCTTCCTGGTGAAGAATTTCAGCTGCCAGGTAAGCAGCCCAACTGCCCTGAGGCTGCTGTGCTGTTAAGGGGTGCAGACACCTCACACAAAGAGATGAACTAAAGAGGCCTGAGACTACTGGAAGAGTGAGAGATGCCTACACCACCCCAGGTGTTACAGCACCTGCTGTTCTAGCTCCAGCTATCAACTGATGGCAACCACACGAGAGACCCCAAGGCAAAATTGCCTGGCTGAGGTTATCTTGAATTTCTGACCCAGGAAACTGTGAGATATAATAAGCCACTAAATTGTGATGTGATCTATTATGTAGAAGAGTAACTGGACCAGTTAGAATCAGACATGGAAAAACTGATGCCAATTTGGGAAAGGAGTATGACAAGGCTGTATATTGTCACCATGATTATTTAACTTAGAGGCAGAGTACTCACTGGAGAAGGAAATGGCAACACAATCCAGTATTCTTGCCCGGAAAATCCCATGGACAGAGGAGTCTGGTAGGCTACAGTTCATGGGATCACAAAGAGTTGGAACAACTGAGTGACTGAGCACACATACATGCAGAGTACATCATGCAAAATGCTGGGCTGGATGAATCACAAGCTGGAATCAAGATTGCTGGAAGAAATATAGACAACCTCAGACGTGCAGATGGTACCACTCTAATGTCAGAAAGTGAAGAGAAACTAAAGAGCCTCTTGATGAGGGTGAAAAAGGAAAGTAAAAAAGGTGAATTGAAACTCAACATTCAAAAAACTAAGATCATGGCATCCGGTCCCATCACTTCATAGCAAATAGATGGAGAAAAAGTGGAAGCAGTGACATTTTATTTTCTTGGGCTGCAAAATCACTGTGGACGGTGACAGGAGCCATGAAATTAAAAGATGGAGGAAAGCTATGACAAACCTAGACAGCATGTTAAAAAGCAAAGATACCACCTTGCTGACAAAGGTTCATTAGTTAAAGCTATGGTTTTCCCAGGTGTCATGTACGAATGTGAGAGTTGGACCATAAAGAAGGCTGAGCACCGAAGAATTGATGCTTTCAAATTGTGGAACTGGAGAAGACTCCTGAGAGTCCCTTGGACTTCAATGAGATCAAATCAGTCAATCCTAAGGGAAATTAGTCCTGAATACTCATTGGAAGGACTGATGCTGAGTCTGAAGCTCCAATACTTTGGCCACCTGATGTGAAGAGCCAACTCACTGGGGAAAAAAGCTCTAATGTTGGGAAAGATTGAAGTAAAAAACAGAAGATGGTGGCAGAGGATGACATGGTTGAATGGCATCACCAACTCAATGGACATGAATTTGAGCAAATTCCAGGAGATACTGGAGGACAGAGGAGCCTGGTATGCTTCAATCCATGGGGTCACAAAGAGTTGGACATAACTTAGCAACTGAACAACAACTGGACCAACACACTAAAGGAAAGTTACATATTGTTCAACTTTATAAGTAAATAATATGTTTGAGATAATTTAATATTGAAGTTTATTAATGTATTCATCCTATTAATCTTAATGCAGAAATAGGTTAATATAAAAATACATATTTATTTATCTATATAACTAAAGAAAAACATTCAATATATTCTAGCCATTCTTCAGGATCAAGTCCTTAACAAATTCAAAATGGAAAGTAACTTCCTTTTAAGATTATAAAGGATATCTACAATCTTGTACTACAATTATACTGAATTCATTTATTTGTTTGAATAGTTTTCTCTTCAGAACAGCATGGTAGGGGGTACTTCCCTTGCTGTCCAGTGATTAAGACTCTGTTGCTCCCAATGCAAAGGGCACAGGTAAGATCCCACATGCTGCATAGTATTGCCAAAATAAACAGAAAAAACAGCATGGGGGAGTGGGAGGATAGAAATAGGTGAGGGTAATTAAGAGGTACAAACTTCAAGTTACAAGATAAATCAGTCATGGGTATGAAATAAACAGTGTGTAGTATATTATCAATAATTATGTAATATCCTGTATGGCAGTGGTAGCCAAAATTTCTGGCACCAGGGACTGGTTTCATGGAAGAACAATTTTTCCTCAGACCGAGATACAGGGGTGGAGAATGGTTTTGGGATGATTCAAGTGTACAACATTTATTGTGCTAATGATAATCTATATTTGCAGTTGCTTCCCAGCACTAACATCACTGCCTCAGCTTCACCTCAGATCATCTGTTGCAAGTGCAGTTCATAGTAGGGTTTGAGCTCCTACGAGAGTCTAATGCTGCCATTGATTTGATAGGAGATGGACCTCAGGCAGTAATTCGAACAATGGGGAACAGCTGTAAATACAGATGAAGTTTTGCTTGTTTGCTGATGCTCGCTACCTGTTGTGTAGCCCAGTTCCTAACAGACCACAGGCTGACACTAGTTTGTGGTCTGGTGGGTGGGGACCCCTGTTGTAAGGTAACAACAGACGGCAACTATACTTAACATGGTGATCATTTTGAAATGTATAAAAATATTGAATTAAGATAGGCTGGCACCTGGGAGCATTTGCAAATGGACAAACATCTCCCTGAACAATGGAAAACAAAGAAACTATAAAGGACTAAAAATAACTGTACACATGTGCAATTGGGAAAAATTATGAATAATAAGACATATAAAGGCCAAAAATAACTGCTAGTTCTGAGGTGCAGTGAGCAAAAGAAGGATACTGTGCATGATCCCTGAACAAAGTGGGTGGGTGGACAACCCTAAGCCACCCCTTTGGCCTAACCCACTGATCCACCCCTACCTTCACCCCATTTAAAGGGCCAGCTTACCCTAATTCAGAAAGCAAGCAAGGGCATTTGTTTCTTGTTCTGCAGTGTGAGTCCCAATAAAGCCTTGTCTGAATTCCTTATCTGGCCACTTACCAATTTCTAGCAATTAAAGAGTCCAAGGACCCAAGTTGGTAACAGAATCATTATGTTGTGTAACAGGATGTAACTTGCAATTATAAGACAAACAAGTACTAGGGATGCAATGTACAACATGATAAATATAATCAACACTGCTGTATGTTATATATAAAAGTTTTTAAGGGAGTAAATCTAAGAATTCTCATCACAATGAAAAATTTTTTTTACTTCATTAAATTTGTATCTATATGAGGTGATGGATGTTCACTAAACTTATTGTCATAATCATTCTATGATGTATTTAAGTCAAATCATTATGCTATACACCTTAACTATGTATTGTGAAAAAGTGAAAGTGTTAGTTGCTCAGTTGTGTCTGACTCTTTGTGATCCTATGGACTTTAGCCCACCAGGTTCCTCTGTCCATGGAATTCTCCAGACAAGAATACTGGAGTGGGTTACCATTCCCTTCTCCAGGAGACCTTTCTGACCCAGGGATGGGATCAAATCCTCATCTCCTGCATTGCAGGCAGATTCTATACCCTGTGAGCCACCAGGAAAGCCCAAATGTATACTGTGCTATATGTCAATTATATCTCAATAAAACTGGAGAAAACAAGGAGACTAAGACAGGATATGCACAGATGGAGGACTATGTGAGGACATGGGAAGAAGACAGGCAGCTGCAAGCCAAGCAGAGACCTTAGAAGAAACCAAACCTACAAAATCATGATATCCTGTCTCCAGAACTGTGACAAAATAAATTTATGAGGTTTATCCCACCCACCTGTGATATTTTGTTATGGCAGCTCTAGTAACTGAACAAACTTGAGATGAGGAAATTGGCTTCCCATGTGGAAACAAAATGAAATTGGAACAGTATCTCATACTATGTGCACACATACAACTCCAGACAGAATACAATTTAAATGTGAAAGCAAAACACTGAAACTATTAAAAGATAATACATGGAAATCCTTTACGATATCAGAATGGAGAAAGATTTCTTAACAAAACACATAAGTAAACCACAAATGAAACTATAAAAGAAACACTAGATACATTTTATGTCAAAAATAAAGCCTATGGGGTCAATGATTTTATAAACAAAGTACAGCATATATTGACAGAAAAGATTAAAACATATATTGCATATTGAGGATTAGTAAACAATATACATTCAGCTCCATGATCAGATAACACAATTGAAAAATGGCAAATATAATTGACAATTTATGGAATAAAAGCCCCAAGTGGTGTAAAAATGTGTATGCTTCAGCAGTGATTGTTGACACACATCCTGGTAAAATAGGGAAGAACAAATCTGACTCCATATTTGATCTGTTTCTTTTACTTTAATCTTTGTATTCTATTGCTTTTGCTAAAACAGTGTTGCCTGTAGTCTAAAATTTACAGGATAACCCATTCTCAAGTCTCTGACCTTTAAAGGTATAACAGTTTTCTATTCACACAGAGATAAAAAGTTGCAGAAGAATAACATTTCTCTTATTGGAGGTTTAAATGAACATTTGACCAGACCTACATGAACAGCTCTGAGAACAAAGAATTCCAACACTAAGAAGTTTGCAAAAACCAACCACTCTGCTTCTCCTTTCACTATAAAAGAAGCCTGAATTCTAACTCAGGTAAGATGGTTCTTATAAAACTCAATATTCAAAAAACTAAGATCATGGAATCTGGTCCCATCACTTCATGGCAAATAGAAAGGGGAAAAGTAGAACCAGTAGCAGACTTTATTTTCTTGGACTCCAAATTCACTGTGGATGGTGACTTCAGCCATGAAATTAAAAGATACTTGCTCCTTCGAAGGAACGTTATAGCAAACCTAGACAGCATATTGAAAAGCAAAGACATCACTTTGCTGCCAAAGGTCTGTTAGTCAAAGCTAGGGTTTTCCCAGTAGTCATGTACAGATGTGAGAGTTGGACCATGACTCTTTGGTTGAGCACCGAAGAATTGATGCTTTTGAATTGTGCTGCTGGAGAAGACTCTTGAGAGTCCCTTGAACTGCAAGGAGATCAAACCAGTCAATCCTAAAGGAAATCAACCCTGAATATTCATTGGAAGGACTGATGCTGAATCTGAAGCTTCAATAATTTGGTTACCTGATAAGAAGAGCTGAGTCACTGGAAAAAAAAAAAAGCCCTGATGCTGGGAAAGACTGAAGGCAAAAGGAGAAGAGGGTGGCACAGGATGAGATGGTTAGATAGCATCACTGACTCAATGGACATGAGTTTGAGCAAACTCCAGGAGATAGTGAAGGATAGGGAAGCCTGGTGTGCTTTACAGTCCATGGGGGTCACAGAGTCAGACATTATTTAGCCACTAAACAACAACAACAAGATGGTTCTTTGGGACACTAGTCCACCATCTTCTCTGTCTGCTGACCTTCCAAATGAAGTCTCTATCCATTGCCCCAGCAACTCACCTCTGGATTTATTGCCTTGTCATGCAGCCACCAGCATGAGCTTGGACTCGCTTGTGTTCTGCATTTTAAGTATTAGTTTAGTCTTTATTTTTCCAGGAGGTGGGTGCTTTGTTTTGGCCATGCCAATCAGGCTTGTGGGATCTTGGTTAGTTCCCCCACCAGGGATCAAACCCCAGCTCCCTGCAGTGGAAGCAAGGAGTTCTAATCACTGGAGCACTGGGAAATTACCAGTATTAGCCTAGTTTAAAAAAATCTGAATCCTGAGTATGGATCCCTTGTTCCTAACTCCTACTGATACCTTTAAACAGCATAGTGGTTTAATAGTTGAAATGGATATATTTTCAATCAGGGTAAATTAAGAAACAACTTTTTCTAATTTATATTTTAAAACCTAGAATGTATTTTTTTCAGTTAAACATTTTTTCATCTCATCGAGGTAATATCAGTTTTTCCCTTTAACTTATTTATTTAATATATACCCTGATCACCCTTATATTTCTAGAATAGAATCCACTTGGTTTCTAGTCTATGAAAATATTTCTATTTCTACAAAATATTAACAAAATATCCTACAAAAAATTATCTATTGATAACTTCTCAGTATTTTTGCATGGTCAGCAATAATCAAGTTCTGTCTGTGCTTCCTTTTAAATCATAATTTGTCCATTTTGGTACCTTTATGCTATTAAGTAAATAGAAACTTTTCCTTCTTCTAATTCCTCTGAAACAATTTTTTTTTTAAACATTTATTTTTATTCATTTGGCTGCATAGAGTCTTAGTTGTGGCATGTGGGATCTAGTTCCCTGACCAGGGATCGAACCCAGCCCCCCTTTATCAGGAGCGCAGAGTCTTAGCCACTGGACCACCAGGGAATTCCCTGAAACAATTTAAATATAAGAGTTCTCTGATCACTGGAAACGCAATGATGGATACTTTTTGGCACAGATTCCCTGATATTGTCTTCATTTTTATTCACGTCCAGGTTTTCTCGTTTCTCGGATCAAATCTGACACATCTACTCCTTGAGAACCATAAAGAATTTAGAATTTATTAATACAGAGTGAGTTCTCACTCAATCTCTTAAGTGTCTGTGGCTCTGCATTTTCTTTTTTCATCCTACCTGTCACTCTCTTTAAAAATATATATATAGTGACTTAATTATAACCTACCCCATTGCACTTGAGTTATAGATTAACTGCGCTTTTTTTGTGCTTTACGATCCGTTTTCCATAAATGCGTTAAAATTATTTTTCTCTTTTCTCCAAGACCGACCCGCGTTCCAACGACGCCTGACGCTGCGTGTCCCAGGGCCTCCTGGGAAGTGTAGTTCGGCAGGGCTTTTCCCGTGCGCACGCGCAACCTCTGCAGCCGGCTTGGTCCCTCTCTTTGTCCTTCGCCACTACGCGAGAGGCCACTGTGCGAGTGTCCGCGTGCTTGTGCGCGCGCTGTTCCCCGGCTAGGCTCCAGGCCGTCGGGATCTCGCGGATCCGCCCGGGTCGCGCAAAGCCCGGGGGCGGGGCGGTCACTTGGGTCCCGGTCCCCGTTCGGCGCGTCCGTGGTCCGAGGCGTTTTTTGCAGGTTCCGGGGCTGGATCCCTGTGGGGCGGGCGGAGGGGAATGAGAGGGTTCGCGGGGGCCGGGCTGGGGGTCGTGCCAGGGCTGCAGGTGGCGTCCGCCCTTCGGCCTGGGACTCAGCGGCTGGGTTGCGGTGGGCACCGGTGGGCTCCAGCGGTGGGGGGAGGCCCTTCCTCCGCCGCGGCCAGTGCTCAGAGCGCCTTGACGTTTCCGTCCAGACCGGCTCGTACAGGTGGTGTCTCCCACGCGCGTGGCCGGCCGCCCGCGACCTTCGGGACACACGGCCAGTCGTGGGGACGCCATGGGAGTGTACGCGGGGCGACCCGATTGTTCGCCTCCGTCCAGGCTCCACCCAGCTTGCCTCTGCTTTTATCAGTAGGATTTTTAACGGGGCGTCTCTACTAACAAAAAACCCAAACAACTTTGACAGTTGCTAATGCGGTGAGGACAGCGTTGGCCTCAAGCCTTGTCTCTGACTTTGACCCACAACTGCCACTTGAAACAGTCAACTCACAATTCTGGGTCTCAGGCTTTTCATCTGAAAACGAGGGAGTGGCAAGAAATTACTTTTTCTTCTCTAGCGTGGAAGCTTTTTGCAATCATTAAAACACATTATTTTATTGATTACTTATTGATTCCTTACTGTTTCAACCACATAGTGCTGGACTGAAACTGCTTTGCTTGCCTGTTTTCTTGGGTTAAGGATTTTAAAATATGTTCACTGTCGTCAGTTTAGAGTGTACTGATAAACAGATTCAAATGAAAATCATTCATGATCCCATCAACAGGAAATAGTCACTGCTAACGTTTTGTACATCCTTTAGTCAATAAATGTGTGTATATTGTTAATAACCTTATTTGTTCCCTTTAAGAAAAAAAAAATTGGGACTATGCTGCATATCCTGCTTAAAGCCTTTGCAATCTATCACAGATATGTTAAGTTGAAATATTTTGTCCCATGTAGGGAGTTTGACCTTTCTGTGGGAGTTCTTTCAACTTGCCCCTGAGATCTTTTCTTTCTCTTCTTTTTCTCCTTAGTCTGCCCTGTTGCCATCATCTCTGGACAGGGGACTGTATCATTCGTGTACTGGGAATATAAACGGACTCCCAAGACATTTGCCCATCCCTCTTTCTACTGCTGTTGTGGGTCTTGGTCACAGGCCCTGGGGTAGACTGCATGGAACCAGTGGCCCCAATCTACCATTTGTGCATATATCATCTATTTGGGGCACATGAATTTTTGTGCAGTATTAGAATTTGAGTAGACTCCAGGAGTTGGTGATGGACAGGGAGGCCTGGCGTGCTGCGATTCATGGGGTCGCAAAGAGTCGGACACGACTGAGTGACTGAACTGGCTGACTGACTGACTTCCTTAATGAATGCTGAATGCATCAAAAAAGACAGCATGGTGTATAGAACATCTGGCACATAGTTGTTGTTTAGTTGCTACATTGTATCCGACTGTTTTGGGACCATATAGACTGCAGGTCAGCAAGGCTTCTCTGTCCTCAAGATTTCCTAGGCTAGATTACTGGAGTGGGTTGCCATTTCCTTCTCTAGGGGATCTTCCCAACCCAGGGATCCCACCTGTGTCTCCTGCATTGGCATGCAAGTTCTTCACCACTGAGCCACCAGGGAAGCCTGGCACATGTTAGGTGTGAGTAAATGTCACTTTCCGTTGTTCTTTTTCCCTTGTAATTCCACAGGACTTGATGCTGAGTGGGAACTATGGGATGATGATGACGGTGCCCCTTCCTCCTGCAGGTGAACATGAGCATGTCATGGGGAGAACTGCGGTGCTCTGCAGGAAGCTGCTGAGGTAAAGTCAAACCCATGAAGTTAAAAGGGGTCAAACTGTATAGCGGAGGGGTAGGCTTCCATCTGCTGAAGGAACACATGGAAGTCTAGTGGAAGAGCACTCAGGGAAAGCTCTCTCAAGAGCCAACTGGCAAAAGCATTTGTTTAAATTAAATGAAAATAAGGTCGGATCTATTGTGCTGAGCAATTAATATCAGAAGTTTTTAAAAACTACCACACTGATGGCTTCTCACACTTTTTCCACCTCAGATTCTTATGCCTCATTTCAACATTTCTCTCTACTCTTGATAAATTTTCACTGAAACCCAACTAAACTTTGCCAAGTAGTTTCTGACAAAGGAAATTTCAAGATCACATTGTGAATTTGCCTGTCTGCTTAATTTTTATTTCATGAAATAAAGTGAAAGCGTAACACAAAGGAAATGACCTATTTATTTACTAGAGGTGTATCTTCCTTGTCTGGGGTATGTGTGTGTATTTGTATTATGATTGACTTTTCTTGAACCACACAGAGGTTATTCCATTTTTTAATCATTAAATTTATTGGCTTTTAAGTAAAATTTTTTGACTTTTGCCTTTGTAGCATGTGTAGGGACATTTTCCCCAGAATTACACAAATACTCATTTGTGTTTTCTTTAGGCACTATCATGGTTTTCATTACTTTAAGTTCTGATCCATCTGAAAGTACAGTTGACCCTTGAATAATAGGGGTGTGAACTGCATGGGTCCACTTTTATGCAGATTTTTTTCAATAAATACCACAGTACTGTATGATCAGAAGTTGGTTAAATCTGCAGATATGAACCTTGGATATAGAGGGTTGACTATAAAATTAATTATGTGAGGATTTTCAAATGCATGGGTGGTGAGGTGGACTAGTGTCCCTAACCCTCAAATTGTTCAAGGGTCAACTGTAGTTTGTTGTAATATATGAGATAGATATCTGGCTTTATTTTCTTCCAAGTGTTAATCACTTCTCCTATTCATTAAGTGATCAGGTTTTACTTTGGATGTAAAGTGCCACATTTATTGCATGAGAGATTTATGTATTTGGGTCGTTATGCTTTATTTAGCTGTAAATCTTTTCTGGAGACAGTATGAAATACTTTTTTTAAATATAATTGTACAAAAAAAAAATATAATTGTACAATATATGTTACTATTACATGGACCTATGTACACTCATTATCTTGTGTTTCCCAAAGTGTCCAAAGTGTTCCTGTACCTTTTTTTCTTCCAGATGAACTTTAGAATTGCTTGTTAAAAAAATTTTTTTTGAAATTGTGACTGGAATTGACAAAAAATATAAATAATTCAGGGCTGAATTATGAAGTCTTTCTGTCCTAGAAAGACCAATTTGTGTGTGAGGAAGTCTATTTTTATAGTCCCCATTGGTGGTTTTAGTTTGCTTTAGCCTATGAGCCATACACATTTCTTGTCAAGTATATTTCTATGTTTTATGTATTTTTTCTGATATGCATAGATTTTTTATCCTACCTTTTTATTTGTTTAAATAAGAAGGCTGTTGATATTACAGTACTGTGTCTGTTGATCTGGAAAGATGGTTTGCATAGTGGGAAGAAAGCAAAAACAGTTTTTAAATGTGACCTTATATTTTTGTTAAAAATATCCAGATTGTTTATACTACCTCTTAAGAGTGGTTATGTTTGGTCACAAGTAAGAATTTTTTCTTATTTAGCTTATGTACATTTCTAAGTTTTGTCATCATATTTTACTTCTGTAATAATAATTATGTCTCTTTGTTTAGTTCTTATGTGTGCCAGTTCCAGTTCTAAAATGAATATATTTTCACAATTTAGGGTATACAAAGGAATCATTTCTTGTGTAACTGGAAAGAACCTCAATATGTATTTCTGAGTTGATACCAAGGGCTGAATCACAGGAAGACATGAAAGGGAAGAGTTTGGTGTCTGAAGTGCTGCTTTAGTGTGTCATAGGGATGAGCAAGCTGTGTCTCTGTGGAACTAAGGTGACGGAATGTGTGCGTGGAAATAAGAGCTAATTCCAGGATGTATGGTGAGTGTGTGAACATATGTGTACATGAATACAAACAAATAACTTTATGATTTTGGAAGTAAATATCTTGAATGTAGGGCTTCCCAGGTGGCTCAGTCATAAAAGAATCCACCTGCCAATTGAGGAGATGCAGGTTTGGCCCCTGGGTCAGGAAGATCCCTGGAGAAGGAAATGGCAACCTACTCTAGTACTCTCACCTGGGAAATCCAATGGACAGAGGAGCCTGGTGGGCTATAGTCCATGGAGTTTGAAAGAGTCAGACACGACTAAGCAACTAAACGACAGCAACCCTGAACGTAGCAAAAAAGAGAAATAGCATTCATTTCTGGTACTTAATAGTTGTGCAGTCATTGGCACACTCTAGTTTCATTTTTCATTCTATAAAATGGAGATGTGAAATGCTTTTTTGTCAAATGCCTTTTGGGTTGTCTGTGAGGGTTGTTATAAAGTGCTTAGTATTTTGTCTTATATATTGAAAGCACTCAGATGTGAGAGCTATTGTTATTACCAGGAACTAGTCACTTTCCTTTTAATATCTCATTTGTTCCTCAGAATCCCCGTGGCATTACATAGTGACTAAAGAGTAATTCTCCAGAAATATATAATGTCTATGCATCAAACAACATAACTTTAAGCATATAATCAACAGAAGTACAAGGGAAAACTGGCCAATCTGTAATATTGGGAGAATTTAACATACTTCTTGTAGAAATGGATATGATTGGCAGACATAAATTAGGAAGGCTATAGATTTTAAACCTTAGTTTCCTATTTGTTCTTACCCAAAGTCACAAAGCCAGGAAAAGGAAAAAGTTGATTAAAACTTAGATCTGTTTTAATACAAATCACATAAGCTTTCCAAAAGTCTGTCACACACAGAGCTACCTTGTCCTTCCCAGCACCTGTTCCTCAGTGTCCTCAGTGGACGCTAACCGGATCTCAGGATTGCTTTTGCTGAGTAATCTTTATCTGTGTACAGAGATGTAGACTTCTGCCGTTTTTTCATATCACATTCTATTTCTGTCCCTGGTAGTCCTGTGTCAGAAAACACACTCTGGCCTTAAATGATTATGAACTCCTATTTCCTAGCAAGAAAGGAGGGGATTTTAGGTGCACTGTGAATATACCAATTGAAGTGCATTGGTCCCCAGGTTCACAGATCCTGGTTCCCCAGAAATGAGCCTGCTCCTGTGAGACAAGAAAGGCATTCCCAGCAGAGAAATTCATTCCTGGTGTTGAACACTTCACTCCCAAGCTTCGGGATAAAAGCAGAGGCCACAGAACTGAACAAACCTCAGACTTGCTGATCATCTCACACAGGCTGCAGAAATGACCATGTTACAGGTGAGTTTGTGTTTATTCCTCATTATTTTTCCAAGGGATTATAAGAGGTATGTAAGACTTGAGTGAAAAAGGAAAGATTACATTGTTAAGAAGTCAGGGGAAGATACCCTCAGAATGGAAGATCCAAACTGGGACAAAGTCAAAGCAGTGATGCAATAACTATAGGGCCTTGAGAAGTTCTTAAAGTTTCAATTTTTATAAGCCTTACTGTCCTACATAATTATTGAATGAGCTATAAACTTGGTTCTCAAATTTTCGACAAGTGTAATAAATATATTTATATGAATTGTATTATCCAAAGGAAAAAGGAAAGTTCTTCATGGAAAGTAAGTATTTACCGGTCATTCCTTGGGAAGCCTTTAAGTAAATGATATAGTGATAATGTCCTCAGGAGAAACGTTGTAATAAATACAAAACTATTGTAGCCATTTTTCATGGTTTTCCACAGAATGTGACCCAAGGGTAGTATGCCAAAGCCGAACTTAATCACCATAATTATTTATTTATTTACCTCTTTAGTTGTGAAGCAGAATTCACATGGAGAAAAGTTCATAAAATGCAGCTTAATGTGTTATCAAATGAATACCCATGAAACCACCATTTCATTTCAAGAAATTGAACGTCCCCTCCCAATCACAGCTTCTCCCTGACAGAGGAAACCAGGACTCTAGCTTCTGTAACCATTTCCTTGCTTGTCTGTTTAGTTTTATTCCTAAGTGTTTATACGCAAACACTGCAGTTAGTTTGTCTGCTGTTGTGCATGCTTATTTGTGTTTTGCTTCTTTCACTTTCACTTGTTTCTGAGATTTATTGCATTTGCAACCTTCTCTTCAATGAAGGCAGCTTCTTTTTTAAGAAATATACATTCCATTTCCTCAGTTTATTTTTTTCAAAGCTTTAAAAAAAAAGTTTATTTATTTGGCTGTGTCAGGTTTTAGTTGTGGCATGCAGGGTCTTCCTGCGTCTTTCAGGATCTTTCATTACAACAGAGGTCTCTGGTTGTAGCACATGGACTCAGTAGTTGCAATATATGGGCTTAGTTACTCCACAGCATTTAGGGTCTTAATTCCCAAACCAGGACTCAAACCTGTGTCCCCTGCATTGCAAGGCAGATTCTTAACCACTGGACCATCAGGGAAGTCCCTGAAGGCAGCTTCTTAATATCATCAAATCCAGCCATTATCAAGTTTCCATTAGTCTCATAAATTCATAAACTGTCATTTGTTTGCTCAGACTCTTAAGTAAAGTTCATACAGTGCAGCTGATCTGTCTCTTAATCTTGGTACTGCTTATTTTTTTCTATCCAAACCATTTGTTGAAGAGGCCAGGCCATTGATCTATAGTTTCTCACTATCTGAAGGCTCTGAATAAGTGATGTGGTGGGTAATGAATCCCCATGGTGTTACTGGTGTGTTGTCACCTGTGTTTCCTGTAAATTGGTAGATTCGAGATGTGCTGTCCAGTACTGAAGCCACCGGCCACATACGACTGAACTTAAGTTAATTCAGTTAAATCCCTTTGTCATGGTTGTCCCCTCTCAAGTGCTTAGTAGCCACAGATTGGACAGCCACAAACTGGGTAGCACAGGTAAAGAATGTTTCCATCATCACAGAAAGTTCCACACTGAGGTTTGATCAGTTTCAAGTGTGACTTCTTGGCAAGAATGCTTCAGAAGTTGTTGTACACGATGCCCTCTTTGTCTTGCTATGGCTTTAAATGATCACTACTTATATGGATCATTTCATTAGGAGCTGCAAAATGATAACACCCTCCTTGTAACATTTTTCTTTATTTACTAACTAGAACGCTGCTCTCTAGTACCACAAAATACATCAAAGCTCAGTTTGTACATCTTCTGCCCTAGACCTATAATTAGTAGTTTAAAATTTAGTTATCATAAAATTTCAGTATAATTTTAAAAGTATGGCCAAAACATGGACATATACTCGATTTTTGCATATTGGCTTGGTATTCAGGAACTTCATAAGCCCATTTACTAACTAATAATTTTTCTTTAGATTTGGTTAGATTTCCATGTTTATAAAAATATCAGCAATACTTTTTTTTACTAAAAAGAAATTCAACTGACTTCCTAGTTTGCTAAGACATTCTATAACAAATAAATGCTGATTATTTTTCAATTTTTGGTGTGTTGTTTCATCTGTTTGTTCTTTTTCATACTTTTATATTCTCCCTTATGAAATCTAGTCCTTCTTTTTGAAAAACATAAATGTGCTTTTTAAAAGCTGTTAGATTTTTCTGTTATCTGTAGTTCTTGTGATGTACATTCTTCCACTTACAGATATGTTTTATCTGTATCTACTGAGGTGATAATATGTTTTTTCTTAATTATTAATATAGTAAATATCAGTGATTTTTTTAAAGTATTAAATTAACCTTGAATTTTTGCGATAAACTCCAGCTTATTCTTAATATATTTTCTTCTTTATATTTTGTTCAGTACAGTAGCTTGGTGATGTTATTTAGGATTTTCACATCAGTATTCATGTGTATCTTGGCCTTTGCTTTTCCCTTCTTTCAGTATCCCTATTGAGTTTTGTTATCAAGATCATGCGAGTGTCAAAAAATTTATCAAAAGTTGCTTCCACATTATATGAGAGTTTAGTAAAATTGGAATTATTTCAGCATTAAATGTTTACAAAATTAACTGGTAAAGCCATTTTTTGTGTGTGAGATTTAAACTCAGGGAACCAGTTTTCCACATGGCCAATGCATGATTTGTAAAATCATTAATGAGTAAATGATCCAATTAAGAAGCAAGATAAAACAATAGATTTTAATGTGACCGTGTGAGAAGTTCATTTATATGAATGAAGATTCTACATTGCAGCTCATTTTTGTGAGACCAGTTTTGATGTGATGTCAAAGAAGAATGTCCACAGTTAACTAATTCTAATTGTTGTAGGGTCTTTGGATTTTCTTTATGCAGTCATGCCATCTATGACAGTTTTACATGTTGTTTTCAGTATTTATACTTGTTCCTCGCATTGTATTGTTCTGACCTCCTGCAGTACTTTGTGGACTAGAGGTGGCATTAGGAACACCCTTGTCTCATTAGGAACACCCAGGCCTGCACTGTGCACTACATAGCACATCACAGGTGCTCACCTCTGACACCAGCCCCCTGGAGTTAGCACAGACTCTGCAGGGTGAGAGCGCCATCCCCAAGAAGAGTGCCTTCACGTTAGTCGATAGCTATAAGTTTGAGAGTCCTCAGGCCACACACAACACTTCTGTCCAACTGGCTGCAGATTTGGGGTGTTCCTATGACCCCCTCAGGTTCGATGGAATAGTTCACAAAACTTAGGAAAGTGCTATACCTAAAACTAGTTTTATTACAAAGGACACAAATTAGGACCAGCCAAATGAAGAGACAGAGTGATGTCTGGCAGGGTCCCAAACAGAGCTGCTGTGCCCTCTCCCCGTGGAATCAGGATACATCATCCTCCTGGCCTATGTCTGCTTACTAGCCAGAAAGCTAACCTGAGGCAGAAATATCCAGAGTTTTTATTGGGTATTCACTGTGTAGGTATAATTGATTAAATCCCTGGCCATTTGATGGAACTCAGCCTCCAGCCCTGTCTTCTCCGTGGAGGTTGGACTGATAGCATCTCTCTGAAAGCCCCAACTCTCCAATCCAATGGTTGGTCCTTCTAGCATGGCCAGTGTCCACCTGGAGACTCCAGCAGCCCACTGTGAGTTACCTTGTTCCATAAATTCAGGAGGGACCCACCGCTAATAGCACAGAGACCTGCCATCCCAAAAAAACTGGCACAAAACCCAGTTATATAACCTATAGCCATTAGCTTCACATACTGTTTAATTAAAATTAAGTAAAATAGAAAAGTCAGTTTCTAGTCACCTTTGATGTATTCAGTAGACACTGATGGCTGCCAGTGACTATATTGGATGGTATAGATATGAGCATTTCAGTCGTCACAAGAAATTCTGTTGGACAGTGCTGTTCTAGTCCTCAGAGACCAAGTACTCAGTGTTATACCATTAAGTATGATGCTAGCTTTACATATTTTATAGATTATGATTATCAGATTAAATTTCCTCCTATTTCTAGTTTGTCGATAGTATTTTACAATGAACAGATTTTCACAATATGCCTTTTCTGCATTTTGAAATGATAATGGCTTTTCTCCTTTATTCTGTTAATATAATAGTGATTTCAGAATCAATATCTTACATAACTGAAAGAAACTTCATTTGGTCAGGCCACATTATACTTTTTATGCATGTGTGTGTGTTAGTCGCTCAGTCGTGTCCAACTCTTTGCAACCCCATGGACGGTAGCCCTCCAGGCTCCTCTGTCCATGGGATTCTCCAGGCAAGAATACTGGAGTGGATAGCCATTCCCTTCTCCAGGAGGTCTTCCCAACCCAAGGATCAAACCCTGGTCTCTTGTATTGCAGGCAGATTTTTTACCATCTGAGCCACCAGGGAAGCCCCTTTTCTGCATGGCTAGATTCAATTTGCTAACACTTTGTTAGGAATTTTGATTCTCTAAGAGCTTGTATTGTTCTTTTGCTGTGTTCTTGTCTGATTTGGGATTAGAGGTCTGCTGGCCATATAAAATGAGTTGAGACGTTTACACTCTTTATTCTCTGAAAGAATTTATATGATATCTTATTTATTCCTTGAATGTTGGGAAGAATTCTCCTCTGAAGCCATCTAAAACTTGAGGTTTTTTTGAAGGAAGGTTTTAAATTGTGAGTGTTAATTCCTGTAATAGTTAAAGGACTAATTCAGACCTTCTTTCTTCTGTCACTTTTAAGTACATTGTTTTTCAAGAAGTATATCTATTTCATCTAAGTTGTCATATATGTTGGCATAAATTGATTAATATTGTTATCTTTTTAACACCTTTATTGAACTATGATATCAGTAGGATCCACTGACATCACTGACAAGTGTATAATTCAGTAATTTTTTTAGTAACTTTATGTTATATAACCATCATCACAATCCAGTTTTAGAAGGGTTCTGTCATCCCAAGAGAATCTTTGTGACATTTACAGTCAGTTCCTCCTCCCATCCCCAGCCTGAAGCAATCACTAATTTGCTTGCTGTCTATATAGGTTTTCCTTTTGGAAATATATAAATGGATTTTTATAAATGTGTAATCTTTTGTTTCTAGCTTCTTTCAATTAGCATAGTATTTTTGAGGTTCATCTATGTTTTAGTATATGTCAGAAATACATTCTTATTGTTGATTATTATTCCATTATATTGGATATATCACTTTTTATATATCCATTCACCACTTAAAGGACACTTGGAATATTTATACTTTTTGGTATATTTGTTATATAAATATAGTTTTTATAAGTAATACTAATATGAACAATCTCTTATAAGTATTTTATTAATCAAAGTATAGGTGATTTACAGTGTTGTGTTACTTTCAGGTTATAGCATTTATATATATATGCATATATATATTCTTTTTCAGATTCTTTTTCATTATAGGTTATTATAGATATTGAATATAGTTCCCTATGCAGGTCCTTTTTGGTTATCAATGGGGTTTTATATATAGTAGTGTGTATGTGTTAATCCCAAACTTCTAATTTATCCCTTCACGTTTCCCTCCTTTCCCTTTTGGTAGCCATAAGTTTGATTTCTATATTTGTGACTTTGTTTCTGTTTTATAAATAAGTTCATTTGTATTACTTTTTTAGATTCCACATATAAGTGATATCATAATATTTGTCGTTCTCTGTCTGACTGACTTCTCAGCATGATAATCTCTAGGTCCATCCATGTTGCTGCAAATGGCATGATTTCATTCTTTTTTTGTGACTGTGTATATATGTACCACATCTTTATCCATTCATTTTTCCATGGATATTGAGGTCACATCCTTGTCTTAGCTATTGTAAACAGTGCTGTGAACTTAAGAGGTGCCTGTATCTTTGCAAATAAGAGTTTTCGTCTTTTCTGGATATATGCCCAGGAGTCGGATTGCCAAGTCTGTGGTAACTCTATTTTTAGTTTCTCAAGGAGCCTCCGTACTGTTTTCCATAGTGGCTACACAAATTTACATTCCAACCAACAGTGTAGGAGGGTTCCGTTTGCTCCATGCCCTCTCCAGCATTTATTATTTGTAGACTTTTTGATGATGGCCATTCTGTCTGCTGTGAGGTGATAGCTTATTGTAGTTTTGATTTGTACTTTTTTAATAATTAGTGATGGTACATATCTTTTCATGTACTTTTGGACCATCTATATGTCTTCTTTGGAAAACTGTCTATTAATGTCTTCTGCCCCATTTTTTGATTGGATTGTTGTGGTTTTTTGGATATTGAGCTTTATGAGCTGTTGTGTATTTTGGAAATTAAGACCTTGTCAGTCACATCACTTGCAAATATTTTCTTCCATCCTGTAGGTTGTCTTTAAATGTTGTTTCTGGTTTCCTTTGCTGTGCAAAAACTTTTATGTTTAATTAAGTCCAATTTGTTTATTTTTGCCTTATTTCCATTACTCTAGGAAACAGATCCAAAAAACTGTTTTTGAGATTTATATCAAAAAGTGTTCTCCCTGTGTTTTCCTCAAGGAGTTTCATAGCATCCAGTCTCACATTTAGGTCTTTAATCCATTTTGAGTGTATTTTTGTATGTGGTGTTAGAGAAGGTTCTACTTTCATTCATTTACGTGTAACTGCCCAGTTTTCTTAGCACTGCATAGTGACGAGATTATCTTTTCTTTGTTGTATGTTTTTCCCTACTGTGTTGTAGATTAATTGACCCTAGTCAATGTGTGGGTATGTTTCTGGGCTTTCTATATAGTTCCATTGATGTATATGTCTGCTTTTGTGCCAGTACCACAATGTTTTGATTACTGTACCTTGTAGTATAGTCTGGTCAGGGGGTGTGATTCATCCAGCTCTATTAAAGATTCTTTCCTGCTTATTTGGGGTCTTTTATGTTTCTATACATATTTTAATACTATTTGTTCTATTAATAGTTTTGTGAAAAATGCCCTAATTTCATAGGTGTTGCATTGAATCTGTAGATTGTCTTGGGTATTATGGTCATTTTAACAGTATTGATTCTTCCAATGCAAGAACATAGTGTATCTTTCCATCTGTTTGTATCACCTTTAATTTCTTTCATCAGCATCTTGTAGTTTTCAGAGCACAGGTCTTTTGCCTCCTTAGATAAGTTTATTTCTAGGTATTTTATTCTTTTTGATGCAGTAGTAAATGGGGTTGTTTCCTTAATTTCTCTTTCTGTTATTTCACTATTAGTGTATAGAAATGCAATGAATTTTGGTGTATTTCTTTTGTATCCGAAACTTTACCAAATTTATTGATGAGTTCTAGTAGTTTTCTGGTGGCATCTTTAGGACTTTCTGTGTATAGTTTCAGGGACTTTCCCAGTGGCTCAGCAATGAAGAATCTGCCTGCACTGCAGGAGACTTGGTAGTTGATAAGGGTTCAATACCTGGGTTGGGAAGATACCCTGGAGAAGGAAATGGCAACCCACTCCAGTATTCTTGCCTGGGAAATCCCATGCAAGATTGTCCAGACAGAAATCCCAGAAAGAGGAGCCTAGCAGGCTGTAGTCCATGGGGTTGCAAAAGAGTCAAATATGACTGAGCAACTAAACAACAATGTATAGTATCATATCTTCTGCAAACTGACAGTTTTACTTCTTCTTTTCAGATTTGGACTCCTTTTATTTCTTTTTCTTCTCTGATTGCCATGGCTAGGACTTCCAAAACTGTTGAATAAAAGTGGCAAGAGTGGGCATCTTTGTCTTGTTCCTGATCTTAGAAGGAATACTTTCAGCTTTTCACCATGGAATATGATGGTAGCTGTGGGTTTGTCATATATGGCCTTTATTATGTTGAGGTATGTTCCTCCTACGCTTACTTTGTGGAGTTTTTATCATAAATGGGTGTTAAATTTTGTCAAAAGCCTTTTTTGCATCTATTCAGATGATTATATGGTTTTAATTCTATTGTTTGTTAATGTGGTATATCATGTTGATTGATTTGCAGATACTGAAAAATCCTTCTCTCCCTGGGATAAACTCATTTTGATCAGGGTGTATGATCCATCCTTTTGCTATATTGTTGGATTCACATTGCTAGTCTTTTGTTGAGGATTTTTGCATCTATGTTTATCAGTGATATCAGCCTGTAATTCTCTTTATTTGTGTGTGATACCTTTGTCTGGTTTAGGTTTCAGGGTGATGATGGCCTGATAGAATGAGATTGGAAGTGTTCCTCTGCAAGTTTAGGAATAGTTTCAGGTAGTTTCAGTTTGGATAGGTATTAACTTTTTAAATGTTTGGTAGAATTCGCCTGTGAAGTCATCTAGTCCTGGACTTTTATTGTTGATAGTTTTTAAATTACTAATTCAATTTCATTACTGGTAATTGATCTGTTCATATTTTCTATTTCTTTCTGGTTCAGTCTTAAGAGATTATACTTTTCTAAGAATTTGTCCATTTCTTCCAGTTCAGTTCAGTCGCTTGGTCGTGTCCGACTCTTTGCAACTTCATGGACTGCAACATGCCAGGTTTCCCTGTCCATTACCAATTCCTGCAACTTGCTCAAACTCAAGTCCATCAAGTTGGTAATGCCATCTAACCATCACATCCTCTGTTGTCCCCTTTTCCTCCTGCCTTCAATCTTTCCAGCATCAAGCTCTTTTCCAGTGTCAGTCCTTTGCATCAGGTGGCCAAAGTATTAGAACTTCAGCTTCAGCATCAGTCCTTCCAATGAATATTCAGGACTGATTTCCTTTAGGATGGACTGGTTGGATCTCCTTACAGTCCAAGGGACTCTCAAGAGTCTTCTCCAACACCACAGTAAAAAAGCATCAATCTTCAGTGCTCAGCTTTCTTTATAGTTCAACTCTCACATCCATAGATGACTACAGGAAAAGCCATAGCTTTGACTAAATGGACCTTTGTTGGCAAAGTAATGTCTCTGCTTTTTAATATGCTGTCTAGGTTAGTCATAGCTTATCTTGAAAAGACGCTTTTCAAGGAGCAAGCATCTTTTAATTTCATGGCTGCAGTCACCATCTGCAGTGATTTTGGAGCCCCCAAAATAAAGTCTGCCACTGTTTCCATTGTTTCCCCATCTATTTCCTATGAAGTGATGGGACCAGATGCCATGATCTTAGTTTTCTGAATGTTGAGTTTTAAGCCAACCTTTTCACTCTCCTCATTCACTTTCATCAAGAGGTCCTTTAGTTCCTCTTCACTTTCTGCCATAAGGGTGGTATCATCTGCGTATCTGAGATTATTGATATTTCTCCCAACAATCTTGATTACAGCTTGTGCTTCATTCAGCCCAGCATTTCACATGATGTACTCTGCATATAAGTTAAATAAATAGGGTGACAGTATACAGCCTTGACGTACTCCTTTCCCAATTTGGAACCAGTCTATTGTTCCGTGTCTGGTTCTAACTGTTGCTTCTTGACCTGCATACAGATTTCTCAGGAGGCAGATAAGGTGATCTGGTATGCCCTTCTCTTGAAGAATTTTCCACAGTTTGTTGTGATCTACACAGTCAAAGGCTTTGGCATAGTCAATAAAGCAAAAGTAGATTTTGTTCTGGAACTCTCTTGCTTTTGCAATGATCCAGTGGATGTTGGCAATTTGATCTCTGGTTCCTCTGCCTTTTCTAAATCCAGCTTGAACATCTGGAAGTTCACAGTTCACGTACTGTTGAAGCCCATCTTGGAGAATTTTGAGCATTACTTTGCCAGCGTGTGAGATGAGTGCAATTGTGCAGTAGTTTGAGCATTCTTTGGCATTGCCCTTCTTTGGGATTGGAATGAAAGCTGACCTTTTCCAGTCCTGTGGCCACTGCTGAGTTTTCCAAATTTGCTGGCATATTGAGTGCAGCACTTTCACAGCATCGTCTTTTAGAATTTGAAATAGCTCCACTAGAATTCCATCACCTCCACTAGCTTTGTTCGTAGTGATGCTTCCTGAGGCCCGCTTGACTTCGCAGTCCAGGATGTCTGGCTCTGTGTGAGTGATTACACCATCATGGTTATCTGGGTCATGAAGATTTTTTTGTATGGTTCTTCTGTATATTTTTTGCCACTTCTTAATATCTTCTGCTTCTATTAGGTCCATACCATTTCTGTCCTTTATTGAGCCCATCTTTGCATGAAATTTTCCCTTGGTATCTCTAATTTTCTTGAAAAGATCTCTAGTCTTTCCCATTCCATTGTTTTCCTCTATTTCTTTGCACTGATCATTTAGGTAGGCTTTCTTATCTCTCCTTGCTATTCTTTGGAACTCTGCATTCAGATGGGTATATCTTTCCTTTTTCCTTTGCCTTTAGCTTCTCTTCCTTTCTCAGTTATTTGTAAGGCCTTTGCAGACAACCATTTTGCCTTTTTGTATGTCTTTTTCTTGCATTTCTTCCAAGTTGACCATTTTATTGGCGTATAGTTACTTGTGGTCTCTTATGAGCCTTTCTATTTCTGTAGTGTTGGTTGTAACTTCATTTCTGAGTTTATTGATTTGGGCCCTCTTGATTTTTTTCCTGATGAGTCTGGCTGAAGGTTTGTCAGTTTTGTCTTTTAAAAAAACCAATTTTTAGTTTCTTTGATCTTTTCCTTTTTTTTTTTCTTATCTCTATTTCAGGTATTTCTGTTCTGATCTGTATGATTTCTTTATACTAACTTTGGATTTTGTTTTTCTTTCTTTAGTTGCTTCACATGTAAGGTTGGCTTGTTTATTTGAGATTTTTCTTGTTTTCTGAAGTAAGCTTGTATCACTATAAACTCTCTTAGAACTTCTTTTGCTGCATCTCATTGGTTTTGGGTCATCATGTTTTTATTTTCATTTGTCTCTAGGTATTTTTTTTTATTTCCTCCTTGATTTGTTCAGTGGTCCATTGAATTACTGGCATATTACAGCCTCCATGTTCTTGTGTTTTTTGCAGTTTGTTTTTTTTTCTTTCTAACCTCAACCATGTTGTGGTTGCAAAAGATGCTTGATATGATTTCAGTTTTCTTAAAATTATGCAAGCTTGTTTTGCAGTGATCTGGAGAATGTTCCACATGCTCTTGAAAAGATTGTGTATTCTGCTGGTTTTGAGTGGATTGTTCTCTATGTTTATATTAACCAATTTAAAGAACCAATGTGTTCTTTAAGGCCAGTGTTTCCTTACTGATTCTTTGGTCTACATGATCTGCCCATTGATGTAAGTGGGGTGTTAAAGTCCCCTAATTTATGTGTGTGTGTGTGTGTGTGTGTGTGTGTGTGTGTGTGTGTGTGTGTAATATATAAAACCAGTGGCTCAGTGGTAAAGCATCCCCCTGCAATGCAGGAGACACAGGAGATGCAAGTTCAAACCCTGGGTCAGGAAGATCCTCTGGAGAATGAAATGGCAACCCACTCCAGTATTCTTGTCTAAAGAATCCAGTGAACAGAGGACCATGGTGGGCTACAGTCCATAGGGTTGCAAAGAGTAGGGTATGACTGAAGTGACTGAGCACAGCAGCACAGCACATTATTGTGTTACTGTCAATTTCTCCCTTTATGTCTGTTAACGTTTGCATTATACATCGAGGTGCTATGTTAGGTGCATATGTATTTACAATTATTATAGCTTCTTCTTGGATTGATCCCTTAATCATTATATAGTGTCCTCTTTTGTCTTGTAACAGAGAAGTTCTGGATTTGTTTCTGTAAGTCTCCTTTTTCCTGTCTTTTGTTCTCTTCTCTTGTGATTTGATGACTTTCTTTAGTGTTAGACTTGTATCCCTTTTTCTTTTTTGGTGTGTATATCTATTACAGATTTTTTGATTTGTGGTTACCATGAGATCTTTGTATAGCAATGTGTATATGTGATTACTTTAAGTTGCTCATCTTATAATTTCAAATGCATTTTTAAAAGCCTGCATTTGTGTTCTCCTCCCTACTGTTATCATATTTTACACCTATTTTATGATCCCTTAACTGCTTATTGATAAATGATTTTACTAGCTTTGTCTTTTAACCTTCTTACCAGCTTTGTGTGTGGATTACCAGCTTTACTGTGTGTTTTTGCCTTTACTGGTGGACTTTCTCATTTCTTAATTTTCTTTTTCACCTTGAGACATTCCTTTGTCATTTGTTGTAAAGCTGGTTTGGTGGTGCTGAATTCTTTTAGGTTTCTTTAGTCTGTAAAGTTTTTGATTTCTATAAAATCTGAACAAGTTCCTTGGTAGGCAGAGTATTCATGATTGTAGGTTTTTCCCTTTCATCACTCTCAAAGTGTGTGATGTGCTGTTTTGGTCAGGTTTTTATTTTCTGGTGGTATTTTGAATTTTTAAAAGCATATGTTTGTGCTTTCTTGTCATCTTAGGAGACTTTGGGACAGAAATCCATCTTGATCTAAAATCCAGATACCGTGACTTCCCTAGTGGTCCATTGGTTAAGAATCTGCCTGGTAATGTAGGAGACAGGGGTTCTATCCCTGGTCTGGGAAGATTCCTCATGCCATGGGGCAACTGAGCCCATGCACCACAACTACAGAGCCTACACTCCAGAGCCTGTGAGCCACAACTACTTAAGCCTCCTTGCTCTAGAGCCTACATGCCACAACTACTGAGCCTGCATGCCACAACTACCAAAAGCCCATGTGCCCTAGAGCCTGTGCTTTGCAACAGAAGAAGCCACCTCACTGAGCAGCCTGTGCACTGTAGCTAGAGAAAGGCCACACATGGCAACAAAGATCTAGAGCAGTCAAAAATAAAAATAAATAATTAAAATTAATTTTAAAAATGTCTGGATATCTTTCTGCAATCTAAATTAGGTTATATCATTTCCATCCTGTAAAAGCTCTAATGGCTAATTGTCAGCAGTGAGAAGGTGTGGTAACCACATCTGCCTTGCTCCCACTGTGGCCTGCAGTCCAGTCACTACAATGTACCCTGTGACCTTGTCTGACTGAACTGTTTATACTGTGTTAACCCTAGCAGTTTGGGTCCCCATTTTGGACCTGCTGTCACTCAGAATGCTTTTGTACCCCCTTTTCTATGGAAACCACTACTAATTTCCTAAAACTTATTTCACATATCACCTCTTCAATAGAGACTGATATGACCATAGATGGAGTGCTGGGCTCCCTCTCTGACCCATGTCATGCCCTCACTGGCCTTTCTGCCTCAACTCTTAAAGCAGCTTGCTTTGTTTATAAATGTACACATTTGTATATGTCTACAACCTAAGAAGTTTTTGAGGATATTGTTTTATTATCTTTCTTTTGTCAGCGCCTCTTCTGGTGCCAAATCTGACATTCAGTGAAAACTTTGTTGGTGATTTGGAAATTTTAAAGTCATGTATTTCAGTTCTCATGTAAATGAGGGGATGAAAGAATGCATAATTGCTTTTTATCCCACAAAATAGAGTGCAAAAGTTGGGACCCAATAGACATTCTGTAACTTACCATGATAAGAATGATGTGTTCAAGCTCTGGTACTTGTTTCCTACATCACCTAGTGATTCCTGCTTCTGATTCACTAGGATTGTGCTCTTATAGGGGTCATTCTCATTTGAAGATTTATCTGTGGACTTCACCCAGAAGGAATGGCAACTACTGGACCCCTATCAGAAGGACTTATACAAGGATGTCATGTTGGAGAATTATAGCAGTCTCGTGTCACTAGGTAAGAAAAGCTACCCAGGACTTCCCTGGCAGTCCAGCAGTTAGAACTCTGTGCTTCCACTTCAGGGGGCCCGGGTTCAATCCCTGGTCAGGGAACTAAGATCCTGAGAGCTTCGTGGCATGGCCAAAAAACAGAAAAACTGCCCAGAAGACCTTGTATTGTCTCTAGTACCATGCTTGTTTTTTAGTTTCTGAGAGCTCTGGGACTTGCAAAATTTTAATGATTTTTGGACCTAAATTTTAGAGATCAAAGTTCTTGGTCTATGAAAGTCCCAGGGAAAGTATTTGAACCTCACCTTCCAATAATGAAGTCTTAATTTCATTGTGCTGCCTCTGGAGCTAATAGTAATAGTGGTAGTGAGGCTCCTGAGGCTTTCCCAACAAAGGTCTGTATAGTCAAAGCTATGGTTTTTCTAGTTGTCATATATGGATGTGAGTGAGAGTTGGACCATAAAGAAGGCTGAGTGTTGAAGAATTGATGCTTTTGAACTGTGGTGTTGGAAATGACTCTTGAGAGTCCCTTGGACTGCAAGAGGATCAAACTAGTCAATCCTAAAGGAAATCTATCCTGAATATTCATTGGAAGGACTGATGCTAAAACTGAAGCTCCAATACTTTGGCCACCTAATGTGAAGAACCAACTCATTGGAAAAGACCCTGATGCTGGGAAAGATTGAAGATAGTTGGATGGCATCACTGACTCAGTAGACATGAGCTTGAGAAAGCTCCAGGAGATGGTAAAGGACAGGGAAGCCTGGCATACTGCAGTCCATGGGGTCGCAAAGAGTTGGACACGACTGAGTGACTGAACAGCCACAAAGCTCCTGAGGCATGTAATTTACTGAATTTCACATATTGTTCTTATATTGACTCAATCGTAAGAGCAATCCTGTCTGGCAGGTGTGTTGCTTTTTTTTTTTTTTCTCATGAGGAAATTGAGACAAAGAAAAAAGTTAAGTATTTTTCCCAAGGCATGATAGCTCGGAAATGAAAGAGCCTGAATTTGAACCAGGGCAGACCAACTACAGAGCCTCTGTAGGGTTTATGGTTTTGGACTTGAGTTATAGAAGTCAAAGATTCTTAGACTTTGTTATCCACTGGGGAGACTGTTACTATTCCTCTGAGGATTGTTTACTTTGTTGGTATTCATGAGGGTAGCTTCATTGGGTCAGCTCATTCTAAACCTTGCTCATTCTTCAGAGGCCTCAAAGGCCATGCAGTAGGGGCCAAGGTCTTTGTCATTTTCCCTGAACAGGGTATGAAGTTATGAAACCTGGTGTCATCCTTAAGTTGGAGCAAGGAGAAGAGCCATGGACAGGAGATGGAGAAATTCCAAGTTCAGACTCACTAGGTGAGTGTATGAAGACCAGGCAGAGGAGAGAAAGTGGAAGTCAGTCTCAGCTGGGTGGGGGTTGGCATCCTTGAAATGTGCCTTAGAGGGCTCTTTTCAAAATCTCAAAGCTTTAATGGTGATTCAGAACAGTTAACATGAGCTACTGAAGTGAATCACATTACATGTGGCTTCTTTGCTTGTAGCTTGAAGTGAAATGTTTCCAGCTGGTCTGGCCCATGATGTTACTCCCAGTCTTTCACATCTGGGACTTTGACTTCTTATTAGGTATTCTGTCCCCTGATGTGGTTAATCTCCTCCTGTCCTTCCTCCTCTCTGTGGTCAAAGACACCTGTGCTTGACCATCAGGGCTTTATTTTTCCTCGCTTTGGGTATCTCTGATGGGAAACCCTCTCTGTTCAGCCTTATTATGTCAGAAAATGGATTATCATTCCTCCCAAACTGTTGGTCCACTTTTCCCCTTGGCTGGTCAAGTTCTGTTGTGCTTTTTCTGTAGCTTAGACAAGGAGTATATAGAATTACCTCTTTCTGCCATTTTTTTTCACTAAGTTTTTTACCTTTGGAAAACATCTTTTGAAAGACTTCTCTATTCTCACTTAAAACTAAGTCTAGTCTGAACTTCCCAAATTGCTAGCTAGTGTAGATCCCGGTTCTCATCTTCTTTTGTGAGTTATGTGGCACCACCAAGCATCCAGCACTGCTCTGATCAGCTGGGCCCTCCTCCTCGTTACCTGTTGTGTGACACTGACTTAATTCAAGGACCCTCAAAAGCAGACCCTGAGATACTTATTGGGACTGTGATCTCCACAGTGTTAGTGGGAGAAGGGGAAGCGAGATGGCGTGAGAGAGGAATGCATGAACAGTATGCTTCTGGGAACCCTCTGAGGGACCAGAAATCTAGTGCCACCCTCTGCCTCCTGTCTCCCAGTGACTGAGTATGGCCCCAGGGAACATTAGGGCTCCAGAGTATCTGGCATACCTGCATATGGCCCAAGAAGGCACTTGCAGCCCATCTCCATCTCTTGGTGGAGAGATGTGGGCACCCTGGTTAGGCCCCACAATTGACCTGAGCTGCAGTGTCCTCTGAGTGTGGCTGAAGGGAGGCAGGTGACACTGAGGACCTGTGTAGTAAGCCCATGTAGCCTGTTCAGTGATTACACCCTTTGCCCCAAGTTGGTGGTCAGTTTCATTCAAACTTAATCTACTGTCTGCTTTCTGTTCTTGTTTAAAGTGTTTTTCAATACCTGGAGGTTAGACATTGCAGTCATATTAGGAAACTAAACATTAAAAAGCATTGATTCCCTCAAATAGCATTTCTAGGTTTTTATTCAGTAAGCACAACCATGGAAGAACTTACAGGATTTTTTTTTCTTCATAGATCAAGTCTTTCAAGTAAATGGTCACATGACTTGGCACAAGGATAACAAGAAGTTTAAAAATATGAAACAAGATCATGAATGTGATGCACTTGGAAAAAAGTTTAATCTGAGCACAAACTTTATTCCTTTAAGGAAATCAAACAAAGAAGGTGACATAGATGGGTTAATTTTAAAACATCATTTAGATTTTCTTATTCCGAAAGCAAACTATGGAAGAATGGAACCAGCTGACTTAAACATATTTGATAAATTATTTCTCCATACGAAGACTGAGGAAACTGATACTTGGTTAAAATACTATGCATGTGATAAAGTTAGCTATAAGAAGTCACAGATTATCATATATCACAGAAGTCGTTCAGGGGAGAAACTCTATGAATGCAGTGAATGTAGGAAACGCTTCAGTAAGAAATCAAGTCTCATTAAACATCAGAGCAGACATATAAGAGAAATAGCCTATGGCTGTGGTAAATGTGGCAAGACTTTTCCCCAGAAGTCACAGTTTATTACACATCATAGAACTCATACAGGAGAGAAACCTTACAATTGTAGCCAATGTGGGAAAGCCTTCTCCCAAAAGTCACAGCTAACATCCCATCAGAGGACACATACAGGAGAGAAACCATATGAATGTGGTGCGTGTGGGAAAGCCTTCTCCCGGAAGTCACATCTCATATCACATTGGAGGACACACACAGGAGAGAAACCCTATGGATGCACTGAATGTGGGAGGGCCTTTAGTGAAAAGTCAAATCTCATCAATCATCAAAGGATTCATACAGGAGAGAAACCTTTTGAATGCAGAGAATGTGGGAAAGCCTTCAGCAGGAAGTCACAGCTTGTCACACATCACAGGACCCACACAGGAACAAAACCCTATGGATGTAGTGATTGTAGAAAAGCCTTCTTTGAGAAATCAGAGTTAATTAGACATCAAACAATTCATACTGGAGAGAAACCCTATGAATGCAGTGAATGTGGGAAAGCCTTCAGAGAGAGGTCTAGTCTTATTAACCATCAGAGAACCCATACAGGAGAGAAGCCTCATGGATGCATCCAGTGTGGGAAAGCCTTTTCCCAGAAATCTCACCTCTTATCACATCAGATGACACACACAGGAGAAAAACCCTTTGTATGCACTAAGTGTGGGAAGGCCTTCAGCAGGAAATCCCAGCTTGTCAGACATCAGAGAACTCATACAGGTGAAAAACCCTATGAGTGCAGTGAATGTGGGAAAGCTTTCAGTGAAAAATTAAGCCTTACTAATCACCAGAGAATTCACACAGGAGAAAAACCGTATGTGTGCAGTGAGTGTGGGAAAGCCTTTTGTCAGAAGTCACATCTCATATCACATCAGAGGACACACACAGGAGAGAAACCCTATGAATGCAATGAATGTGGGAAAGCCTTTGGTGAAAAGTCAAGTCTTGCAACACATCAGAGAACCCATACAGGAGAAAAACCTTATGCATGCAGGGATTGTGAAAAAGCCTTCTCCCAGAAGTCACAGCTCAATACTCACCAGAGAATTCACACAGGAGAGAAACCGTATGGATGCAGTCTTTGTCAAAAAGCTTTCTTTGAAAAATCAGAACTAATTAGACATCAGAGAACTCATACAGGAGAAAAACCTTATGAATGCAGTGAATGTAGGAAAGCCTTCAGGGAGAGATCAAGTCTCATAAATCATCAGAGGACACATACAGGAGAGAAACCCTTTGAATGCAGCGACTGTGGCAAAGCCTTCTCGCGGAAGTCACACCTCATACCACATCAGAGGACACACACAGGAGAGAGACCCTACAGTTGCAGTGAATGTAGAAAGGCCTTCTCTCAGAAGTCACAGCTTGTTAATCATCAGAGAATTCATACAGGAGAGAAACCTTTTCAATGCAGTGAGTGTGGGAAAGCCTTCTCCCAAAAGTCACAGCTTATTAATCATCGGAGAACTCATACAGTAAAGAAATCCTAAGAATGGTGTTAATGTTAGTCTTTGACAGAGATCTTACCTCATCAGTTATGGTAAATCTTTCAGATAATAGTTACATCACATTATATGTCTGAGTACACTTTTAAGTTAGGAACTCCAAATAGGTATGTTGGGGAAGCTTTCAGCAGATTAATGTGTTTATTATATTAGAATTCAGAGGGAGAATGACCCTATGAATTGCAGTGGATTTCAAAAACCTTTCAAACCTTTTTCAGTAGAAAATTAACAGTACAGAAGAATACTGTGACTATCAGAAAGCCACGCACTCTTTATAGACATAGGTACCAAAAATAACTGGTTCTAAATTATATTAAGGCTCAAGTGTGAAGTTTCTAAAAATGTGAATAAATTGAGTCATTGGAATACAAAATTTCTCCATGGTATATAATTATGGCTTATTTTCCTGTGTCACAGGCTGTGTTTTGTAGTTTGGAATTACATATGGTAATGTAATTGGGAGCATGAGATGTACATGCCTTGTAGTGCCTCTGATGTCTATCAAGACATACCATGTGCCACTGGTTTTTCTATTTTAATAATACTATAAAAATGATAACTCATAGGACATGTCTTACTGCTCAATAAGTAGCATGAGTAATATCAACACATTTCCTTATGATTTGTTAGTTTATAAAAGGCTGTATTATTGGCACTGACCTTTCTCTTTAGTAGCAAAAGCCAACATTATATAAAGTCTTTTGGATCCTAGACTCTGAGAAACAGTTTATATAAAACCTGATTAATAAGTATTCTAGTGTAGAACTGCAGAATGGCACGAGTAAATTGTGAGGAGAATGAACTGTGGCTCTACACTCCTGCTCAGTGGCATTAACTTGGAGCAGAATGCCCTCCTTGTGTAATGAGGTGCCTCCATGCATCCAGTGTGTGTATCTTAAGTGCTATGTCACCCAAGTACAACTTGTATTTTAATTTACTGTGATGAATTGTCATGAATATTGTGTGCTGCTATTATGTTTTTGGTGTTTTGTAAAATATTCCATAAAAATTAGATGAAGAAACTAGGTATTTGAGAATCACTATCCAGAGAATATAAAATATAAAGGATTTTGTGGTGAGAACCATATTTTTGATGTATCCCAGGAAGCCTATTTTGCCTTCCTGCAGATTTCTGTGATTACCAGACAGGTATCAGAAATCAAGCTTTTTATTATTTCATCACTGGAAATGTTAGTGTTTCACTTGCGTTTCACCTGTTGTATCATGCACATGAGAAAGTTCCCATGTGTGCTTACCATTTTATAAGGGTGGTTCCTTCTGAAAATGCACGAACCATGCCTAGGTTTATTTAGAATTTTGTAGCAATCTCTTTATAATGTTGTTCGACAAAATCAACTATGTTTTTTGTATGATGGTGAAATTCAGAAAAGTCTAGCATTGACCTTGTTTCCATACTTGAAAAAATCAGGCCTTCTCTCATGCACAAGTCGTCTTACCAGTGTGGTGTTTGGTACCTTTGATTCTAGCAGTATTTTTTTCTTTACCTACAATTTTACATCATTGTTGGAAAATTGGAATACTAAATAAATGAGGGTAATTTTATGAACTATTGTACCAGAATTTCAACAAAGTCCTATTTCCCAAATTTTTATTCATACATAAATTTATGGACTTCCTACTTTTCTCCCTAATACCTTAAGGTCATTTTACCAGGTTGGTGAAACAGACCTTTGTAAAGGAACGAGTAGTTACAGTGTGGTGTTTTACTTTGTGGGTTGTTGGGTTTTGTTTTGTTCCCCACCCCCCCACATTTTTTTCTTTTCCATCTATCGTGGGTCTCTTTCCTCAGCCCATTGATTGACTTGTTGGGTCTTGGATTCGGCTGAGGAGTCTGTTGTCTAAAAACTTCCTAGTTTTGCTCACTCCTGTTCTAGATTATTTTTGAACTACTAAGCAGTTAATCTTAGAACTTCCTTTATGAGATGATGAAACTTCACTGGCCTTTGGATCGAATCCCAAGGGCGAATGTGTTTTCCCAAGGGCAAATGTGTTTCCTAAGGATCTGGTGTCAGTCATCCTGTGTCAGGGCTGATGCTGGCAGCAGGGGTTTTGTTTATCAAAATACCTGATGTTCCACATCCCAGGTGTGTGGTGTAGAACTCACCTGGCATTCTGTCTTCTGAAGGGTCACAAGAGGCCTCTGATTCTAAAATTAGAAATTCTTAGTGTCATGTTTTTAAGTCACCTTGGTAAACCACAAAAATATATTTCCCCTCACTGATTCCTACTACAAATGCTGCATCAAGAAGAAAGCCAATTTTAAAGTTAGGCTGGATTTACTTCTGGTTTTGTGAAGCTCAATAAATGACATTTAGATGTAATACTTGAGGAGGAGCATCTCCTTTCCCTTCCTCTTTCACCACCCAGGTTCCTCCATTGGTGTGGAAGCAATCCTGCAGCGCACACTTTCTATTCTATTCCTTACACTAAGTACTGGATCTTCTGGAGGTCCCGTCTATGAATTCTGAGACCTATACCAGGATTGCCTTGTGTTCAGCTTGTCTTTGTGGGCTTTGATATTTTCAGACACCATTATCTGTATAGATCTGTATGTTCCTGATATTTTGATTTCATGTGACATTTTCATCACATGTAGAACCCTGAGATGAAATGAACCCAAAGAATACCAGACATATCTACCAATATCTGTATTACATAGCAAAGTATACATCCATAGACATTTGGACCCTACACTTGAGATCTCAGTCATTTGGTCATTTACTCCAGTATGTACCCAGATTGTCAATTTCATTGAGTTTGTCAGTCTACAAACATAATACCAACAAGCTTTCAGATGCTGAGCACCTAGTGCTGGCCTGCATGCCAGTTAACTAACTCAGTCATTACTTTTGCAGCTGTATGCATATTTTTTGCCCTTTTCATCCTTTCAGTCCATTTTTTGCACTTACATATACTAGTTATTTTAAGATGCAATTCTGATTATACACTCTTGTATTGAAATATCATGTGGCTAATTGTAGGCTTGGCTTCCCAGGTGGTTCAGTGGTAAAGAATCCACCTGCCATTGCAGGAGACACAGGAGACATGGCTTCAGTCCCTGGATCAGGAAGATCCACCTGGAGAAGGAATGGCAACCCATTCCAGTATTCTTACCTGGCAAGTCCCATGGACAGAGGAGCCTGGTGGGCTACAGTCCATGAGATTGCAAAGAGTTGGACATGACTGAGCACATGCGTGTGTGCATGCACACACACACACACACACACACACACACATTGTGGATTTAAGGTGTAATATCCTCATGGTATATGAGGACTTTTATACAAAACCATACCTGTTCATAATTTCTGAATACTTTATCTTTCCTCTTACAGTTTTTGTTTTGTTTTGTTTTTGCTTTCTTAAACTACTTGAGAGTTCCACAATCTCTCATTTTACGTTTTTATGTGTGTGTGCTTTTTTGTTGATCTACTGCCACTGAAATGCCCTTGTTCCTTGTTAATACCTATTCAACCTATGTGAACTTGTACATGTATTTGTCACTGGTGATAAAATTGTTGCATGTTTTATCTTTCCCATTAGGAAGCTTCTGGAAAGCTAGGACTCTTGTTTGTCTGTATAATTTTAACAACCGAAGCTTTGGTTCATAAGTGTGAGTGGTGTCAGTGGCTGTGTTTTCTACCACATGAGGAGGCATAGCTGCAATGAGAGAAGTGTGAAGCCACCACGGAAGCCAAGTCATGAGCATCCTGGCTGGGTTCCAGGATCTGGTTCTTGTCTTGAAGTCTGGGTTCATCTCTGCTGTTTTCTTGCCTTGATTATTGGACTTTTCTGTGAGATAGCCCAAATATCCTTATAATAAATCCCCAAGTTTGTTTCAGCTGGTTCAAGTTGTGTTCATTATTGCAACCCAAGTGCTGCTCCTCACTGACAGCAAGGTCAGGCTGTGTCATAGGTTGGGGCCTCTGGAAGCAGATACTGAGATGAAGTTTGGTGTGTAAGATGTTTATTGAGAATCAACATGAAGTAATGGGAGAAGAGAAAGGAATGGGTTGGTCAAAGGAAAAATCATAACTGCACTGTAGGTTGTGGAGACCTTGGCCAGACCAGCAGGGGCTCTGAAGAGAATCACTCGTAAAAGTGTCTCATATTATTTGTGAAAATATGCCAAAATCAATATTTTTTGTTCTTTGATTTCATTAAATGTGTACTAAAAAAAAAAAAAGTCTCATATTTGGCCATGACATCCAGGCCCTTACAACCCTGGGTTGTCAGTCAGCAGAGGCAGGCTGTCCTGGGGAGAGCATGAGCTCAGGTGAAGCAGCCCTTTTCCCCTGAGACCAACTCTGGACAAGCTGGCGAGTGGAGGAAGTCCCAGCCACTGGGCAGCAGGTTCCTGGAAGAGGGATCTGGGTGGTTCAGCTCCACGACTGCACAGAGCATCCCTTCCAAGGTTGGGTTTGTCTAGAGAGAGACTAAGAAGAGGGAAATCAGGATGAACTACAGACCTCCTGTTGCAACTGTTTGCTCTCACCTGTTATGCATTCCAGATTCTCACAGCTACCACCCTTGCTGACATGAGCATGAGCCTGATCCTCATTCCTAAGGGCTCTGGGCCCTGGTCACCAATACCTTCTCACACCCGAGCTGTGGTGTTTCTCCAGTTACCATCACAAGTGGGAAAGAAAACCAAGAAGGATCTCGGTGGGTTACCCGCATCAACTCAGATTCCCTGCCCCGTGTATGATGGCAGCCCATTTTCCCCATGATGTATCAGACACCCTGCAGAAACAACAGCTCCTCTTCCCTGCTGGTCCCTGGTTACAAGGAGCACAATCCTCAAGTCATGTCTATCTTTATTAAGTGGAAAATGCTCTGTCCCTGGTGAAATGTATGTCTCCTGTGGGGCTCAGGACCTCTTAACTCTGCAGCCTGGAGTGGCATGTCCAGGAAGCACAGGGCCCCTGGAGGGTCTTTGGTAGTGGTGGTTGGTGAGGCCCACCCTCACTGCTGGGTTCTTCCACTTTGAGAACACAGCACTGGCTTTTGTCCATTTCATAGACTGCATTCTGAAGGGCAGCACCCTGTCCTGGCAGAATATTGCTTCCAAGCTGGGGCTTCAACTGTGCTTTCACTAGGCTGTTCCAAAGCTCTCTTGCAGAAGCAGCTACTGGTACATGCAGTGGGTCCTTTTGTGCTGGGCATAGTCTTGCACATCCTTTAATGCAAAGTGGGTCCTCTGGTCTGATGCAGTGTATGTGGGATAGCATACTGGCTAACCAGACATTTTGTAAGCCTTTGGGTAGTGGTGCCAGCTGAGGCCCTGGGGGCAGGGAAGAAAACACATGCCTGGAATATGAGATTTTCCTGTGAGGACAAACACTGGCCTTTTGAGGGCCAAAATAGTCAAGTGCTAGTTGGTCTCTCCTAGTAATGGTGCTATATTGGGGACTCAGTCTTCGTCTCTTATTTTAGACGTTCAGTAGTGGCCAAATCAGCCCTGGTGCGAGAGACTGCTGTTGGACAGGATTGACATTCTTGGCCATTAGAGTAACCCCTGCATTGGATCCCTGGTCTTTTGTTAAGGACCACCATGGTGAGGAGGCCAGATGGATGGCTCTGAAACTTACTCCCCAGATAAGATAGTGAATGAAAAAAAATATATATATATTGCATTCCAGGTAGGGGGCTCAGCAGGGAGGGTGGCAGAGATTAGGATGCTCTTAAAGACTGGCAAGGTGAATATGCCTATCATAATCCTGTTTAATTAGATAGCATAGATGGTGTAGAAGCCCAACATAGCCTAGAGAATGACTGTAGTCTGGACACAAGCTCAGTCAAGTAGTGATCCAACTTGCACACATGGCATTGTTTCTAAAGCAGATTTTCATGCCCTTAGATACATAATATGCAGACTTTTATTTCACAAATGCATTTTTTGTATCCTTCTCAGGAAAAAGGAAAATTTTTCATTATCATGGAACAGAAAAAAATTCAGCTTTACTCCAGGATTGTCCTAATATAGCCTGAAGAGATCCAGACTATCTGAACATGCACAGAACATCAGTATGCCCCACCACAGCAGTGAAATCATTCAGTCAAGCAGGTTGTACAGGAAGTAGCCAGTAGCTTGAAGATCCAATGCACCACATGCATTCCAGAAGCTAGGCGACACCCTGTGAAGAATTAGCAACTCACTACAGAAGATACCATAGGACTCACATTTCCACACACTGCTTTATAGGATTTTTTTTTAAATTTTTTTAATAATTTCATTTGTTTTATTTTTGGCTGTGCCAGGTCTTCAATGCTGCATGGGCTTTCTCTAGTTGTGGCAAGCAGGGGCTACTCTAGTTACGGTGTGCAGGCTTCTTATTAAAGTGGCCTCTCTTATGATGAATGGGCTCTAGGCATGTGGGCTTCAGTAGCCTCAGCTCATAGGCTTAGAGTTATTCTTAAGCATGGGTTCAGTAGTTGTGGTGCATGGGCTTATTTGCTCCACAGCATGTGAGATCACAGTTCAAACTTCATTCATGTGCAGGTAGATTCTTTACCACTGAGCCACAAGGGAAGCCCCTGCTTCATAGATTATCCAGGAAGTTTGGGTAGGCTGGCTTTCCAGTACTTTATGTAATGTTCAGTTCAGTTCAGTTCAGTAGCTCAGTCATGTCCGACTCACTGCAAACCCATGAATCGCAGCACGCCAGGCCTGCCTGTCCGTGACCAACTCCCGGAGTTCACTCAAAGTCATGTCCATCGAGTCGGTGAGGCCATCCACCCATCTAATCCTCCGTGGTCCCCTTCTCCTCCTGCCCCCAATCCTTCCCAGCATCAGGGTCTTTTCCAGTGATTCAACTCTTCCCATCAGGTGGCCAAAGTACTAGAGTTTCAGCTTCAGCATCAGTCCTTCCAATGAACACCCAGGACTGATCTCCTTTAGGATGGACTGGTTGCATCTCCTTGCAGTCCAAGGGATTCTCAAGAGTCTTCTCCAACACCACAGTTCAAAAGCATCAATTCTTCGGCACTCAGCTTTCTTCACAGTCCAACTCTCACATCCATACATGACCACTGGAAAAATCATAGCCTTGACTAGACAGACCTTTTTTTTGGCAAAGTAATGTCTCTGCTTTTCAATATGCTGTCTAGGTTTGGTCATAACTTTCCTTCCAAGGAGTAAGCATCTTTTAATTTCATGGCTGCAATCAATCTGCAGTGATTTTGGAGCCCAGAAAAATAAAGTCAGCCACTGTTTCCACTGTTCCCCATCTATTTCCCGTGAAGTGATGGGACCAGATGCCATGATCTTAGTTTTCTGAATGTTGAGCTTTAAGCCAACTTTTTCACTCTCCTCTTTCACTTTCATCAAGAGGCTCTTTAGTTCTTCTTCACTTTCTGCCATAAGGGTGGTGTCATCTGCATATTGAGGTTATTGATATTTCTCCCGGCAATCTTGATTGCAGCTTGTGCTTCATCCAGCCCACGTTTCTCATGAGGTTAACTCTGCATATAATTAAATAAGCAGGCTGACAATATACAGCCTTGAACATACTCCTTTTCCTGTTTGGAACCAGTCTGTTGTTTTCCAATGTCCAGTTCTAACTGTTGCTTTCCTGACCTGCATATGAGGTTTCTCAAGAGGCCAGGTTAGGTGGGTCTGTTATGCCCATCTCTTTCCAGAAATTTTCCAACAGTTTATTGTGATCCACACAGTCAAAGGTTTGACATAGTCAATAAAGCAGAAAATTAGATGTTTTTCTGGAACCTCTTGCTTTTTTAATGATCCAGCAAATGTTGGCATTGAGTCTCTGGTTCCTCTGCCTTTTCTAAAACCAGCTTGAACATCCGGAAGTTCACAGTTCACATATTGCTAAAGCCTGGCTTAGAGAAATTTTGAGCATTACTTTACTAGCGTGGGAGATGAGTGCAATTGAGCGGTAGTTTCAGCATTCTTTGGCATTGCCTTTCTTTGGGATTGGAATGAAAACTGACCTTTTCCTGTCCTGTGGCCACTGCTGAGTTTTCCAAATTTGCTGGCATATTGAGTGCAGCACTTTCACAGCATCATCTTTCAGGATTTGAAATAGCTCCACTGGAATTCCATCACCTCCACTAGCTTTGTTTGTAGTGATGCTTTCTAAGGCCTACTTGACTTC